>NC_069499.1:1331753812-1332127562 GCF_027579735.1 Bombina bombina
ATTATGTTCCTTTAACCCAAACACATCATTCCTTTTCCACAAGGGAATCTAACAGGTATCTAACCCTGGGAGAGAAAAGCCAGCTGCTTCTGAGTATGGGCACAACACATATATATATATATATATTTTTTTTTTAATGCATGGGGCAATGCGGGACATATAGCAAGCAACCCGGGACAGCGGGACAGACCCCTAAAATCGGGACAGTTGGGGGGGTATTCTATGTATTTAATTTTTGTAAAGAGGTTAAACACCATAGTTAAGTCAGCTCCAGAGCAACAGTGCACTATTGGGATTTAGCTGCAGACATAAGATGAGGCAATGACTGTTTGGGAGGAACCGGGGAGGTGGGAGCGTAAGGGGTTATCCTACACTGCAGAATGTTTTTTTTAATATTAAAAACAAACAAACAAAAAGTCTTCATACTGGCAGACTGTCTGCCAGTACTTAAGATGGTGGTCAGGAGTGTAGGAGGGGAAAAAGCTATTTGGGAGGGATCAGGGAGGTGGGAAGTGTCAGGTGGGAGGGTAATCGCTCTGATAAAATACTAGTACCCTTACAAGCTATCTCCTTCACTGCCGTGAATTTCAGAAGTGTGGTGCACAGCTGCAATTAGCAAACTTCTAATTGCTAAAAACTAATTGCAAAGCCATGCATGTCTGCTATTTGTGAACAAAGGGGACCTCAGAGAACCTTTTACAACCATTTGTATTATAACTGTAGTAGTTGTGTGTAAATAATTTCAGTGAGAATCCCAAAGTTTGTGAAAAAGTTATAAATGTTTTAAATATAATTGCATTTGGCGCATGAAATATACCAAAATGGGCCTAGATCAATACCTTGGGTTGTCTACTGAAAAAAAAAAAAGTGTGATATATATATATATATGGCTTGTCTAGTGAGTGATTTCTGGTTTGCTGTCATAATCCTGTTTAAAAGGATCGCTGTGTTAAAACAGTATTTTTGAAGCAAAAAAACTGAGAATTTGCATATCTAATTTGCATACCTTACCCACAATTCTCTTGTGCATTGGAAACATTGTATATTAAGAATTTCTGGGGAAAAGCAAGCGGGGATACTTGCCTAGATGTACTAGTTTCCTATGCAAATATTTACATTGATTGATATATATATATATATATATATATATATATCGCAAGGAGAAAGTTTTTAACACAGTCCAATTAGATTAGAGTATGGCCCAGCAGTGTATAGAAAGTTGAGGCGCTGAACTAGACGTGGTGCATATCTAATGAAACTCAGTGGTCATGTTCTCAACACTGTTGTGAGGTGATGGCTGCATAAACCCCCATTCAATTGTGTACAGTACAAAGTCACGTACCTCTGTGTCCTTGCTATCAAACTGAGAAGCTGACAGTTGCCTGTCCAGTGAGAAGGCAATTTGACTCCTGTGTGTGTTGTGTATAACAACAGAATAACAGCTCTCCGTAGCTCCTGAGTGCGTCCGGTCCGCAGGAAAGATCCAACGGGTGACGCTTCTGGGCTCCTCCCGTCTGTGACGTCAGGAAGGCACGAGGTAAAGGTAGGTACTCGCGTATATCGGGGGAATGCAGGCAAAAGTAGCCACTGCTGGGAACAGAGCTGAGTGCTCAATGCAGGATTCAGGTCCTCCAGGCAGGCTCTGCCATAGACTTGTAAGAAGGGGAAAAGACAAGGACTCAAAGAATTAGTAACCAAACGTGGATTATTCAAGCTGCTGAACGTGAAGCACAATTCAGTGTACAAGGCAGGTGCAAATGATCTGCTGCGTTTTGCGCATGCTCAAATGCGTTTCATCAGAGATCTACAGGTGTTCACGGAGTGAGCACTTATAAACTAGTCATTGTCCAATGAGAATAAGGGTAGGAGTGTGACAAAATGTGATTCAATGTGTAACAAACTAGTGCTTAAAGTGAAAAACATGGCTGACATGTAACAAAAGAAATAGAAATGCAAAATATTAAATAAACAATAACAAAGTAACAAAATTAATACCTAAGATATGAGAAAGAAGCGCTAGAGAAATAACATATTGGAATTGTAACGAGGGCGCTAAGTAGTGTTATAACAAATTAAGGCAAAAAGCGATATGTCAGTAAGGGTACACAAAAGGCCATACAGACATAAATTAATGGGGGTCAAGGGGTAACAATTTCTACACATGAGAAAGGTAATAATAATTTCAACGAAATAACAATGGCACTACTCAGAGTTGAATAACGTTCCCATATATGTGATTACTTAATAGTATTTGTTTCATAGGGGATGGTGCTTGTACTGATCATTAATTCAAAACAAACCAGTAGAGAACTGAAGAAAGAGTACAAATATAGCACTCATGAACGTTAAATAGAAATATCAAAGCAAAGGATGAAAAACTATAAAACTTAACTTTTACTAAGTTGGCTAAAAAAAAGGGTACCCACATCATATTAAAATTTAGCATATGCCTACTCAGGCTGGGCAAGGTAAGTAAATAGGAACAAATAAGATCACAAGACCCCTAAGGTCGAAATGCCTAAATACAAGGTGACTCAGAGTTCTGTAACAAGAAGCTATTAGGACGCAAGATTTGTGTTTTAACACATTGAAAAAGATACCTGTTGTTATCGAAACGTTTGGGATAACTTTCCTCTGCTGACTTCCTTTGAAGATTGATTAAAGCTTTTTGCTTACTTTTAAAGACCGGAGAGTGAAGCGTTTTTCTTCCCCTCAGGGGGATTGATTGCTATTGCTGTTCATTTTCTACGCAGCACCCCGGCGGATGTGGCTGTAACAGTGAGTGCACTTAACTTGGCTTTTGTTATATATATATATATATATATATATATATTCATGCTCTATCACATAGGTATCAACGGCAAACCTAAAGGCATAGATCTCTGGTATTTTCAGAGAAATCACTATTAATCCTCACTTGGTAAATCAATAGGTATAGGTCCCTGCATTCTCAGATTATTTAACATATATATTCAATTCTTAGCCGGTAAACTTATAGATATCCACGGCACATAAAAGGTATAGGTCTTTGATATCTCCTGAGATATGACAACTCACTTTTATTTATATATATATATATATATATATATATATATATGTCATGTTCTATTAGCTGACAATATAACAGGTATCAACGGTTAACTAACAGGTATAGGCCTCTGATATTTTTTGTTTCTTTGATACCTATTATCTAGTGCAACCTGTATATCCAGGTTTTTTCCGATATCCAATTAGCACAAAACCCAACCCCTCTGAGTCGCCTAGTATTTAGGCATTATTTAGACCTTAGGGGTCTTGTGATCTTATTTGTTCCTATTTACTTACCTTGCCCAGCCTGAGTAGGCATATGCTAAATTTCAATATGATGTGTATACCCTTTGTTTTTAACCCCTTAACGACGCATGTCGTACAGGGTACGTCTTACACAAGCTGGTCTTTAAAGACCTGAGACGTACCCTGTACGTCGTTAAGGGTTTCAAGCGGCTGGAAGCGATCCTGATCGCTTCCAGCAGCTTTCAAGGTATTGCAGTGATGCCTCGATATTGTGGCATCACTGCAATACCTTTTTAGGCACACCGATGCAGAGAGAGCCACTCTGTGGCCCTCTCTGCATCGGTCAGTGATGGTGCCGATCGTTGGTGGGTGGGAGCCATTGCAGGGAGGTGGGTGGGCGGCCCATCACTGTGGAACTTCCTTCCGGCTGCTGTATATGCCGGTAGCGCGCGGGAGGTGAGGGGCGGGTGTGCACGTGCGCGCGCACCCGCGATCTATGGCAATTGTGCAATTTTGTTTTTTGCTGGGAGAGGGTGGTGGGTGCTTAGGAGGGGTGATCGAGGGCTGATCTGGAAGTGATCTGGGAGGGGGAGGGTGTAGGGTATGGATGGGGGGCAGCTACACTACAGAAAATTTTAGGTTTCTCAAAAAAAAAAAAAGTTAATGTGCAAAGTGGGTACTGGCAGACAGCTGCCAGTACCCAAAATGGTGACTAATAGTGGGGGGAGGGTTAGAGAGCTCTTTGGGGGGATCAGGCAGGTTGGGGGCTAAGGGGGGGATCCTACACAGCAGAATATGATTTTTTTTTTTTTAAATAATAAAAAAAAACTAAATAAAACTTTTATTTTAGTACTGGCAGACTTTCTGCCAGTACTTAAGATGGCGGGGACAATTGTGGGGTGGGGGAGGGAAGAGAGCTGTTTGGGAGGGATCAGGGGGTGGGATGTGTCAGGTGGGAGGCTGATTTCTACACTAAAGCTAAAATTAACCCTTCAAGCTCCCTACAAGCTACCTAATTAACCCTGTCACTGCTGGGCATAATACAAGTTTGGTGCGCAGCGGCATTTAGCGGCCTTCTAATTACCAAAAAGCAATGCCAAAGCCATATATGTCTGCTATTTCTGAACAAAGGGGATCCCAGAGAAGCATTTACAACCATTTGTGCCATAATTGCACAAGTTGTTTGTAAATAATTTAAGTGAGAAACCCAAAGTTAGTGAAAAAGTGAACAATTTTTTTTTATTTGATCGCATTTGGCGGTGAAATGGTGGCATGAAATATATCAAAATTGGCCTAGATCAATACTTTGGGTTGTCTACTACACTACCCTAAAGCTAAAATTAACCCTACAAGCTACCTAATTAACCCCTTCACTGTTGGGCCTAATAAAAATGTGGTGCGCAGCGGCATTTAGCGGCCTTCTAATTACCAAAAAGCAACGCCAAAGCCATATATGTCTGCTATTTATAAACAAAAGGGGATCCCAGAGAAACATTTACAACCATTTGTGCCATATTTGCACAAGTTGCTTGTAAATAATTTCAGTGAGAAACCTAATATTTGTGAAAAAGTGAACAATTTTATTTATTTGATCGCATTTGGCGGTGAAATGGTGGCATGAAATATACCAAAATGGGCCTAGATCAATACTTTGGGATGTCTACTAAAAAAAAAAATATACATGTCAAGGGATATTCAGGTATTCCTGACAGATATCAGTGTTCCAATGTAACTATCGCTAATTTTGAAAAAAAATGGTTTGTAAATAGCAAAGTGCTATTTGTACTTATTGCCCTATAACTTGCAAAAAAAGCAAAGAACATGTAATTATTGGGTATTTCTAAACTCAGGACAAAATTTAGAAACTATTTAGCATGGGTGTTTTTTGGTGGTTGTAGATGTGCAACAGATTTTGGGGGTCAAAGTTAGAAAACGTGTGGTTTTTTTTTCCATTTTTTCATCATATTTTATAATTTTTTTAATGGTAAATTATAAGATATGATGAAAATAACGGTATCTTTAGAAAGTCCATTTAATGGCGAGAAAAACGTTATATAATATGTGTGGGTACAGTAAATGAGTAAGAGGAAAATTGCAGCTAAACACAAACACCGCAGAAATGTAAAAATAGCCTTGGTCCTTAAGGGAAAGAAATTGAAAAGTGGCCTTGTCCTTAAGGGGTTAACCAACTTAGTAAAAGTTAAGTTTTATAGTTTTTCATCCTTTGCTTTGATTCGATATTTCTACTTAATGTTCATGAGTGCTATGAAATACAAATAAAACAATATGACTGAAAACTAGAATATAAATATAGCGAACACTTGTGAGAGGTAACAAATTGAACCTGAGGGAGAAAGCTGCTTAGTTGATTGTCAATAAGGAAAGCATAGTAATATATATAAAAATCCAAAAGAAAAAATCAGCTATCAGACAACGTAGATGCCAAGAAAATTCAATTAATTTCAACCACAGTCAGGGAAAATCACAGACAGGAACACCTGACATGTTTCGCGCTGGCGTACCTGCGCTTCATCAGAGGTGATTGATTCTAGGTGTTTCAATGCATTATAAAGACTCTCATAGCCAATCAGATATTGATGATGAAGTCACACCCACTATGCCTCCATTAACCCTTAAGTAACAAAACTGCAAGCAGGGTAAAGGTATATAAATGCATATGTGTATATATGGAGGGTAGTTAAAATTTTTGAATTATTCTATGTATTTCATTTTTGTAAAGAGGTTAAACACCATAGTTAAGTCAGCTCCAGAGCAACAGTGCACTATTGGGATTTAGCTGCAGACATAAGGTGAGACAATGACTGTTTGGGAGGAACCGGGGAGGTGGGAGCGTAAGGGGTTATCCTACACTGCAGAATGTTTTTTTTTTTTTTTTTATATTAAAAACAAACAAACAAAAAGTCTTCATACTGGCAGACTGACTCCGTGAACACCTGTAGATCTCTGATGAAACGCATTTGAGCATGCGCAAAACGCAGCAGATCATTTGCACCTGCCTTGTACACTGAATTGTGCTTCACGTTCAGCAGCTTGAATAATCCACGTTTGGTTACTAATTCTTTGAGTCCTTGTCTTTTCCCCTTCTTACAAGTCTATGGCAGAGCCTGCCTGGAGGACCCGAATCCTACATTGAGCACTCAGCTCTGTTCCCAGCAGTGGCTACTTTTGCCTGCATTCCCCCGATATACGTGAGTACCTACCTTTACCTCGTGCCTTCCTGACGTCACAGACGGGAGGAGCCCAGAAGCGGCACCCGTTGGATCTTTCCTGCGGACCGGACGCACTCAGGAGCTCCTTTGATTCGATATTTCTACTTAATGTTCATGAGTGCTATGAAATACAAATAAAAAGACAATATGACTAAAAACTAGAATATAAATATAGGGAACACTTGTGAGAGGTAACAAATTGAACCTGAGGGAGAAAGCTGCTTAGTTGATTGTTAATAAGGAAAGAATAGTAATATATATAAAAATCCAAAAGAAAAAATCAGCTATCAGACAACGTAGATGCCAAGAAAATTCAATTAATTTCAACAGTCAGGGAAAATCACAGACAGGAACACCTGACATGTTTTGCGCTGGATTACCTGCGCTTCATCAGAGGTGATTGATTCTAGGTGTTTCAATGCATTATAAAGACTCTCATAGCCAATCGGATATTGATGATGAAGTCACACCCACTATGCCTCCATTAACCCTTAAGTAACAAAACTGGCAGCAGTGTAAAGGTATATATATAAATATGTGTATACATGGAGGGTAGTTAAAATTTTTGAATTATCATCGCTTCTTAATCAATACATAACATGGTATACAATATAATATGTTACATCATAAAAATACATAACAGTGAAAAATAAAATAAGGAATACATCATAATGAGATAATAACATAATGAGATAATAATAAAGGTAAAAAATAAATAATAAAGAAGCAAACCTATTAAAAGAGTAAAAGTAAATGAGTAATGATAAAAGATATATATATATATATATATATATATATATATATATATATATATAATTAAATAAAACAAGCATACAACACAATCGAATATGTCATAACAAATTGATGACATATAATTAAATCTATAGAAAAGAAAATGAAACATTAAATAAATAAATATTAAATGTAGACATATAGTTATATACTCAAAAGGAATATACACCTGTCGGCATGTACATTAATTATGACTAAAAAATATTGGTGAAACATATAGTCTAATTCTATCCAATATTTACCTTCTAAGTATATATCAGTCTATAGTGGGATGTCATAGGAGAATAATATCCTCATATAGGTAATAGAAACCCTAACATAAATATATATAATAAGCATATGTAGGGTAGGAAGGAGTGGGATATTGGAGAAGAAAGGCATAGATGCAGAAATTAGTATGATACAGCAATCAATATATTGCATTAAACAGTATATAATATGATATAGACAGTGATAAGAATATGTGTAGTATGTGTAATCTGTTCAATAAATCTGATACAATTTATAGTGTAGAAGTAACTTGACTCATTTATATATACATCAGAAATACACTACCTATAATCTAGCATACGTAAATGTGTGGCAAATATTAGATCTAATATTAGAGGAAAGATCATTTATCTAATAAATAAATAAATCTACATCTAGCATTTTAGTCATTCCATCTGGGAATCTAGTATTAAATTCTATTATCCAGAATACTTCTCTTCTTGATAATGTGTCTAATCTATTACCTCCTCTAGCTGACTTATGGATGTGTTCCATA
Organism: Bombina bombina; assembly: GCF_027579735.1. Taxonomy (NCBI): domain Eukaryota; kingdom Metazoa; phylum Chordata; class Amphibia; order Anura; family Bombinatoridae; genus Bombina; species Bombina bombina. The sequence continues at coordinate 1,331,761,874 of NC_069499.1, forward strand.
ACCAAAAATGAGAAATAATTGGTTCCTTTACCATGGGTTCTAAAATGTTTAGCCACTGGAGTTTTTGCTTCTTTCTCATCTAATGATAAGAGATGTTGTGTAATGCGTTCTTTTAGGGGTCTAGAAGTGATCCCAATGTATTGAAGAAAATAGCACTGACAAGTGATAAGGTATATTACATACGGAGTTGTGCAGTCAATTCTTCTTATGTCATAGGTTTTGCCAGTAGCAGTGGATGTAAATAATTAGTTTTTTATGTAAATGTATAACTTTTGCAAGGCAAATGTCCACATTTGTAAAAACCATTTGTTTGGCTTAGCCAATTTGGTGGGCTCTTGGTTTTGTTTGAAAGGTCTTTTCTCGTGATGTCACTTAGAGAGGAAGCTCTTTTGCTATATATTTAATGTTATTACCTAAAATAATAGTTTTAAGTGTGTCATCCATCTGTAAGATGGGTACATTTCTTTTTATAATGTTGTAGACATCTGTATATTGTCTGATAATAAACATAATAGTATTGTTATGACTGCACATATTATTACTGGATATATTCAGCGGTTTGCTTTGTCCTATCCCTGTTGCGCTTTATATATATATATATATATATAAAGGCTGTAGTTCTGTTTAAATGGAGTGATAGAAAAAATGCTAAAAATTCTTAGGTACCTTTGGCAAATTTTTCTCTGAAATTCCCGGGAGCGAAGTGGTTAACTGATAAAACTGGTGATAACAATAAGTATCTCTATTAAAGTTAGATGTTTTTATGTTACCATCAGTTTATACAGTTTAAAACAGCAATTGAAATTATGGACCGCATTTATCAATGCCCAGATGGACAAGGTTTGTCTGTGTATGCTGCCTGCATTTGCTTGTGCAATGCCACCCCCTGCTCACGAGCAGGGGCTGTCAATCACTGCGGACAAAGAGCTGGCATACAGGTTAGGAAGCAGAGGTCTTATGACCAATACTGCTTACCTGTTGGCTGCAGTGTTGCTCATGCAAGCCTGCACCGAAGGTGCTCCAAAGCTGCATACGCAGCTTGGTAAATAGAGCCCTATGCCTTAATGTGTTTTTGCCAATGATGTGCCAGCAAGTAATAAGCATGAGATAGCACACAGTGTCCTATAGATGTTCGTCTGTCATTTAACAAGGTTCTTTTTCCATGATTGACACATTGGGGCATATTTATCAAGCTCCGATTGGAGCTTGATGCCCCGTGTTTCTGGCGAGCCTGCAGGCTCACCAGAAACAGCAGTTATGAAGCAGCGGTCACAAAGACCGCTGCTCCATAACCTGTCCGCCTGCTCTGAGCAGGCGGACACACATCGCCGGAAATCAACCCGATCGAGTATGATCGGGTTGATTGACACCCCCTGCTGGCGGCCGATTGGCCGCGAGTCAGCAGGGGGCGGCGTTGCACCATCAGCTCTTGTGAGCTGCTGGTGCAATGATGAATACGGTGAGCGTATTGCTCACCGTATTCAGCGAGGTCTGGCGGACCTGATCCGTAGTGTCGGATCAGGTCCGCCAGACCATGATAAATATGGGCCATTGACTAAGCAGCACTATTTGGACATCTGAGTCTGCATCTACCGCTGGTAATTGGATCAGCAATGGTTTTCGCTCGGGACCGGCAGTGGTCCGTGGGTCCTGAACCTCACTTCCACTGTGTGTTTAACACCTTTGCGGGGGATAAACACACAGTAGTGTAGGAAATGAACTGTTCTATATTGAGTTTTATCGCGTCTCTACACTAGCCAGGACACCTGGGGGCTTAGCGCTATTGTCTTGCTACTAAAAAGGTTTTGGTTTCGGCGGTCCTGCTGATCCATTTACCTCTTTGCAAGTTTGGCGATTTGAAGCATTTGTTACAGCATATCTGCTTTTGTACCCTTACATTGTGGTGTTATCAAGGCTTATGTGACGCTTTTATATATTTTAAAATAAATTTGTATCCAAGTTTTGCCTAGTGTACTGTTTTCCCATCAGTATAAAGTGGGAGTGCGCATATCCTTGAGCTTAGTGGAAAGCTCCAACAAATGTGAGTAGTCATTTGTTACAAAACAACTACTTCCTCAAAGTGCCATTACAGATTCACACTATGTTGCAATTTTCTGTTTCTTTTTTTATGGGATTTCACTGAGGAATGCTAACAAGCTGAAAAACTCATCCAGAGGACACAGACATATCCTTGATTCAGAACTTTATTTGCTTTTCCTTTTATGATTTTTGTTATCACATTTATTTCACATTTTTTTCTTTGTGATATTCGGTATATTTATTGTAAAAAAAACACAGTAGTGTAGGGTCGATAGTTTTAAAATAACATGGTCTAACAAATGAAAACGTAATTTTTCTACTGTGGCCCTTTAAATATACTAATATTTGAAGAAAATGTCTTTTGAAGTTGCAAATCTTGGGACTGACAATAAAAATCTCAGCGTCGGAGAGAAACCATGTAAAGTCTTTGTTTGTTTAGCATTATATTGTAATGTTGGGGATTCTCTATCACACCCAGCACATGCATAGCTAGATAAACAGCTCTCAAGCTAACATTTGCCTAACATTCTTTGAGGGAGCTCACAGAGCTGACGAGACCAGTTAGATAATCTCACTAAATTGTAGAGCTTTAGAAATGTCATCAAGCCACTTGTCAGTTATCTCTTTGTATATTGTAATAGGCACATTGGGGTTTTAGTATAATTTGTGATTTGTACAATAATACCCTTTTGTTCAAAACTTGTTTCTCATAAACATTTTTTAGACAACTTAATAAATGATCTTATGTAACTCCCACTTTTGGTCTGCTTGTGTAATTTCTGTTAAAAGGACAGTAAACACCTTGAGATTTTTATATAAGATATTTAGTTATGCCTAATGAAACAACTTTACAATATATTTCATTTATATTTATTTTGCCCCTTTTTATGTAATTTAGCTCTGAAAATTCGGTAATTTCTAATTCTCAGAACTTGAAATGCACCTGCTGACCTTGCAAGGCTAACTCTGCTACATATACCCCCCTAATTGGCTTTATAAGATAACAACTGCCAAAAAATATACGTTATACTAAAATGATGACAGTGACTATCCTTTTTGTCTGTGGACTAAATCCCAGATGGGCTCCTCCAAATGGTGGGTGGAATTTGACTATTAAAAATAATTGCAGTAAAAAGGATGTTAATTTGTTTTTAAAAAAATGAAGACTTGGCTGATGTGTTATTCTAAAGCAGCACAACAGAAATGTCTTGTGTTTACCGTCCTTTTAATTTTCATAGGCGCCGCTTCTTGTACATAGTGAATTTGGAGACCCCCACAGAAGGGCACCGGAAGATCTCCCGGCAGAGCAAGTGGGACATTGGTACAGTGCAGTGGAATCCACATGAAAGTTCTGCTCACTTTTTTGCTGCTTCAGTAAGTGTATTTGTAGAATAAACGAGGAATTCAGTGGTATAGCAGATCTCTGGTCATACGTAGTAATATATAGCTATTGCATAACATTATTATTAGATGTAAGCTTCAAGGCTACTGTTTATTTTTGTCGAACAGTATGTAGTTGTCTATTAGTTTAAAATGCTACTTAATTTTGATATTTTTTAAAAAAAAACAACAACACATTTTCCAAGTTTCTATGATTTTCTGTGTGTAGTTTAGTATTTAAGCAAGGAAAATCAGATTCCCCCCCCAGTTTTTTACTTGTTTATATTATAGGTCTGCCTGTGTAGAATAACGTCTTGTAAATAATTTTTTTTTTTGCTCTTTAAACTTTAGAACAGATTAATATGTTCAACAACACTAATAGGTTTCATATTTCATATCCAAAGTTCAAAAGCACTCCTGAGAATAAAAAAACTAAATAAAAATGTAGTTATTAATGAACAAGCTCTAAGTGCCTTGTTTTTTTATTTTCATTGTAGAGTAATCAACGTGTAGATTTGTACCAGTGGAGGGACGGCACTGGCGATATTGGCTCCTCCTTGCAGGGACACACTAGAGTCATCAGGTAAAACATTTCTGTTTGAAGAAGGTCTAACAATGATAGAGAAAATGTGGCACTTTAATATATTTTGGTTGAATGTGGACTATAGAGCCATAATATTATCTTCTGTATCATTACTAATTTAAACTATTATTGTGTATATATTATTCATTGGTGGATTCCTGGTAATACTATGTTTTCTTTTGTAGTGATCTGGACTGGTCACTATTTGAGCCAGATGTCCTAGTAACCAGCTCCATTGACACATATATCTATATTTGGGATATTAAGTAAGTACAAACTGCTGAGGAGCTTGCATTCCACTTACTAGGTTTATCAGAACTTACAGTATTTGTCACAGCCCCTTTTGGTTGGCTCCTTAACAATTGTATGGCTGGCTTCTTAAAGTGATAGTAAATTAACCCCTGTTTTTCATCGTAATATAAATCTTTGTTAAAAAATATATGGATGTTCATTCATGAGCCGTTTACAATATTAAAAAAAAAAGCATACGTATCTGCGCATGCGTTATTCAACACGGCGTCCGCTCAATTATGCATTCCTCTGTGCATGTTCACGATAAAGGCATGCGCAATTATATGCAGGTATAATCCAGTGACATCCATGAAGTTAAACCCTCAAAATAAGACAATAAGACAATTTTTTTTTCAGGCCCCTTACGTTTTTTTTTTTTTTTTTAATATATGTGCTTAAAAATTGAAATAAATTATGATTACTCACTGTTTCACAATCATGGATTAATCAATTAACATTGTATCGGCTGTATTTTACTTGCGGTACAAGGACAATGAGAATTATTATAAGTATATTTTATAATATGTATGCATCATATTTAAAAAAACAAACTTAGCAGTTTAATTTATAACAACAAGACTTGGATCTGGACACAACTTGGATTAATGTAATTTACTTTCACTTTAATATTCTGGGTGGTTTCTATGTTTGGAATTAATTAGTCAACTTCTGCTCTAAAGGGTTTTATTATATTTTCTTCCCTTATCCTCATTGTGCTTATTTTTTTATATAATTTTGAGAGTTTATGGTTTAGTTTTATGCTTTAGCCACTTCCTGGTTTAGTAAAACCTAGAAGGAATGTTCTACTATAAAAATAAAATGTACTTTTATTATATTGTTTTATTTTTCAACACCCACTGCAAGGAGGTTAAATACAAAATTAAAAAATAGGGTTGTCCTCCTGTGTCACTTCAGATAAGGATACATCTGGTGGTGCAAATGAGAAGTAGGCATACCTGTGTATGCTCCAGTCAATGGCTGTTTCCTCATCTAGAGCAGAACTGGGGATATTGACAAAAAAAAGGGAGCTAGGTTTTAACAAAGGATACCAAGAGAAATAGGTAATTTTGATAATAGAAGTAAATTGAAAAGTTTTTAAAAATTGTATTAAGTTGTATTTAATTTTGACTTTCATGTACCTTTAAGACACTTAACGATAGAACTCATATAGTTGTATTTAGCATTGATGTTATTAGTTTATTGCCTAATATTAAATGGACAGTAATGTAAAAATTAAACATTCATGATTCAGATAGAGCATGTAATTTTTTTAAAACTTTTCAATTCACTTTTATTATTTGCTTTGTTCTCTTGGTATCTTTTGTATAAGAGTAAATCTAGGTAGGTTGATAGGAACTCAGGTTCGTGCACATCTTTAGCAGTCTATGGCGGCATTGTTTCTATCTATATATAACATAGCTATAAGCAATGTTGCAAACACTGATGCGAGATGGTTAAAGATATGTGCGTGCTCCTGAGCTCACCTAGGATTACTCTTTAACAAAGGATACCAAGAAAACTAATGCAAAATTAATAATAGAAGTAAACTGGAACGTTTACAATGTCATGCTCTGTCCAATCCATGTAAGTGTAATTTTGACTTTACTGTCCCTTTAATTAATGGAAGCCTAATTATTTAATCTTCATCTTTCTTCTTTGATCAGTTTGAAAGGGATACGATTGCTCATATAATGACATCTGCATCAATACAAATGTGTCTGTGACTCATTTTTTACACTGATCAAGTAAAACATAAGTAGAATGATCCAGATTAGAAACATCAAGATGCGGTGCACAAAAACCATTTAAAAAGCTGCTATACAGTTGTTAAAAATTGCAGGATTTTTGAATGTATTGAAATATGTTGAATTTCAGAAACCCTATGGAACCCAACGCATTTTACACAGGAATGCTGATGGATTGCAATAAATCACTATGTGTTATTTTCATGTAAAGGGACTAAATACATAAATATATACAGTATGTATAGAAGCATATAAATAGATATTTACAGGGAACAAACAGTTCCCATAGACTGCAATGTAAAGGCACTTTTCAATGCCAAATTTAGCCCCCAAAAACTGCTAAGTGCAGTTCATTTATTAAAAAATAAAGCTGCTATTATCTTTATTTTTTTTAGTAAAGTATATTACACTTGATTTTGGGGGCATTTGGTGGACATTTATAAAATTTAACCAGTGCATCTGGCATGTGCAGGCACAGTTACTCTCTTTATCCTTAGTTAAAGGAAGTTTTTCAGTAAGATCTTGGTAAAATCCCAAAAGATCATACTAAAGCAAAGTGTGATCTCAGTAAAGCTGAATGATAATTGCTCACATATGTTGCACTAGTGAAATAATCTGTTTGAATTAAAGAAAATCCCCAGCTATACATCATAAATCTTTATATTTTTTTCTTTACAATTGTATCAAGTATGAGTGAGAATTTATGTTGAGCAACATGTCCCTTTAAATAACTGTTATGAAGAACTAGCACAGAGTGCTGCTATTATTACTCCCAAAAAGGCAATGAAAGCTGGAATACAAACATTTTATTAACATGCTAAACATTTATTTCTTTATCAGGGACACAAGGAAACCAGCTGTGTCTTTGTCTGCAGTAGGTGAGTGTTTATTTTAACTGAATTCCTCACAGTTTTACTTATGTGTTCACGTGTTTCCTCATTTACATGTGAACACATAAGTATGTGAGCAATACATTGCCAGAGGTTACTATTCATCACTTGTGCCTTATATGGAAAGAAATCACTTTGAGATTGTAATATAAAATGCTAAATTCTGTGTAGTAAAAAAACTTTGCAGCATACTTTTATCATTTATTTTACCCCCCTTTCATGTAATGTAAGTTTGAACATTGTGAAATTACCAGTCATGAAAAGTGAAAGAGCTCATAGCTTCATAAACCTAAACTTGTCACATATCTCTCTGTAATTTGTTATCTTATCATTTATTATGAAGACAAAGTAATGTTAACACAATGACATTGGCAAGCCCTGTAATCTCCAATTTAAAGGGACATGAAACCCTAAATTTTTCTTTCATGGTTCATATAGAGCATACAATTTTAAACAACTTTCCAATTTACTTCTCTTGTCTAATATGCTTTATTCTCTTGGCATCCTTTTGTTAAAAAGTATACCTAGGTCTCAGGAGCTGGGAGCTAGCTGCTGATTGGCAGCTGCACATATATGCCTCTTATCATTGGCTTACCCATGTGCTCAGCTAGCTCCCAGTAGTGCAATGCTGCATCTCCAGTAAAGGATACCAAGAGAATAAAGCAAAACTGATAACAGAAGTAAATTGCAAAGTTGTTTATAAATGTATGCTCTATCTGAATCATAAAATAAACCTTTTGGGTTTTATGTCCCTTTAAATCTGCATTAGCTCCTCTAAATAAGGAAAGTGGTGGGTGGAGTTTTGAAAATTGAAAAACAAGCGCAGCAAAAAGGTGTTAATCTGTTCTAATAACATCCTGATTCTGCTGTTAATCTACTCGAAGACTGCAGAAAGTGTAGTAAATGCAAGCTGTTTACCATCCCTTTATCTTTACTGTAGGGGGGTTACAGAATGATCAGTCCTGGCAGGTTTATTTAATATTAAAAAAAACAGTCTACACCCATAATATACTCACTGTGTTAGATATTTTGCCCCCTAATTACTTGCTAATACATTATCCAAAATATTTCACTTTTTGAAAGCAGGAAAAACCAAGTTTGTTTCACATCATTGGCTGTTTTGAAATAGCTGCCAGACTCCTCCTACCTGTGACATCATCATGTCGTAAGGGCTTGCTCTAACATAACGGCACCTTGCCGAATATGACAATTCACATGCGTTCACTGCGATTAGCACATGTGCGGTGTGTGGAAACCGAGATCTAGTGTTCAGACCTCGTTGCCCTATAGGCTAATGGCTCTGTAGTCTACTATGCTCAGGATTCATCCTCTATACATACTCCAGCCCTTCTTTATTGCACAATTCATTGATTTGAATTAGGTGTTTTGGTTTATGTATCCTCTGATTCAGTGGTGACACTCTTTGGCAAGGAAGTCCACCAGATCTGTAAAGTACTTTTTCATTGTGCCCATCAAGTGTTCTCATGTATTTCTGGACCATACTGGAATTTTAATAACTGTTGGGTAAACCAATTTTTCCTAATGAAGGCAACTAAAAGGAAAATAAAGCTCTCTGACAGGCAGTGACACAGACATGCGCAAAGCACTCAACCTCAAATACAGGAGCGAGTGTAAGGAAACAATCACCACACCTTAGGACATGATGATGTAACAGATCGGAGGAGTTTGGCGGCCGTTTCAAAACAGCCAATGATGTGGAACAAACTTGTTTTTGTCTGCTTTGAAAAATGTAAAGATATTTTGGATAATGTATTGCTGAGTAATCAGGGGGCAATGGATCTAAAACAGTGAGTCTCTTATGGGTGTAGACTGTCCCTTTAACAGACAAAAGGATTGTTCTAAGCTGAATGGATGACATGTATATGTAGACAGGCTACGGACAATCCTTTATGCAAGAAAAGACTGATTTTGTTTGACTAAATAAAGCATTAAATAGCTGTGATATTTAAAGAACAGGAGAATCATAGTTTGCCTGTGATTTTCATGGTAGTTTTTTTTTCTCTACAGCTGGAGCATCTCAAGTAAAATGGAATAAAAAGAACTCCAATTGCCTAGCAACAAGCCATGATGGAGATGTTAGAATTTGGGATCGACGGGTATGTACAATTAACGACAGTTTTTAAACATAACAACTAGAATAAACAATACAAATTAAACATTCATGGTTTAGATAGAGCATGACATTTATGAGACTTTGCAACTTACTTCTATCATCAAACTCACCTTGTTGTTTGCTTGGTATACTTTGTTGACAACCATACACAGGTAGTCACAGGAGCAGCAATGCACTTTTGGAAGCTAGCTGGTGATTGGTGGCTATACACATATGCCTCTTGCCATTGGCTAATAAGATGTTTTCATCTAGTTCCCAGCAATGCACTGCTGCTGTTGCATTGGCTTTAACTATTTGTTTAACCCCTTTGCATAGTTACATGCAAGCTACAGTGCAATAATAAAATAATCTAGCACTTTAAAACATTTTCTTTTTGCACTTTTATGTCCCTTTTAAGTATTTGATTTTTATTATTTTTGAAAACAGTTGTTAAGTTCATAACTATAATGTGACTTAGCCCATATTCTGCTCTTTACCAATTAGCATTACTAGTTGTTCCTACTTTGTATTTACATTAGCTTAGCTTTGTGTTTGGTTCAGGAGGTCTTCTAGTGTGTTGCCCTCTAATATTTTGTAAAGTGAGCTTTGTAGCTTTACCTATAGCTCTGATCTCTTGTATGCACTTTACTCAATGCTTTCAAATACTAAACATGGTATTTAATAAATAAGTTCCAGGCGTCAGGCCTAGTATCTCAGTGTATGTGTCTCATATCATTCTGGTCTGTCCTTACAGAAGCCCAGCACTGCTGTGGAGTACATCGCTGCCCACCTGTACAAAATCCATGGGTTGGACTGGCACCCAGATAATGAGTACATATTGGCTACTTCCAGTCAAGATAACTCTGTAAAGGTAATGTCTGGGGCTGTGTGTGATAGGAGTCTGACTAGAATTTGTAGAGACAGCAGAAATAATATTGGATAAACAACAAGGGCCATAAACTTACAGTTGAAAGACAAAGTTTGTGAACCATTGGAAAGTACCTGGATTCTTGCAATTAAAGCGCAGTAAACCTAAAGATTGTAACATAAAACGTTGATTGTGTATAGTAAAAAATGTTGCACTATACTTGGTTTTTATTTTGCTTCTTTTTCCTGTAGTTTATTACGAGTTTTCCAATTGCAATGCACATTTCAGACTTCACAAACCTAATCCTGCCACACTTGTCCCTGATTGGTTTCAGCAGAGATGATCAGATAGCAAACTACAAAACTATATATGTTTTGCTAAAATGATTACTTCTAGCCCACTGGTTTTCAAACCCGTCCTCATGCCTCCCCAACAGGCCAAGTTTTCGGTATTACCTTGGATGAGAGCAAGTAAAATAACCATGTTTATTAAGCAGCGGATTATTTCACTCGTGCTCCAGTTCAGAAATCCACAAGATGTAGCCTGTTAGCGGGCCTGAGAACACGTTTCAAAACCAGTGTTCTTGCATTAGCTACTCAAGTAACAAGATTGGTTCCTACTAATACAGCAAGCGGTAGGTGAAGTTTCGCTATGGAAAATCATTTTCAGAAAATAAGCCGGTAATCTTTTCTAAATCATTCCCACTCTGCTTTATATGTTGACCTATTGCAAGGCAGCAGAAACATTTTGTAATTACAAAGGGTTTAATTTTCCTTTAAAGGGATAGAAAGGTCTAAATTGAGATTGGGAGCATTTTAAGTTTAAATAAAAATATTTTTGCATTATGCTTCCATTAGCAAAGATGCTTTAAGTAAATGTTATTTCTGTTAGCGAGACACACACATATATACAGTGAGTGTTCTGTGCTCCAGCATTGAAATATCACATCTTCACAGAATCAGCAATGGCTTGTATGACACAAATGTAGTCTTCACTGATGCAATACACAAACTGCAGGCTTCTGAGAAGGTCTGGTGTTTGAATGCTGGTGCATTGGGTACTCACATCATATGTGCATATGCCAATGACAATACTGAAATTTCTGTCCCAGTATGGAAGGTCCTCTAAATTTAGGAGCTAGATGGGATATTGAGAATTCAGATGCACACTTTTTAGAAGCCTGGCAATGCTGTTTGGATTTTTTTTGATCTGTCATAAGGTGCTGGAAGTTTCTTCTAGTCCGCAAGTCTTTAGCTAGTAGGAAATCGCAGTAGACAAATAAGGAATTAGAGTTTTTCCTAAACATACATTTTGTAAAAGAATTTAAGGACGAATACAAATTTTCTGACCTCCTGCTCTCATATCAGCTAGTCACTGTATGGGATTTTGAAGGGTCTAGATTCTGGGTTCCACAGAATACTCTACAGCACCTCTGGGGAAGAGTGGAAAAAACATCATTTTTAGATTTAAATTCTAGAAAAATACTCCAGTATAAATAATGGAAGTGTATTGTTATGTGTTGTTTTTTTTTCACTATGCATAATTAAAATCTTACGGGGAATTCCTGTTAATTTCAAGATAATGAAGCTCTTTATCTCACCCTTTTTTAGCTTGTTTAAAAGTTAGTCTTCAATATGCATGTTACTAAGTTTTTTGCTTTTAATGTCCCTTTAATTATTTTCTTTATTTCTGCTTGCAGTTTTGGGATTCGCGGCAGCCTCGCAAGTGTCTTAACGCTCTTGCTTGCCAGGTTCCAGTATGGAAAGCACGCTATACGGTAAAATAATATGCAGAAAGAATAATTGTGTATGAAGTGTTTATTTTAGAATCTACACGCACACAGCACGTGCAATTTAATTTAAAGGGATATGTTATTCAATGTAAATTCTCTTTTCTCTTGTTAAGTGTATCCAGTCCACGGATCATCCATTACTTGTGGGATATTCTCCTTCCCAACAGAAAGTTGCAAGAGGATCACCCACAGCAGAGCTGCTATATAGCTCCTCCCCTCACTGCCATATCCAGTCATTCTCTTGCAACTCTCAACAAAGATGGACGTAGTAAGAGGAGAGTGGTGTATTATAGTTAGTTTTTTAACTTCAATCAAAAGTTTGTTATTTTTAAATGGTACCGGAGTGTACTGTTTCATCTCAGGCAGCATTAGAAGAAGAATCTGCCTGTGATTTCTATGATCTTAGCAGAAGTAACTAAGATCCATTGCTGTTCTCACATATTCTGAGGAGTGAGGTAACTTCAGAGAGGGAATGGCGTGCAGGTTTTCCTGCAATAAGGTATGTGCAGTTAATATTTTTCTAGGGATGGAATTTGCTAGAAAATGCTGCTGATACCGGATTAATGTAAGTAAAGCCTTAAATGGTATCAGGCTTATTAATGTAAGTAAAGCCTTAAATGGTATCAGGCTTATTAATAGAGATACATACTCTTATAAAAGTGTAATATAAAACGTTTGCTGGCATGTTTAATCGTTTTTATATATGTTTGGTGACAAAACTTATTGGGGCCTAGTTTTTTTCCACATGGCTGGTTTGATTTTTGCCTAGAAACAGTTCCTGAGGCTTTCCACTGTTGCAATATGAGTGGGAAGGGCCTATTTTAGTGCTTTTCTGTGCAGCTAAAAATACTGACAGAGACATTCAGCTTCTTCCTGCATGATCCAGGACATCTCTGAAGGGCTCAAAAGGCTTCAAAGTCGTGTTTGAGGAGGGTAACAATCACAGTAGACTGTGGCAGTTGTGACTGTGTTTAAAAAACGTTTTTGTCATTTATTATTCTGTTTTTGTTATTAAGGGGTTAATCATCCATTTGCAAGTGGGTGCAATGCTCTGCTGACTTGTTACATACACTGTAAAAATTTCGTTAGTGTAACTGCCTTTTTTCACTGTTATTTCAAATTTTGTCAAAATTTGTTTCTCTTAAAGGCACAGTAACATTTTTTATATTGCTTGTTAACTTGCTTTAAAGTGTTTTCCAAGCTTGCTAGTCTCATTGCTAGTCTGTACAAACATGTCTGAAACAGAGGATACTTGTTCATTATGTTTAAAAGCCATGGTGGAGCCCCATAGGAGAATGTGTACTAAATGTATTGATTTCACCTTAAACAGTAAAGATCAGTCTTTATCTATAAAAGAATTGTCACCAGAGGGGTCTTTCGAGGGGGAAGTTATGCCGACTAACTCTCCCCACATGTCGGACCCTTCGCCTCCCGCTCAAGGGACGCACGCTAATATGGCGCCAAGTACATCAGGGACGCCCATAGCGATTACTTTGCAGGACATGGCTGCAATCATGAATAATACCCTGTCAGAGGTATTATCCAGATTGCCTGAATTGAGAGGCAAGCACGATAGCTCTGGGGTTAGACGAGATACAGAGCGCGTAGATGCTGTAAGAGCCATGTCTGATACTGCGTCACAATATGCAGAACCTGAGGACGGAGAGCTTCAGTCTGTGGGTGACGTCTCTGAATCGGGGAGACCTGATTCAGAGATTTCTAGTTTTAAATTTAAGCTTGAGAACCTCCGTGTATTGCTTGGGGAGGTATTAGCTGCTCTGAATGACTGTGACACAATTGCAGTGCCAGAGAAATTGTGTAGGCTGGATAAATACTATGCAGTGCCGGTGAGTACTGATGTTTTTCCAATACCTAAAAGGCTTACAGAAATTATTAGCAAGGAGTGGGATAGGCCCGGTGTGCCCTTTTCCCCACCTCCTATATTTAGAAAAATGTTTCCAATAGATGCCACTACACGGGACTTATGGCAGACTGTCCCTAAGGTGGAGGGAGCAGTTTCTACTTTAGCAAAGCGTACCACTATCCCGGTTGAGGACAGTTGTGCTTTTTCAGATCCAATGGATAAAAAAATTAGAGGGTTACCTTAAGAAAATGTTTATTCAACGAGGTTTTATTTTACAGCCCCTTGCATGCATTGCGCCTGTCACTGCTGCGGCGGCATTCTGGTTTGAGGCCCTGGAAGAGGCCATCCATACAGCTCCATTGACTGAAATTGTTGACAAGCTTAGAACTCTTAAGCTAGCTAACTCATTTGTTCCTGATGCCATTGTTCATTTGACTAAACTAACGGCTAAGAATTCCGGATTCGCCATCCAGGCGCGTAGGGCGCTATGGCTCAAATCCTGGTCAGCTGATGTGACTTCAAAGTCTAAATTACTCAACATTCCTTTCAAGGGGCAGACCTTATTCGGGCCTGGTTTGAAAGAAATTATTGCTGACATTACTAGAGGTAAGGGTCATACCCTTCCTCAGGACAGGGCCAAATCAAAGGCCAACCAGTCTAATTTTTGTGCCTTTCGAAATTTCAAGGCAGGTGCAGCATCAACTTCCTCTGCTTCAAAACAAGAGGGAACTTTTGCTCAATCCAAGCAGGCCTGGAAACCTAACCAGTCCTGGAACAAGGGCAAGCAGGCCAGAAAGCCTGCTGCTGCCTCTAAGACAGCATGAAGGAGCGGCCCCCTATCCGACAACGGATCTAGTAGGGGGCAGACTCTCTCTCTTCGCCCAGGCGTGGGCAAGAGATGTTCAGGATCCCTGGGCGTTGGAGATCATATCTCAGGGATATCTTCTGGACTTCAAAGCTTCTCCTCCACAAGGGAGATTTCACCTTTCAAGATTATCTGCAAAACAGATAAAGAAAGAGGCATTCCTAAGCTGCGTACAAGATCTCCTTGTAATGGGAGTGATCCATCCAGTTCCGCGGACGGAACAAGGACAGGGGTTTTATTCAAATCTGTTTGTGGTTCCCAAAAAAGAGGGAACCTTCAGACCAATTTTGGATTTAAAGATCCTAAACAAATTCCTCAGAGTTCCGTCATTCAAGATGGAAACTATTCGAACCATTTTACCCATGATCCAAGAGGGTCAGTACATGACCACAGTGGACTTAAAGGATGCCTACCTTCACATTCCGATTCACAAGAATCATCATCAGTTCCTGAGGTTTGCCTTTCTAGACAGGCATTACCAATTTGTAGCTCTTCCATTCGGGTTGGCTACAGCCCCAATAATTTTTACAAAGGTTCTGGGCTCACTTCTGGCGGTCCTAAGACCTAAGTCCTTACCTGGACGATATCCTGATACAGGCGTCAAGCTTTCAAATTGCCAAATCTCATACAGAGATAGTTCTGGCATTCCTGAGGTCGCATGGGTAGAAAGTGAACGAAGAAAAGAGTTCTCTATCTCCTCTCACGAGGGTTTCCTTCCTAGGGACTCTAATAGATTCTGTAGAAATGAAAATTTACCTGACGGAGTCCAGGTTATGTAATCGGCTTAATGGTAGCGGCGATGGACATAGTGCCATTCGCGCGCCTGCATCTCAGACCGCTGCAATTATGCATGCTCAGTCAGTGGAATGGGGATTACACAGATTTGTCCCCTCTACTAAATCTGGATCAGGAAACCAGAGATTCTCTTCTCTGGTGGTTATCTCGGGCCCATCTGTCCAAGGGTATGACCTTTCGCAGACCAGATTGGCCAATTGTAACAACAGATGCCAGCCTTCTAGGTTGGGGTGCAGTCTGGAACTCCCTGAAGGCTCAGGGTTCATGGACTCAGGAGGAGAAACTCCTCCCAATAAATATTCTGGAGTTAAGAGCAATTTTCAATGCTCTTCTGGCTTGGCCTCAGCTAGCAACACTGAGGTTCATCAGATTTCAGTCGGACAACATCACGACTGTGGCTTACATCAACCATCAAGGGGGAACCAGGAGTTCCCTAGCAATGTCAGAAGTCTCCAAGATAATTCGCTGGGCAGAGACTCACTCTTGCCACCTGTCAGCGATCCATATCCCAGGTGTAGAGAACTGGGAGGCGGATTTTCTAAGTCGTCAGACTTTTCATCCAGGGGAATGGGAACTCCATCTGGAGGTGTTTGCTCAATTGGTTCTCCGTTGGGGCAAACCAGAATTGGATCTCATGGCGTCTCGCCAGAACGCCAAGCTTCCTTGTTACGGATCCAGGTCCAGGGACCCAGAAGCGGCACTGATAGATGCTCTAGCAGCGCCTTGGTTCTTCAACCTGGCTTATGTGTTTCCACCGTTTCCTCTGCTCCCTCGTCTGATTGCCAAAATCAAACAGGAAAGAGCATCGGTGATATTGATAGCGCCTGCGTGGCCACGCAGGACCTGGTATGCAGACCTAGTGGACATGTCATCCTTCCCACCATGGACTCTGCTTCTGAGACAAGACCTTCTAATACAAGGTCCTTTCAATCATCCGAATCTACTTTCTCTGAGACTGACTGCATGGAGATTGAACGCTTGATTCTATCAAAGCGTGGCTTCTCCGAGTCAGTAATTGATACCTTAATACAGGCACGAAAGCCTGTCACCAGGAAAATTTACCACAAGATATGGCGTAAATATCTTCATTGGTGTGAATCCAAGAATTACTCATGGAGTAGGGTTAGGATTCCTAGGATATTGTCCTTCCTCCAAGAGGGTTTGGACAAAGGATTATCAGCTAGTTCTTTAAAGGGACAGATTTCTGCTCTGTCTATTCTTTTACACAAGCGTCTGGCAGAAGTTCCAGACGTTCAGGCATTTTGTCAGGCTTTAGTTAGAATTAAGCCTGTGTTTAAACCTGTTGCTCCTCCATGGAGCTTAAACTTGGTTCTTCAAGGGGTTCCGTTTGAACCCCTTCATTCTATTGATATCAAACTTCTTTCATGGAAAGTTCTTTTTCTGATGGCTATTTCCTCGGCTCGAAGAGTCTCGGAGTTATCTGCCTTACATTGTGATTCTCCTTATCTGTTCTTTCATTCAGATAAAGTTGTTCTGCGTACAAAACCTGGGTTTTTACCTAAGGTGGTTTCTTTTTGGCTTCGGAGTATAATCCGTTTAGCCTATGAGACTGCTGGACAGCAGCCTCCTGAAAGGATTACAGCTCATTCTTCTAGAGCTGTGGCTTCCACCTGGGCCTTTAAAAATGAGGCCTCTGTTGAACAGATTTGCAAGGCTGCAACTTGGTCTTCCCTTCATACTTTTTCCAAATTTTCCAAATTTGATACTTTTGCTTCTTCGGAGGCTGTTTTTGGGAGAAAGGTTCTACAGGCAGTGGTTCCTTCCGTTTAAGTTCCTGCCTTGTCCCTCCCATCATCCGTGTACTTTAGCTTTGGTATTGGTATCCCACAAGTAATGGATGATCCGTGGACTGGATACACTTAACAAGAGAAAACATAATTTATGCTTACCTGATAAATTTATTTCTCTTGTAGTGTATCCAGTCCACGGCCCGCCCTGTCCTTTTCAGGCAGGTCTAAATTTTAATTAAACTACAGTCACCACTGCACCCTATGGTTTCTCCTTTCTCGGCTTGTTTCGGTCGAATGACTGGATATGGCAGTGAGGGGAGGAGCTATATAGCAGCTCTGCTGTGGGTGATACTCTTGCAACTTCCTGTTGGGAAGGAGAATATCCCACAAGTAATGGATGATCCGTGGACTGGATACACTACAAGAGAAATAAATTTATCAGGTAAGCATAAATTATGTTTTTTTCCTTGATACAACTGAGTGAAAGTGAGAAAGTTTAATGATGTTAGCCTGGATTTTTCTTTATTAAAAACTAAAATTAACTCACAAGAGTCACTGCCATTTGAGCAGTAACCATTCAGCTCATCTTCCTATGTACATCTGTCATGATTCAGATAGAGCATGCAATTTTAAACAATTTTGCAGCTTACTTCTGTTATCTAATTTGCTTTCTTCTCTTGGTATCCTTTGAAGGAGCAGCAATGCATTACTGGGAGATAGTTAATGCATTGGGTGAGCCAATAACATGAGGTATATATGTGCAGCTACCAATCAGCAGCTTTAAGCCTGCCTAGGTATCCTCTTCAACAAAAGATACCAGGAGAACAAAACAAATTAAATAATAGAAGTAACTTAGCAAACTGTTTAATATGTTCATGAATCATGAAAGAAAAACATTGGGTTTCATGTCCCTTTAAATTCAACCTTTGCTTTTACTGTGATCTTTTGAGATTTAGCCCTAATCCCGAGGCATTGCTTTATTGATTTCGGAGTAAACACCATTAAACTGAGGAGAAAAAGAAAGTTACTGTGTCTCTACTTGCCAGATACACACTCCGTTATTAGTCATGGGAGAAGCATCCACATTGGATGCTCATTGTCCTTCTACAATAAGAATTGGTTACTGGGGAAATTTAAACTACAATATATATTTCTTCTTTAAGGAGAGATGGCTGTGTGATATATTTTTTTAGTCAGATTTTTACATGTACGATGCATAATTTTCAGTATCCCTTTAATGTTTTTAATTGTTTTTACTATATTTATAACTATATTTATAGTTGCAGTTCAGTATTTTTTTTTCTTTTCTAGACTTGGTTGTGATTCACCCAAATGTTTTTGTTGCACAATATAGAGAGCAGGATGTTCACACACACACACCAGTCACATTACTTCTAATTAGTGCATGTTTGCAAGTTGTTTAAAATGTGCACGCTCTATTTTGGTTTCATGTCTTTTTAATAATAGTGAACCAATAATCAAGCAAAATTTAGGAACATGTAATTGTCAATAGTTAAATAATTGTGGTGGTAAACCAGTAATCATGATCAGCAAACTCATGCAACAAGTTTGATAATACAAATAGCAAACCTATTTCCTAATAAAAGATGCAAATAAAGTGCAATAACTATCATTCTCATATAGTTGAATTTCCAAAAATATATTTTAAATCAAGCCTCCAAAATAATGAGAAACAAAGTAAGTAAACGTTTTTATAATACATTGCAGTAATGGTCCTGTGTTAGGAAGTTGTGTGTAGAATTATGTGTGAAGCAATGACTTAGTGCTAGGAAGATATACACTTTGTCTGTGATATGCTGCAGGGTTTTGAGTCTGCTTATGTTAAACTTATCTGAGCTGGGTGTAATTGGGCTATCATTTACCAGTCTTCCTTTGTAATCCCTGGTTTACATCTTTTCTGCCCCCCCCCCCCCGATTTTTGTTAAAACAATGTTCTTTATATAAAAAAAAAATAGGCACAACAAACACAGCCACTGACTGACCGACTGATGTTTCATGACCGCTACAGCATTTTATCAGATTTAGTAAAGGACATACAACTTCTTTGCTTGGAACATGATTTGATGCATAATGGATACGTCAGTAACCAGTCCTGATTGGCTCCTCCAAATGAGTGGAGTTTTAACTTTGAAAAAAATTGCAGCAAACAAGGTGTTAAAGCATTAAAAAAATCACACTCATCTAGTATGTTAATTTATTGCAAGATTAGATTCAAATCTTTTAAGTAATAGGTGTTTACTATCCCTTTCCGTTCACTCTTGTATTTTTAAACTGGAAACTTTTGATAAACAATCATCTTATATGATTTCAAAGGGCCACTCAAGTTGTTGTTTCCTTATCCAAGTGGATTGGAGTCACACAAACAATTGTTAGTTGTGTTTATATGTCCTAATGTGAAGATATAACTGATAGAGCTATATCAAAAAATTAATTTTTTGTTGTTGATCTTCAAGCCTTTTAGCAATGGTCTGGTGACAGTGATGGTCCCTCAGCTGCGACGGGAGAACAGCCTTCTGCTGTGGAATGTGTATGATATGCATAATCCTGTACATATCTTCGTAGGACATGATGATGTTGTGCTGGAGTTTCAGTGGAGGAAACAAAAGGAAGGTTTGTCTCTTTAAGGAGCAGGGGAAAGATACAATAGGATATTCTTTTGGGGAAATAATTTGAGAGGAGGATGAAACAAAAGATATAAATTTTAAGTATGAAATACTCTCCCAGCATTGCATCTTGCAGAGTAATATGTTTTTAATTGTGGTAACAGATAGTTTAAAAACGATTTGGACCAGATCTCCTTTTTAAAAAATAATCTCACACACCACTGGTCAGATGGTGTCTTTGTAAAATAGCTGGGACTGTCAATGGAATTTAACCTTCCTCTATAAAAAGAATTAACTTTATATTAATGTTTGCTCTTTTTAGGAGTCAGGCAATGCAGAACTGATATGTCAAGCAGCATTCTCTGTGTATTTAGTTATCTCACAATTTTGAGAAAGTGAATATGTATAGGGGGCTACTAAAATATTGTATTCTCTAGTTGAGTAACCTTAGGGTTTTGACAGACTGTCACCTCTATATCGACGTATAGGTTCTATAAATGCCTCTTGTTAGAAGCATTATTATTATTAGTATTACTATTATTATTTTGTATTGGACTCCAGCCACAGATCTTTTAAAAACCTAACAGGGGCTCCTGTCTATAACCCAATACATATTAATTTCAAGAGTAATACAATACAGTTTGCTTTTACATCCATTAAGGTGTTTTTTGAAAATTGTAAAAATGAACGATTACATTAGACATTTGACATCATATGTACTGTCTCTCTCTCTCTCTCTCTCTCTCTCTCTCTCTCTCTCTCTCTATATATATATCTATATCTATCTATATATATATATATATATATATATATATATATATATATATATATATACATACATACATACATATATACATATATACAGTGGATATAAAAAGTGTACACCCCCCTGTTAAAATGTCAGGTTTCTGTGATGTAAAAAAATGAGACAAAGATAAATCATTTCAGAACTTTTTCCACCTTTAATGTGACCTATAAACTGTACAACTCAATTGAAAAACAAACTGAAATCTTTTAGGTGGAGGGAAGAAAGCAAAAAAAAACTAAAATAATGTGGTTGCATAAGTGTGCTGCTCTAGTTGGTCTTTCCTGAAATTTTCTTAGTCGCATCCCACAGCAAAAGCCATGGTCCACAAAGCATCAGAGGGATCTCATTGTTAAAAGGTATCAGTCAGGAGAAGGGTACAAAAGATTTTCCAAGGCATTAGATATACCATGGAACACAGTGAAGACAGTCATCATCAAGTGGAGAAAATATGGCACAACAGTGACCTTACCAAGAACTGGACGTCCCTCCAAAATTGATGAAAAGACGAGAAGAAAACTGGTCTGGGAGGCTACCAAGAGCCCTACAGCAACATTAAAGGAGCTGCAGGAATATCTGGCAAGTATTGGTTGTGTGGTACATGTGACAACAATCTCACGTATTCTTCATATGTCTGGGCTATGGGGTAGAGTGGCAAGACAAAAGCCTTTTCTTATGAAGAAAAACATCTAAGCCAGGCTACATTTTGCAAAAACACATCTGAAGTGTCCCAAAATCATGTGGGAAAAGGTGTTATGGTCTGATGAAACCAAGGTTGAACTTTCTTTCATGTAATTAGCAAGAGTCCATGAGCTAGTGACGTATGGGATATACATTCCTACCAGGAGGGGCAAAGTTTCCCAAACCTTAAAATGCCTATAAATACACCCCTCACCACACCCACAATTCAGTTTTACAAACTTTGCCTCCTATGGAGGTGGTGAAGTAAGTTTGTGCTAGATTCTACGTTGATATGCGCTCCGCAGCAAGTTGGGGCCCGGTTTTCCTCTCAGCGTGCAGTGAATGTCAGAGGGATGTGAGGAGAGTATTGCCTATTTGAATTCAATGATCTCCTTCTACGGGGTCTTTTTCATAGGTTCTCTGTTATCGGTCGTGGAGATTCATCTCTTACCTCCCTTTTCAGATCGACGATATACTCTTATATATATACCATTACCTCTGCTGATTTTCGTTTCAGTACTGGTTTGGCTTTCTACAAACATGTAGATGAGTGTCCTGGGGTAAGTAAGTCTTATTTTCTGTGACACTCTAAAGCTATGGTTGGGCACTTTTTTATAAAGTTCTAAATATATGTATTCAAACATTTATTTGCCTTGACTCAGGATGTTCAACATTCCTTTTTTTCAGACAGTCAGTTTCATATTTGGGATAATGCATTTGAATCAATCATTTTTTCTTACCTTAAAAAATTTGACTTTTTCCCTGTGGGCTGTTAGGCTCGCGGGGGCTGAAAATGCTTCATTTTATTGCGTCATTTTTGGCGCGGACTTTTTTGGCGCAAAAAAACTTTTCTGTTTCCGGCGTCATACGTGTCGTTTGCGCCAAAAATGTCGGCGTTCCGGATGTGGCGTCATTTTTGGTGCCAAAAGTATTTAGGCGCCAAATAATGTGGGCGTCTTATTTGGCGCTAAAAAAATATGGGCGTCGCTTTTGTCTCCACATTATTTAAGTCTCATTATTTATTGCTTCTGGTTGCTAGAAGCTTGTTCACTGGCATTTTTTTCCCATTCCTGAAACTGTCATTTAAGGAATTTGATCAATTTTGCTTTATATGTTGTTTTTTCTATTACATATTGCAAGATGTTCCACGTTGCAACTGAGTCAGAAGATACTTCAGGAAAATCACTGCCCGGTGCTGGAGCTACCAAGCTAAGTGTATCTGCTATAAATTTTTGGTATCTGTTTCTCCAGCTGTTGTTTGTATTGCATGTCATGACAAACTTATTAATGCAGATAAAATTTCCTTTAGTACTGTTACATTACCTGTTGCTGTTCCGTCAACATCTAATTTTCAGAGTGTTCCTGATAACATAAGAGATTTTATTTTTTAAATCCATTAAGAAGGCTATGTCTGTTATTTCTCCTTCTAGTTTACATAAAAGTCTTTTAAAACTTCTCTTTTTTCAGATGAATTTTTAAATGAACATCACCATTCTGATAAATGGTTCTTCTGGTTCAGAGGTTTCTGTCTCAGAGGTTGATGCTGATAAATCTTTGTATTTGTTCAAGATGGAATTTATTCGTTCTTTATTTAAAGAAGTATTAATTGCATTAGAAATAGAGGATTCTGGTCCTCTTGATACTAAATCTAAACGTTTAAATAAGGTTTTTAAATCTCCTGTAGTTATTCCAGAAGTGTTTAATCTCCCTGATGCTATTTCTGAAGTAATTTCCAGGGAATGGAATAATTTGGGTAATTCTTTTACTCCTTCTAAACGTTTAAGCAATTATATCCTGTGCCATCTGACAGATTAGAGTTTTTTGGGACAAAATCCCTAAGGTTATGGGGCTGTCTCTACTCCTGCTAAATGTACTACTATTCCTACGGCAGATAGTACTTCATTTAAGGATCCTTTAGATAGGAAAATTGAATCCTTTCTAAGAAAAGCTTACTTATGTTCAGGTAATCTTCTTAGACCTGCTATATTTTTAGCGGATGTTGCTGCAGCTTCAACTTTTTAGTTAAAAGCTTTAGCGCAACAAGTAACAGATCATAATTTTATAGCATTATTATTATTCTATAACATGCTAATAATTTTATTGGTGATACCATCTTTTGATATCATTAGAGTTGATGTCAGGTATATGTCTCTAGCTATTTTAGCTAGAAAAGCTTTATGGATTAAACTTGGAATGCTGATATGTCTTCTAAGTCAACTTGGCTTTCTCTTTCTTTCCAGGGTAATAAATTATTATCTCAACTGTTTCTGGAAGGAAGGGAACTTTTTTACCAAAGGATAAAAAATCTAAGGTAAATTTAGGTCTAATAATCATTTTCGTTCCTTTCCTCACAACAAGGAACAAAAGCCTGATCCTTCATCCTCAGGAGCGGTATCAGTTTGGAAACTATTTCCAGTTTGGAATATATCCATTTTTAAATGAACATCAAGCCTTATAGAAACCTATAGCCAGCTCCTAAGTACCCATGAAGGTGCGGCCCTTATTCCAGCTCAGCTGGTATGGGGCAGATTACGTTTTCTTCAAAGAAATTTGGATCAATTCCGTTCTCAATCTCTGGTTTCAGAACATTGTTTCAGAAAGGTACAGAATTGGCTTCAAGTTAAGGCCTCCTGCTAAGAGATTTTTTTCTTTCCCGTGTCCCAGTTAACACAGCAAAGGCTCAGCATTTCTGAAATGTGTTTCAGATCTAGAGTTGGCTGGAGTAATTATGCCAGTTCCAGTTCTGGAACAGGGGCTGGGGTTTTATTTTATCTCTTCATTGTACCAAAGAAGGTCAATTCCTTCAGACCAGTTCCGGATCTATCAATATTGAATCGTTATGTAAGGATACCAAACATTCAAGATGGTAACTGTAGGACTATCCTGCCTTTTGTTTAGCAAGGGCATTATATGTCTACAATAGATTTACAGGATGCGTATCTGCATATTCCGATTCATCCAGATCACTTTTAGTGTCTGAGATTCTCTTTTTAGACAAGCATTACCAGTTTTGTGGCTCTACCGTTTGGCCTAGCCTCAGTTCCAAGAATTTTTTTCAAAGGTTCTCGGTGCCCTTCTTTCTGTAATCAGAGAACAGGGTTTTGGTATTTCCTTATTTGGACGATATCTTGGTACTTGCTCAGTCTTCTCATTTTCGAAGAATCTCATACAAATCGACTTGTGTTGTTTCTTCAAGTTCATGGTTGGAGGATCAATTTACCATTCAGTTCATTGATTCCTCAGACAAGGGTAACCTTTTTAGGTTTCTAGATAGTTTCAGTGTCTATGACTCTGTCCTTGTCAGACAAGAGAAGTTTAACATTGATCAGCTTGTCAAAACCTTCAGTCACAATCATTCCCTTTGGTAGCCTTATGCATGGAAATTTTAGGTCTTAGGACTGCCGCATCAGATGCGATCTCCTTTGCTCGTTTTCACATGCGACCTCTTCAGCTCTGTATGCTGAACCAATGGTGCAGGGATTGCTCTGAGATATCTCAATTAATATCTTTAAACCGATTATACGACACTCTCTGACATGGAGGACAGATCACCATCGTTTAGTTCAGGGGGCTTCTTTGTTCTTCCGACCTGGACTATAATCTCAACAGATGCAAGTCTTACAGGTTGGGGAGCTGTGTGGGGGTATCTGACGGCACAAGGGGTTTGGGAATCTCAGGAGGTGAGATTTCCGATCAATATTTTGGAACTCCGTGCAATTTTCAGAGCTCTTCAGTCTTGGCCTCTTCTGAAGAGAGAGTTGTTCATTTGTTTTCAGATAGACGATGTCACAACTGTGGCATACATCAATCAATTTTGGTTTGGGCGGAATCCAGCTCCTGTCTTATCTCTGCGGTTCATATCCCAGGTATGGACAATTGGAAAGCGGATTATCTCAGTCACCAAACGTTGCACCTGGGCGAATGGTCTCTTCACCCAGAGGTATTTCCTGAGATTGTTCAAATGTGGGAACTCCCAGAAATAGATCTGATGGCTTCTCATCTAAACAAGAAACTTCCCTGGTATCTGTCCGGATCCCGGGATCCTCGGGCGGAGGCAGTGGATGCATTATCTCTTCCTTACAAGTGTCATCCTGCCTATATCTTTCCGCCTCTAGTTCTTCTTCCAAGGGTATTCTCCAATATTTTAAAGGAATGCTCGTTTGTACTGCTGGTAGCTCCAGCATGGCCTCACAGGTTTTGGTATGCAGATCTTGTCCGGATGGCCTCTTGCCAGCTGTGGACTCTTCCGTTAAGACCAGTCTTTCAAGGTTCTTTTTTCCATCAGGATCTCAAAACCTTAATTTTAAGGTATGGAGTTTGAACGCTTGATTCTTGGTCAAAGAGGTTTCTCTGACTCTGTGATTGATACTATGTGACAGGCTCGTAAATCTGTATCTAGAGAGATATATTATAGAGTCTGGAAGACTTATATTTCTTAGTGTCTTTCTCATCTTTTTTCTTGGCATTCTTTTTGAATACCGAGAATTTTACAGTTTCTTCAGGATGGTTTAGATAAAGGTTTGTCCGCAAGTTCCTTGAAAGACAAATCTCTGCTCTTTCTGTTCTTTTTCACAGAAGGATTGCTAATCTTCCTGATATTCATTGTTTTGTACAACCTTTGGTTCGTATAAAACCTGTCATTAAGTCGATTTCTCCTCCTTGGAGTTTGAATTTGGTTCTGGGGGCTCTTCAAGCTCCTCCTTTTGAACCCATGTATTCTTTGGTCGTTATATTACTTTCTTGGAAAGTTTTGTTTCTTTTGGTCATCTCTTCTGCCAGAAGAGTCTCTGAATTATCTACTCTTTTTTGTGAGTCTCCTTTTCTGATTTTGCATCAGGATAAGGCGGTGCTGCGAACTTCTTTTGAATTTTTTACCTAAGGTTGTGAATTCTAACAACATTAGTAGAGAAATTGTGGTTCCTTCATTATGTCTTAATCCTATGAATTCTAAGGAGAAATCATTGCATTCTTTGGATGCTGTTAGAGCTTTGTAATATTATGTTGAAGCTACTAAGTCTTTCCGAAAGACTTCTAGTCTATTTGTCATCTTTTCCGGTTCTAGAAAAGGCCAGAAAGCTTCTGCCATTTCTTTGGCATCTTGGTTGAAATCTTTATTTCATCATGCCTATGTTGAGTCGGGTAACACTCCGCCTCAAAGGATTACAGCTCATTCTACTAGGTCAGTTTCTACTTCCTGGGCGTTTAGGAATGAAGCTTCGGTTGATCAGATTTGCAAAGCAGCAACTTGGTCCTCTTTGCATACTTTTACTAAATTCTACCATTTTGATGTGTTTTCTTCTTCTGAAGCAGTTTTTGGTAGAAACGTACTTCAGGCAGTGGTTTCAGTTTGAATCTTCTGCTTATGTTTTTTCATTAAAATTTTATTCTGGGTGTGGATTATTTTCAGCAGGAATTGGCTGTCTTTATTTTATCCCTCCCTCTCTAGTGACTCTTGCGTGGAAAGATCCACATCTTGGGTAATCATTATCCCATACGTCACTAGCTCATGGACTCTTGCTAATTACATGAAAGAAAACATAATTTATGTAAGAATTTACCTGATAAATTCATTTCTTTCATATTAGCAAGAGTCCATGAGGCCCGCCCTTTTTTGTGGTGGTTTTGATTTTTTTGTATAAAGCACAATTATTCCAATTCCTTATTTTATATGCTTTCGCACTTTTTTCTTATCACCCCACTTCTTGGCTATTCGTTAAACTGAATTGTGGGTGTGGTGAGGGGTGTATTTATAGGCATTTTAAGGTTTGGGAAACTTTGCCCCTCCTGGTAGGAATGTATATCCCATACGTCACTAGCTCATGGACTCTTGCTAATATGAAAGAAATGAATTTATCAGGTAAGTTCTTACATAAATTATGTTTTTTGGCCATAATTCCAAAAGATATGTTTGGCGCAAAAACAACACTGCACATCACCAAAAAAAAAACCATACCCACAGTGAAGCATGGTGGTGGCAGCATCATGCTTTGGGGCTGTTTTTCTTCAGCTGGAACTGGGGCCTAAGTTAAGCTAGAGGGAATTATGAACAGTTCCAAATACCAGTCAATATTGGCACAAAACCTTCAGGCTTCTTCTAGAAAGCGGAACATGAAGAGGAACTTCATCTTTCAGCACAACAACGACCCAAAGCATACATCCAAATCAACAAAGGAATGGCTTCACCAGAAGAAGATTAAAGTTTTGGAATGGCCCAGCCAGAGCCCAGACCTGATTTCGATTGTAAATCTGTGTGGTGATCTGAAGAGGGCTGTGCACAGGAGATTTGGAGTGTTTTTGCAAAGAAGAGTGGGCAAATCTTGCCAAGTCAAAATTTGCCATGCTGATAGACTCATACCCAAAAAGACTGAGTGCTGTAATAAAATCAAAAGGTGCTTAAACAAATATTAGTTTAAGGGTGTGCACACTTATGCAACCATATTATTTTATTTTTATATGTTTTCTTCCCTCTACCTAAAAGATTTCAGTTTGATTTTCAATTGAGTTGTACAGTTTATAGGTCACATTAAAGGTGGAAAAAAATCTGAAATGATTTATCTTTGTCTCATTTATTTACATCACAGAAACCTGACATTTTAATAGGGGTGTGCAGACTTTTTATATCCACTGTATGTATGTATGTATGTATGTGTGTGTGTGTGTGTATATATATATATATATATATATATATATATATATATATATATATATATATATATATCAGCAAAAGTGAGTGTATGTACTTGTCCATGTATATATGTACTGTCCATACACTCTCACACATATATATATATATATATACAGGGAGTGCAGAATTATTAGGCAAGTTGTATTTTTGAGGATTAATTTTATTATTGAACAGCAACTATGTTCTCAATGAACCCAAAAAACTCATTAATATCAAAGCTGAATAGTTTTGGAAGTAGTTTTTAGTTTGTTTTTAGTTATAGCTATTTTAGGGGGATATCTGTGATTGCAGGTGACTATTACTGTGCATAATTATTAGGCAACTTAACAAAAAACAAATATATACCCATTTCAATTATTTATATTTACCAGTGAAACCAATATAACATCTCAACATTCACAAATATACATTTCTGACATTCAAAAACAAAACAAAAACAAATCAGTGACCAATATAGCCACCTTTTTTGCAAGGACACTCAAAAGCCTGCCATCCATGGATTCTGTCAGTGTTTTGATCTGTTCACCATCAACATTGCGTGCAGCAGCAACCACAGCCTCCCAGACACTGTTCAGAGAGGTGTACTGTTTTCCCTCCTTGTAAATCTCACATTTGATGATGGACCACAGGTTCTCAATGGGGTTCAGATCAGGTGAACAAGGAGGCCATATCATTAGATTTTCTTCTTTTATACCCTTTCTTGCCAGCCACGCTGTGGAGTACTTGGACGCGTGTGATGGAGCATTGTCCTGCATGAAAATCATGTTTTCTTCTGTTATGTGTGATCAGTCCACGGGTCATCATTACTTCTGGGACATAACTCCTCCCCAACAGGAAATGCAAGAGGATTCACCCAGCAGAGCTGCACATAGCTCCTCCCCTCTACGTCAGTCCCAGTCATTCTCTTGCACCCAACGACTAGATAGGATGTGTGAGAGGACTATGGTGATTATACTTAGTTTTATGACTTCAATCAAAAGTTTGTTATTTTACAATAGCACCGGAGCGTGTTATTACTTCTCTGGCAGAGTTTGAGGAAGAATCTACCAGAGTTTTTTACTATGATTTTAACCGGAGTAGTTAAGATCATATTGCTGTTCTCGGCCATCTGAGGGAGGTAAAAGCTTCAGATCAGGGGACAGCGGGCAGATGAATCTGCATTGAGGTATGTAGCAGTTTTTATTTTCTGAATGGAATTGATGAGAAAATCCTGCCATACCGTTATAATGTCATGTATGTATACACTTCAGTATTCTGGGGATGGTATTTCACCGGAACTACTCTGTTAAAAGTCACTAATCCTTTTAATAAGTATTTATCATGTTAAACGTTTTTGCTGGAATGTAGAATCGTTTACATTTCTGAGGTACTGAGTGAATAAATATTTGGGCATTATTTTCCACTTGGCAGTTGTTTGGTTTTAATTATGACAGTTTCGTTTCTCTTCACTGCTGTGTGTGAGGGGGAGGGGCCGTTTTTGGCGCTCTTTGCTACGCATCAAAAAATTCCAGTCAGTTACTCTTATATTTCCTGCATGATCCGGTTCATCTCTGACAGATCTCAGGGGTCTTCAAACTTCTTTAGAGGGAGGTAGATTCTCTCAGCAGAGCTGTGAGAATTTTATATTGACTGTGAATAAAAACGTTGCTCTGTAATTTTTATGTCAAATTTAATTATTGTTATTTTTCTAATGGGAACAAACCTTTGCTAAAAGTTGTGTTGTTTTAAAGTTTGATGCTATAACTGTTTTTCAGTTCATTATTTCAACTGTCATTTAATCATTTAATCGTTTAGTACCTCTTTGAGGCACAGTACGTTTTTGCTAAAAAAGATTATAACCAAGTTGCAAGTTTATTGCTAGTGTGTTAAACATGTCTGACTCAGAGGAAGATATCTGTGTCATTTGTTCCAATGCCAAGGTGGAGCCCAATAGAAATTTATGTACTAACTGTATTGATGCTACTTTAAATAAAAGTCAATCTGTACAATTTGAACAAATTTCACCAAACAGCGAGGGGAGAGTTATACCGACTAACTCGCCTCACGCGGCAGTACCTGCATCTCCCGCCCGGGAGGTGCGTGATATTATGGCGCCTAGTACATCTGGGCGGCCATTACAGATAACATTACAAGATATGGCTACTGTTATGACTGAAGTTTTGTCTAAATTACCAGAACTAAGAGGCAAGCGTGATCACTCTGGGGTGAGAACAGAGTGCGCTGACAATACTAGGGCCATGTCTGATACTGCGTCACAGCTTGCAGAGCATGAGGACGGAGAGCTTCATTCTGTAGGTGACGGTTCTGATCCAAACAGATTGGATTCAGATATTTCAAATTTTAAATTTAAATTGGAGAACCTCCGTGTATTACTAGGGGAGGTCTTAGCAGCTCTCAATGATTGTAACACCGTTGCAATACCAGAGAAACTGTGTAGGTTGGATAAATACTTTGCGGTACCGGCGAGTACTGACGTGTTTCCTATACCTAAGAGACTAACTGAAATTGTTACTAAGGAGTGGGATAGACCCGGTGTGCCGTTCTCACCCCCTCCAATATTTAGAAAGATGTTTCCAATAGACACCACCACTCGGGACTTATGGCAAACGGTCCCTAAGGTGGAGGGAGCAGTTTCTACTTTAGCTAAGCGTACCACTATCCCGGTGGAGGATAGCTGTGCTTTTTCAGATCCAATGGATAAAAAATTAGAGGGTTACCTTAAGAAAATGTTTGTTCAACAAGGTTTTATATTGCAACCCCTTGCATGTATCGCGCCGATTACGGCTGCGGCAGCATTTTGGATTGAGTCTCTGGAAGAGAACCTTAGTTCATCTACGCTAGACGACATTACGGACAGGCTTAGAGTCCTTAAACTAGCTAATTCATTCATTTCGGAGGCCGTAGTACATTTAACCAAACTTACGGCTAAGAACTCAGGATTCGCCATACAGGCACGTAGGGCGCTGTGGCTAAAATCCTGGTCAGCTGATGTTACTTCTAAGTCCAAATTACTTAATATACCTTTCAAGGGGCAGTCTTTATTTGGGCCCGGTTTGAAAGAAATTATCGCTGACATTACAGGAGGTAAGGGCCACGCCCTACCTCAAGACAAAGCCAAAGCTAAGGCTAGACAGTCTAATTTTCGTCCCTTTCGGAATTTCAAAACAGGAGCAGCATCAACCTCCACTGCACCAAAACAGGAGGGAGCTGTCGCTCGTTACAGGCAAGGCTGGAAGCCTAACCAGTCCTGGAACAAGAGCAAGCAGGCCAGGAAACCTGCTGCTGCCCCAAAGACAGCATGAACCGAGAGCCCCCGATCCGGGACCGGATCTAGTGGGGGGCAGACTTTCTCTCTTCGCCCAGGCCTGGGCAAGAGATGTTCAGGATCCCTGGGCGCTAGAGATCATATCTCAGGGATACCTTCTAGACTTCAAATTATCTCCCCCAAGAGGGAGATTTCATCTGTCAAGGTTGTCAACAAACCTGATAAAGAAAGAAGCGTTTCTACGCTGTGTACAAGATCTGTTATTAATGGGAGTGATCCATCCGGTTCCGCGGTCGGAACAAGGACAAGGGTTCTACTCAAACCTGTTTGTGGTTCCCAAAAAAGAGGGAACTTTCAGGCCAATCTTAGATTTAAAGATTCTAAACAAATTTCTAAGAGTCCCATCGTTCAAAATGGAAACTATTCGGACAATCTTACCCATGATCCAAGAGGGTCAGTACATGACCACAGTGGATTTAAAAGATGCTTACCTTCACATACCGATTCACAAAGATCATCACCGGTATCTAAGGTTTGCCTTCTTAGACAGGCACTACCAGTTTGTAGCTCTTCCATTCGGATTGGCTACGGCTCCAAGAATCTTCACAAAGGTTCTGGGTGCCCTTCTGGCGGTACTAAGACCGCGAGGGATTTCGGTAGCTCCGTACCTAGACGACATTCTAATACAAGCTTCAAGCTTTCAAACTGCCAAGTCTCATACAGAGTTAGTTCTGGCATTTCTAAGGTCGCATGGATGGAAAGTGAACGAAAAGAAGAGTTCTCTTTTTCCTCTCACAAGAGTTCCATTCTTGGGGACTCTTATAGATTCTGTAGAAATGAAGATTTACCTGACAGAAGACAGGTTAACAAAGCTTCAAAATGCATGCCGTGTCCTTCATTCCATTCAACACCCGTCAGTAGCTCAATGCATGGAGGTGATCGGCTTAATGGTAGCGGCAATGGACATAGTACCTTTTGCACGCCTACACCTCAGACCGCTGCAATTGTGCATGCTAAGTCAGTGGAATGGGGATTACTCAGATTTGTCCCCTACTCTGAATCTGAATCAAGAGACCAGAAATTCTCTTCTATGGTGGCTTTATCGGCCACACCTGTCCAGGGGGATGCCATTCAGCAGGCCAGACTGGACAATTGTAACAACAGACGCCAGCCTACTAGGTTGGGGCGCTGTCTGGAATTCTCTGAAGGCTCAGGGACTATGGAATCAGGAGGAGAGTCTCCTTCCAATAAACATTCTGGAATTGAGAGCAGTTCTCAATGCCCTTCTGGCTTGGCCCCAATTAACAACTCGGGGGTTCATCAGGTTTCAGTCGGACAACATCACGACTGTAGCTTACATCAACCATCAGGGAGGGACAAGAAGCTCCCTAGCAATGATGGAAGTATCAAAGATAATTCGCTGGGCAGAGTCTCACTCTTGCCACCTGTCAGCAATCCACATCCCGGGAGTGGAGAACTGGGAGGCGGATTTTTTGAGTCGCCAGACTTTTCATCCGGGGGAGTGGGAACTTCATCCGGAGGTCTTTGCCCAAATACTTCGACGTTGGGGCAAACCAGAGATAGATCTCATGGCGTCTCGCCAGAACGCCAAACTTCCTCACTACGGGTCCAGATCCAGGGATCCGGGAGCGGTTCTGATAGATGCTTTGACAGCACCTTGGAACTTCGGGATGGCTTATGTGTTTCCACCCTTCCCGCTGCTTCCTCGATTGATTGCCAAAATCAAACAGGAGAGAGCATCAGTGATTCTAATAGCGCCTGCATGGCCACGCAGGACTTGGTATGCAGATCTAGTGGACATGTCATCCTGTCCGCCTTGGTCTCTACCTCTAAGACAGGACCTTCTGATACAGGGTCCATTCAAACATCAAAATCTAACTTCTCTGAAGCTGACTGCTTGGAAATTGAACGCTTGATTTTATCAAAACGTGGTTTTTCTGAGTCGGTTATTGATACCCTGATACAGGCTAGGAAGCCTGTTACCAGAAGGATTTACCATAAAATATGGCGTAAATACCTATACTGGTGCGAATCCAAAGGTTACTCCTGGAGTAAGGTTAGGATCGCTAGGATATTGTCCTTTCTACAAGAAGGTTTAGAGAAGGGTCTATCAGCTAGTTCATTAAAGGGACAGATTTCAGCTCTGTCCATCTTGTTACACAGGCGTCTGTCAGAAAATCCAGACGTCCAGGCTTTTTGTCAGGCTTTAGCTAGGATCAAGCCTGTGTTTAAAGCTGTTGCTCCGCCATGGAGTTTAAACTTAGTTCTTAAAGTTTTACAGGGTGTTCCGTTTGAACCCCTTCATTCCATTGATATAAAATTGTTATCTTGGAAAGTTCTGTTTTTAATGGCTATTTCCTCGGCTCGAAGAGTCTCTGAGTTATCAGCCTTACATTGTGATTCTCCTTATCTGATTTTTCACTCAGACAAGGTAGTTCTGCGTACTAAACCTGGGTTCTTACCTAAGGTAGTCACTAACAGGAATATCAATCAAGAGATTGTTGTTCCATCCTTGTGTCCAAATCCTTCTTCAAAGAAGGAACGTCTTCTACACAATCTGGATGTAGTTCGTGCCCTCAAGTTCTACTTGCAGGCAACTAAAGATTTTCGCCAAACTTCTTCCCTGTTTGTCGTTTATTCTGGACAGAGGAGAGGTCAAAAAGCTTCTGCTACCTCTCTCTCTTTTTGGCTTCGTAGCATAATACGTTTAGCCTATGAGACTGCTGGACAGCAGCCTCCTGAAAGAATTACAGCTCACTCCACTAGAGCTGTGGCTTCCACTTGGGCCTTTAAGAATGAGGCCTCTGTTGAACAGATTTGCAAGGCTGCAACTTGGTCTTCGCTTCATACTTTTTCCAAATTTTACAAATTTGACACTTTTGCTTCTTCGGAGGCTATTTTTGGGAGAAAGGTTCTTCAGGCAGTGGTTCCTTCTGTATAATGAGCCTGCCTATCCCTCCCGTCATCCGTGTACTTTTGCTTTGGTATTGGTATCCCAGAAGTAATGATGACCCGTGGACTGATCACACATAACAGAAGAAAACATAATTTATGCTTACCTGATAAATTCCTTTCTTCTGTTGTGTGATCAGTCCACGGCCCGCCCTGTTTTAAGGCAGGTAAATATCTTTTAAATTATACTCCAGTCACCACTTCACCCTTGGTTACTCCTTTCTCGTTGATTCTTGGTCGAATGACTGGGACTGACGTAGAGGGGAGGAGCTATGTGCAGCTCTGCTGGGTGAATCCTCTTGCATTTCCTGTTGGGGAGGAGTTATGTCCCAGAAGTAATGATGACCCGTGGACTGATCACACAACAGAAGAAAGGAATTTATCAGGTAAGCATAAATTATGTTTTTCTTGAAGGATGCAGACTTCTTCCTGTACCACTGCTTGAAGAAGGTGTCTTCCAGAAACTGGCAGTAGGACTGGGAGTTGAGCTTGACTCCATCCTCAACCCGAAAAGGCCCCACAAGCTCATCTTTGATGATACCAGCCCAAACCAGTACTCCACCTCCACCTTGCTGGCGTCTGAGTCGAACTGGAGCTCTCTGCCCTTTACCAATCCAGCCACGGGCCCATCCATCTGGCCCATCAAGACTCACTCTCATTTCATCAGTCCATAAAACCTTAGAAAAATCAGTCTTGAGATATTTCTTGGCCCAGTCTTGACGTTTCAGCTTGTGTGTCTTGTTCAGTGGTGGTCGTCTTTCAGACTTTCTTACCTTGGCCATGTCTCTGAGTATTGCACACCCTGTGCTTTTGGGCACTCCAGTGATCTTGCGACCCTGTTGACTATTTTGAATGAAACGCTTGATTGTTCGATGATCACGCTTCAGAAGCTTTGCAATTTTAAGAGTGCTGCATCCCTCTGCAAGATATCTCACTATTTTTGACTTTTCTGAGCCTGTCAAGTCCTTCTTTTGACCCATTTTGCCAAAGGAAAGGAAGTTGCCTAATAATTATGCACACCTGATATAGGGTGTTGATGTCATTAGACCACACCCCTTCTCATTACAGAGATGCACATCACCTAATATGCTTAATTGGTAGTAGGCTTTCGAGCCTATACAGCTTGGAGTAAGACAACATGCATAAAGAGGATGATGTGGTCAAAATACTCATTTGCCTAATAATTCTGCACTCCCTGTATATATATATATATATATATATATATATATATGGTCTGCTGATATTTCAACAACTATACAGAACAAATATAAAATATAGCAGTTCTAAGACAAAACACCAGAATTATGATTGTGCTGCACAAAACAAAATTGTGTACCTAGTCGTAGGTGTCTGAATTTTATGTCACACTATTTTCCTTTTTCCACACAAACAACCAGGCTGACTTCTGAATTCTTTCTTAATATCTTCAGGGTTGAAAGACTATC
The DNA here is from genome assembly GCF_027579735.1 of Bombina bombina. Taxonomy (NCBI): domain Eukaryota; kingdom Metazoa; phylum Chordata; class Amphibia; order Anura; family Bombinatoridae; genus Bombina; species Bombina bombina. The sequence goes on from NC_069499.1 coordinate 1,331,797,329, forward strand.
AGCTGGTGACCTGGTCACGGGATCAGACTCTGCGCATGTGGCGGGTGGACGCCCAACTGCAGAGGGTAAAGTAAAACTTCTCTTGTTTTGTATTCTATTTGCTTAAATTCTTTCCACAACTTTACAGACCTATTCCAAGCATTATGTGGTTGATTTATCAAAGGCTTTGCAAACCTTTCGACCCCCTACGACGCCCCAGTCCGTATTTAACAAGCAGCTGTCATCAGACCGCTGCTTTCAAAACCTTTTGCCACCTTAAAGGTGGCGAATTTCAATCTCCCTGGTTTGTCCGACCGGGTAGATTGACAGCTCCTGTCCACGCGTGATTGGCTGTGTGCGGGCGGGGAGCGGGATTGCACGCGAGCGCAAAATAGCGCTCGTGTGCAATGCAAAAATGTTGGTTGTGGAAAGCTGGGGGATGGGTAGTAAAGGCGTTATCTATCATTTTAAACTAACAATTTCAGTGTTGACTGTCCCTTCAAGTGCCACTACAGATTAATATATTTCAAGTGAATGTTTTAAAATTTGCATGTGTTCATATGTTTGTAAATTGTGTAAAACATTTTGTTTTATGTTGGGTTTAATTTATCATAGCTTTGTTTCATGTTGAGAATTTTGTGTGTTTCTGTGCATGAATGTGTGTGTAGTTTGTGTGATTGCTCATTAATAAAAGGGGTGTGACTCTGTTCAATCTGTGGCGTGGGGACTGGCATGAGAGGTAAGTGGGACAAAGCAGATTAGAGTGGCAGTCTGTTAGCAAAATATACATTGTTTTCAGTCCAGGTGCACACCAATTGAAAATCCCATTAAGTGTTTTGTTTAACTTATCTCCGTTGCTGTGGCTAGTTAAGGACAGAAATAAACAGGTTCCTGCCTGTATCAAGCAGTCACTGTATAGCAAGCATAAGGCTCAGGGTTCTGAATTCCCACCCTCTCTGAATGCATTTATTTTTTATTACACATAAACAAATATTCAATTCATATTTTAGTTTAATTTCTCTTTTAATAGGAAAGCTATGTCCCAGTAAATAACACCTCAGTAACAGTAGCACTTTAATTTGCTTTTTTTTCTTATTCTTTTATTTCAGTATTAAAAATTAAAACATGAAAAAATACACTTTTAAATTATATGAGTGAAATATATTTAAAAAAACATCTGAATTCAACTGAAAGGTTGTGGCTGTAATTGAAAATAATTTCCCATCTTCCTTGCTGCTCTTTCTCATGTCACATAGGCTGTCTAAGTGTCAGAGTGTGTGTGTGCTTAGGAGCCAGTCTGAACATAAATAACAAGCAGGCAATGTTTTTGTATATTGTAATATGCAGAATAGTGTAAACTAGGAGCTAGGGGTACAATTCCAGGAGCCCATGATCTGACATCTGTGTCATTTGTAGCTATGTGCTAATGACATCGTTGAGCCAGTTGATGATCTGATGGATGGGCTGTCCTTGATCCCTGAACAAGAAAAGTCCCTACAACCCCAGGAGCAAATTCCTGGACCATCAGAAGAAGAAAGTGGGTCCTAATTTCCAATAATGATCAACATAATTATACTTATCTCATTATTATTAAATCAGCTGCTTTTTTGTGCTTTCATTTTAAATCACTCACCCTCTTACTAGAGCTAAGTCTGATCTTCATAATGCGACTCCCACAGCATATCCACTAGTCACCATATCCACAGCACTTTATTACACAAGCTTAGATCTATGTCACATTAGAGCCAAGTCTGATCTTCATAATGCGACTCCAACAGCATATCCACTAGTCACCTTATCCATAGCACTTTATTACACAAGCTTAGATCAATGTCATATTAGAGCTAAGTCTGATCTTTATAATGTGACTCCCACAGCATATCCACTAGTCACCATATCCACAGCACTTTATTACACAAGCTTAGATATATGTCATACTAGAGACAAGTCTGATCTTCATAATGCGACTCCCACAGCATATCCACTAGTCACCATATCCACATAACTTTATTACACAAGCTTAGATCTGTCATATTAGAGCCAAGTCTGATCTTCATAATGCGACTCCAACAGCATATCCACTAGTCACCATATCCACATCACTTTATTACACAAGCTTAGATCTATGTCATATTAGAGCCAAGTCTGATCTTCATCATGCGACTCCCACAGCATATCCACTAGTCACCTTATCCACAGCACTTTATTACACAAGCTTAGATCTATGTCATATTAGAGCTAAGTCTGATCTTCATAATGCGACTCCCACAGCATATCCACTAGTCACCATATCCACAGCACTTTATTACACAAGCTTAGATCTATGTCACAGAGCTAAGTCTGATCTTTATAATATGACTCCCACAGCATATCCACTAGTCACCTTATCCACATCACTTTATTACACAAGCTTAGATCTATGTCACATTAGAGACAAGTCTGATCTTCATCATTCGACTCCCACAGCATATCCACTAGTCACCTTATCCACATCACTTTATTACACAAGCTTAGATCTATGTCACATTAGAGACAAGTCTGATCTTCATCATGCGACTCCCACAGCATATCCACTAGTCACCATATCCACAGCACTTTATTACATAAGCTTAGATATGTCATATTAGAGCTAAGTCTGATCTTTATAATGTGACTACCACAACATATCCACAGCACTTTATTACACAAGCTTAGATCTATGTCACATTAGAGACAAGTCTGATCTTCATCATGTGACTCCCACAGCATATCCACTAGTCACCATATCCACAGCACTTTATTACACAAGTTTAGATCTATGTCATATTAGAGCTAAGTTTGATCTTTGAATCGAAAGAGAGAGAACAGCACTCCATGAGATAGAACAGAAGCTGGAATAACTTCCATGCATGTTCATTTTTATTGAATTCCTCAGGGTGCCAGTTCTTTTTGCACACTATGCCCCTTCACAGAGAAAAAATATCCTGAAGCATATCAGTCTGACCCTGCCCAATGACAGTCCAGCGCCGAAATACCAGGCAATTCTTCTCTGAACAAGGGAAACAACAACCCCAGACTATCGTTTCGGCCTCCTATGGGCCTCGTCAGAGAGGTGCAGTTGTATCTCTCTAAGGGCAAGTGTGCATGTAGCTCTTGGGTCACCCTAGGAGTAATGGGGAAACCAGATGTGGACTCCATGCACACTTGCCCTTAGAGAGATACAACTGCACCTCACTGACGAGGCCCATAGGAGGCCGAAACGATCGTCTGGGGTTGTTGCTTCCCTTGTTCAGAGAAGAATTGCCTGGTATTTCGGCGCTGGACTGTCATTGGGCAGGGTCAGACTGATATGCTTCAGGATATTTTTTCTCTGTGAAGGGGCATAGTGTGCAAAAAGAACTGGCACCCTGAGGAATTCAATAAAAATGAACATGCATGGAAGTTATTCCAGCTTCTGTTCTATCTCATGGAGTGCTGTTCTCTCTCTTTCGAATTCTAAGTTTGATCTTTATAATGCGACTCCCACAGCATATCCACTAGTCACCATATCCATAGCACTTTATTACACAAGCTTAGATATATGTCATACTAGAGCCAAGTCTGATCTTTATAATGCGACTACCACAGCATATCCACTAGTCACCATATCCACAGCACTTTATTAAACAAGCTTAGATCTATGTCATATTAGAGCTATGTCTGATCTCCATAATGCGACTACCGCAACATATCCACTAGTCACCATATCCACAGCACTTTATTACACAAGCTTAGATCTATGTCTCCTTTTAATCTTTACTACAATATTTCAGTCATATATTTACGTTAGTGATAAGCGTATTCAGTCAGCAGATGTTAATGTTAAACAAATATGCTACATATTTCTAATGCTTGATACAAGCTAAATGTGTGAGAGGATTCACTTGGTTTATTTTTTGATGTGTACATTTTATGGTGCAGGATAAAGTTACTTATTTAACTATTTGTTTTGCAGCTGCTTTTGTTGAGGAGTCGCCTCCTACACCAATTATTGTTGGAAACTCTGAGCAGCCAGGACTTCCCCAGACCCTGCAGCAAGAATTTTCTTTAATTAATGTCCATATACGCAATGTTAACATTGAGGTAAGAACTTCTACAAGGACTACCACACCCCAGTTTGGTAATGCAGCTCCTTATATTTTGTTGATAATTGTTGGGGTTTTGAGTTCTGTAATAGTGCATTTCCCTGAGACCTGCACTATTATTACATTCCTCACTCCCTGAGGCATTCGGAAATAGTGCAGCCTCAAAGCTGTTGGCAACACATGTGCAATTTAATCCCATAGAGTAAAAACATTGTTTAGGGGTTAAATGGTCGGCTGAAACGATCAGTAGTTTTCAAATTTACAGCAGCAGTTAAGCTATTAAGTAACTTAAGTTTAAGGGCTCAATAATATGTATGGTCAGTACTGTAAGGTCCCTTTAAAGAATTTCAGAAAGACAAATTTTGTGAAGGAGAGACACCTACATTACAATATAAGGTCTAAAAAAAATCAAAACGATTTTGTGAGCTTTATCTCCATGATGACGAGTTTTTGATCATTGGGCTCTAGGGGAGAAACTTTTCTTTCATAATGGTGGTAAGAGTCCACGATCCATTACTCCTTGGAATTACCTTTCCTGCCACTAGGAGGAGGCAAAGATTTGTCAGGATGCCAGGAATCAAACTGAGACGAGAAGTGCAAAAATAATCACACCTTTATTAATAGCAAAAAATAATAAAAAATCCACAAGTCAAATAATAAGCCTGGAATCAAAACCAGAGCTTGTAGTCAGACGAGCCGAGTCAGGAGCCAAAGTGAGTAGTCAGACGAGCCGGAATCAGGAACAAGGAGAACAGCAGAATCAGAAACAAGCCAGGGATCAGGAACCAGGAGGGACATCAGACAGCCAGGTAATACACAGGAGCTCTCACAAACAGGTCTGAGACAACACAAGGACAAAGCATACTGAACAGAGGCCCTTTAAATAATAAGTGATGACATCACAATTCTGAGACTGCATCCTGTCTCACACGGATGATGTACACCAGTCTGGCTATAAAAGGAAGTGCAGGAAATGAGCAGCATCACACAGAATGCACCAGAGTCAGCAAGGGAGGTGAGTAAAATGGCTGCCAGCAGCACATGGCAAGCAAAGCAGGGAAAAAACCCTGACAGTACCCTCCCCGCGGAAGGATAAAAGGCTTATTGGGGGAAAGGGCATGGAAGGCACGGAGGAGGGCGGGAGCATGAACATCAGAGGAGGGAACCCATGAACGCTCCTCCGGACCGTAGCCCTTCCAGTGAACCAAATACTGTATGAGGCCCCTGGACATACGAGAATCAATAATGCTGCTGACCTCATACTCTCATGGTTGTTAACAAAGATAGGACGGGGACGAGGCAACACAGTGATAAACCAATTACAAATCAATGGTATCAAGAGGGAGACATGAAAAACATTGGAGATGCGCATTGCAGGAGGAAGGTCAAGAGTGTAGGCCACAGGATTGACCTGTCCGAGTATTCGAAAAGGACCAACATAACGGGGATCCAGTTTATTGGAAGGCACACAAAGGTTCAAGTTGCGGGAGGACAGCCAAACTCTCACCAACCTGGTAGGAAGGCGCGGGCAGACACCTACGATCAGCCTGGAACTTTTGTCGCTGCATAGAACGATGAAAGCAATCCTGAATCTGCACCCACGTGGAATGGAGTTGCCGGAGATGCTCCTCCAAAGCCAGAATACCCTGAGACATGAATGAATCAGGCAACAAGGATGGTTGAAACCCATAATTCGCCATGAACGGGGATAACTTGGAGGAAGCATTAATAGCACTATTACGAGCGAACTCTGCCCAAGGTAACAGTTCAGACCAATTATTGTGGTGATCTGAGACATAGCAACGGAGGAATTGTTCCAGAGCTTGATTAGACCGTACCGCAGCCCCATTGGATTGAGGGTGATATGCCGAGGAGAAGGAAAGCTGGATCCCCATTTGAGCACAAAAGGACTGCCAAAATCTAGAGACAAACTGGCTACCCCGGTCCGACACTATCTCCTTGGGTAACCCATGTAAACGGAAGACCTCCCGGGCAAAAATTTAAGCAAGCTCCTGAACGGTAGAGAACTTCTTCAAGGGAATGCAATGAGACATTTTAGAAAAACGGTCAACCACCATAAGGATAACAGTATTGCCATTGGAAACAGGGAGCTCAACAATGAAGTCCATGGAAAGATGTGTCCAAGGACACTCACCCTTAGCAATAGGTTGAAGAAGACCCACAGGAAGAGGTCGAGGAGTCTTATTCTGTGACCAATGGAGTGGATCATTCTCTTTACTGGTCATGTCTGTGATAGGTTTGACCAAAGAAGAAAAGTTTTTAATAAACTTTCTATAGTAATTGGCGAACCCCAAAAAACGTTGAATAGACCGAAGACCAACTGGGTGAGGCCACTGCAGAACTGCAGACAACTTGTCAGGATCCATGGAGAACCATGCAACAGAGATAACATAACCTAGGAAGGTTACTTGAGTCTGATGGAACTCACATCTCTCAAGTTTACAAAACAGGCCGTTCTAACGTAGTCTCTGAAGAACCCGTTTAACATCAGAACGATGAGCCTGAAGTGTGGGTGAGTGTATGAGGATATCGTCTAAGTACACCACAACACACTGTTGCAATATATCTTGTAGGACATCATTAATAAATTCCTGGAAAACAGCAGAAGCATTACATAGGCCAAAGGGCATTACAAGATACTCATAATGACCTCTCCTGGTGTTAAATGCTGTTTTCAATTTGTGGCCCTTCTTGATCCTAACGAGATTGTATGCTCCTCTCAATTCAAGTTTAGTAAAGACTGTAGTTCCCTAATGAGCGGAATAGGGTAAGCGTTTCTAATGGTAAGACGATTAGGACCCCTATAATCGATGCATGGTCTTAACTCGCCACCCTTTTTCTTCACAAAGAAGAAGCCAGCCCCTGCAGGAGAGCAGGATTTGCGGATGATCCCCCGCGACAGAGCATCAGCAACATACTTCTCCATAGCACAATTCTCCGCAACAGACAGAGGGTAAACCCGGACCCGAGGAGGAATGGCTCCGGGTTGCAGGTCTATGGCACAATCGTAAGACCGGTGAGGAGGCAACATACCGGCACGCACCTTGTCAAAAATGTCTAGGAACTCTCTGTACTCCTCTTGCAATTGAGATACCGAAGAAGTGCACAAGACTTTAACTGGTTTCCGAAGACAAGTGGAAATACATTGCAGAGAGCACGACAATATTTCAGACCTGCACCAGTTGATACTGGGATTGTGCTTTTGGAGCCAGGGATAACCCAGAACAACCGGAAAATGCGGAGAGTTTATCACCTGGAACTGGAGGGTTTCAAAATGGAGAGGCCCAACAGCCATGGATAAGTAGCAGTTTCATGAGTAACGAGTGCGGGCTGAAGGGGCCTGCCATCAATGGCCTCAATAGCAAGCGGAACGGACCGAGGCAAAACAGGAATGGAGTGCTTTGATACAAAAGCACTATCAATGTAATAGCCCGCAGCACCGGAGTCAACAAGAGCCTGGGTGACAATGGAGGAGTCCACCCAAGAAAGGACAACCGTGGCCAAAGGTTTCTTCTTTAGCGATTCCGGGGACGAGGATAAACCACCCAAGGTCTGCCCCCTACAGGACCTTAGGTGTGAGCGTTTCCCGGCCATGTAGGACAAGACTTCAAAAGGTGGCCCAGTAACCCACAATAGAGGCAGAGCCCCTCCCTCCTACTAAAGGCCCTCTTCGCCGAGACACGTGAATCCCAACTGCATCGGCTCAGCAGTATCTGGTGACTCGGGCCCAGGAGGTATGGGAGGAGAGGGAGGCATGGGTGGGAACGAACATGTAGGAGACAACGGAACAGGAGGCTTCCGCAAGCTCTCCTTGAAAGAGGGCCTCTCACTTAGTCTGATGTCAATTAGGATCAAAATAGATACCAATGCCTCAAGATCCTCTGGTAAATCTCTGGCAGCAACTTCATCTTTAATCGCATCAGAGAGCCCATAAAAAAAAAAGGCGACAACAAGGGCTTCATTGCTCCAACCTACCTCTGCGGCAAGCGTACGGAACTCAATGAAATACTGAGCAACAGATCTTGTACCTTGCTGAATGGACATGAGTCGTTTAGCAGCAGAGGAGGAGTGAGCCAGAAAATCAAATACCCTTCAAAAGGAGGCCACAAATTCAGGGTAATTTGAAATCACAGGTTTATTAGTCTCCCACAAGGGATTAGCCCAGGCAAGAGCTGTGTCAGAGAGTAACGAGATGAGAAATCCAACCTTAGCGCTGTCAGAGGGAAACACCTGAGGTAACATCTCAAAGTTAATGCCCACCTGGTTCAAAAACCCTCTACACTGAATAGGATCGCCTCCATATCGCTGAGGTAGAGGTGCAGAACCGGACATGCTCCTGGTAGGATTAGGTGCAGCAGCGGAAACAGGAGCAGCCATAACTTGCGGGACACTTTGGTCCAAATGTGCATTGCGAGTCAGCAGGGTTTGCAGGGCTAGTGCAAATTGATCCAAGCGGTGATCCTGTTCATCCATCCTGGAAATTCTGGCAGGTAAAGGTGGATTATTAGCACCATCAGGATTCATGGCCCTTGCGTAATGTCGGTTGCCAGGAATCAAACTGAGACAAGAAGTGCAAAAATAATCACACCTTTATTAATAGCAAAAAATAATAAAAAGTCCACAAGTCAAATAACAAGCCAGGAATCAAAACCAGAGCTGGTAGTCAGACGAGCCGAGTCAGGAGCCAAAGCGAGTAGTCAGATGAGCCGTAATCAGGAACAAGGAGAACAGCAGAGTCAGGAACAAGCCAGGGATCAGGAACCAGGAGGGACATCAGACAGCCAGGTAATACACAGGAGCTCTCACAAACAGGTCTGAGACAACGCAAGCACGAAGCATACTGAACAGAGGCCCTTTAAATAATAAGTAATGAGAGACTGCATCCTGTCTCACACGGATGATGTACACCAGTCTGGCCATAAATGGAAGTGCAGGAAATGAGCAGTATCACACAGAATGCACCAGAGTCAGCAAGAGAGGTGAGTAAAATGGCTACCAATTGCACATGGCAAACAAAGCAGGGAAAAATTCCTGACATATATAACCCCTCCCACCGCTATGGTAGTTAGTCTGACGTAAACCCAAGTTAAAAGAGGTAGGGAAAGAAAAAAGGAGCAAACAATACATAGGAGCAACATCTTTTTTCCATAGCTAAACTATATTCACAACCCTCTAAATAAAGAAGAGATTCTATAATAAAAAGAACACCTAAAATAACCAACAGGCAAAATAATGCTAAACTTTCTTCCAAAGGCTGCCACCAAAAAATGGAAGAAAATAAAGAAAAAGAAACAAGAAAGCCCAAGTGATTTTTAACTTTATGAGAATACCAGTTTATCAAATATATATTAGGCATATCATCTTAACTGTAAGAGTGGGTTGTATGCCCAGTAAAACTCTCTACCCTCTTAGAAGTTAATCTCACACTGGATGCCAAAGTAATAACTCCTTCCTCTCTACACCGATTTAAATATTCCTCTGTTATTTGACTGTGGATCTTTCCATATGCAGTTTAACCTTATTTATCCCTCTTTGATTAAATATCTTTTACAGACCTCAGTTTATCTATGTTTTTGATGATGTAGATAGCTACTTGCCTGAGGCTTTAACATGCATCTTCCCATTGGATGACCCTGGTGGTCTTCTTTTAACACATTTGAAAAAGACTTAAGGCTTAGAACCTTGGTACCTTGTGGACCTTTATGATTCAGCTCTGGGTAGAGAGAGGCCTGTCTTTTTACCATAAGGTTGGCATATTTATGAATGACTAGCGCTTTTTATCTTTCTAGGAGGTTGGAGGCTTTGCCCCTCTAACAGCACATTATTGCTTGCTTCTCATTCTTTATAGATGGATGCTATGAACCGAAGCTGCACGGTTACTGTGCACTGCAGAAATCACAGGGTGAGGATGCTGGTCATGTTTCCTGTTCAGTATCCCAACAATGCAGCTCCTTCTTTCCAGTTCGTCACTCCCACAACTATATCTTCTGCCATGAAAGCAAAGCTTCTGAAGGTAAGGAATATGATCAAGTAGATTATTGCCTCGTGGACAACATAATTTACTTAAAGTGAAGTTAAACTTTGATGAATGAAAGCCCGTCTTTTAAAAATACTATTAAAAACAGGGGCACTTTCATTCATCAAAGTTTACAAAGCAGCCGTTTTGATTAAAAACTTACCAAAGAACAAGAATAGGCAGGCACTCTCCAAACTGCAAGAAGTGTTTTAAAACCAGTAACACTTTATTGGAAAATTATTAAAAGAATACATGCAGACACGGCAGTACAGGTAACAGACAGTCTGATTAAAAACTTACCTCTCTTTGCACAGCCAGAGCAGCTTCCCCCACCCAGAGATCCTCTCTTCACACATCATCAATGACTAATCCAGCTTCCTCCAATCACGCCTTCCCCTCCCTGGGTAGTCATTGCCTGAGGCCATGCCGTGATTGGAGGAAGCTGGATTAGTCATTGATGACGTGTGAAGAGAGGATCTCCGGGTGGGGGAAGCTGCTCTGGCTGTTCAAAGAAGAGAGGTAAGTTTTTAATCAAAATGGCTGCTTTGTAAACTTTGATGAATGAAAGTGCCCCTGTTTTTAATAGTATTTTTAAAAAACGGCTTTCATTGATCAAAGTTTACCTTCACTTTAATTAGCTTGAACTTGTTTTGAGTTGCCTTTCCCCTTCTATCACAGACAATAGAAGAACCAGATGCTATATAACTGTAATGTACTGCATCCTCAGTAGAGTACCTATGCAGCAGAGGGCCCTGGTGCAAATGTTTTTGGGACCCCACAAAGGTTACCCTTGAGTAAGCAATAGCAATATACATGATGCTCTGTATAATGATTTTGCTAATAATTATGGTAGTTCCACCCCTGTGCATCTTATTATGATGAGAATATTCAAATTGCATAAATCAATAATATTCCTATATTTATCATTATTTTCTAATTTGCAAAACGTTGGAAGGAACAAAAGTGCAACAAAAGCAACTTCAGTAGAAAGTGTTGGTATTATAGTATAGTACAGAGCAATCAAAATGTTGTCTTTCAAGCATTTTTGCTATAGTATTTAGAACAATTTTATATTTGTGTAATTTAAAATTACTTTTTTGTATTTTCCATTTAAAAGTACATTGGTACTAGTGGCTTTCCATTTTGTAATTTGTACATTTTGGGGATTCTTAAAGGGACAGTCTACACCAGAATTGTTATTGTTTTAAAAGATAGATAATCCCTTTATTACCCATTCCCCAGTTTTGCATAACCAACACAGTTATAATAATATACTTTTAACCTCTGTGATTATCTTGTATCTAAGCCTCTGCAAACTGCCCCTTTATTTCAGTTCTTTTGACAGACTTGCAGTTTAGCCAATCAGTGCCTGCTCCCAGATAACTTCACGTGCACGAGCACAGTGTTATCTATATGAAATATGTGAACTAACACCCTCTAGTGGTGAAAAACTGTTAAAATGCATCCTGAAAAGAGGTGGCCTTCAAGGTCTAAGAAATTAGAATATGAACCTCCTAGGTTAAGCTTTCAACTAAGAATACCAAGAGAACAAAGCAAAATTGGTGATAAAAGTAAATTGGAAAATTGTTTAAAATGACATGCTCTATCTGAATCATGAAAGTTTATTTTGGCCTAGACTGTCCCTTTAAGATATTTTTTAGTGATTCTTTTTGTATCACATTCATAAAGGTAGCTATGAAGTGGGGATGATTACTATTTGGTTAGTATAAAGCCGTCACTTAAAGCAGAAACTTCATTCAGAGATATGAAATGGAAGCTCTCCTTGTTTCAACATATTCCTTCCAGTTTTTGAAAGTTTCAGCTTGGAGACATCTGCTTTGTTGGAGATCAATTCCCACATTAATGTTCTACAAGATAATCAAACAAAACTGTTCTGTTCTGTTCCTTGTCACACCTGTAATGGTCCGTTAATGCTCTCTGTATTCTGTTGCGTCCTTTATTTTACATGTTGAATAACTAATATGGCTGTGCCAGGCACTCATCGGCCCCACATACCCTTTGCAAGCAAGTTGGTTTCTGGGGCAACATTTTTTTGAACATCTTGTTCATCATTCGTCCTAGCTTGTTCCATTCTCATTACAGTATTATATTTCCCATTATTTCCACAGTAGTTTTATTATTACCTCTAAGATACCAAATTACAAATAAATTTATTTTTTGTCTATGAGAAATATGCTTTAAAATCTCTCTCTCTAGTGCTTCACTAATCTCACGCTTTCTTTATGTGGTCTCCAACTTGTGTTTAAATACATTCTACTGTTTGCATGCTTTCTTTCAGATTCTAAAAGATACATCTCTTCAGAAAGTAAAACGCAACCAGAGCTGCCTAGAGCCTTGTCTGCGGCAGTTGGTGTCCTGCTTGGAAAGCTTTGTGGTGAGTGCATTGAGAAAAGATGGATAGTTTATAAGGAACTGTTACAGAGATCCAACAAAGTAGATCACATATAGTGGGATCACACACCAATGTTCAGGTAATACAGTTTGCCATAGAAACAAACTTATTAAGGGTAACTATCATTTCTAGGCTTCGGGCCATTGGGAATTATTTGATTTCTGTTCTGCAGAGGGTTGAGGAAAGTGATGCTGAAATATCCCCCGCTCCATAGTAACATAAGATGTTGCTTTTTTTTGTTTTTGTTTTGTTATTACGGAACCCGTATGGTTTTCTAGAGAAGCAGCACATGTTGTAAAGACAAAAAAAGTCCTCTTCTAAAAATTACACACAGACTCACAAAAGGCTGTCCTTGGAATTCTCTAAAAAAATAAATAAAAAAGGGTCTGTCCCTTGAGTTGCGAGATTTATCCCATAGTGGGAGGGAGGGAAAATCAACCTGTGAAAGGTCCTTGAGGTTGTGTTCCCAAACATGGAGGAAATGCAACTGATGAGGAAGCATGTGATAGTGAGCAATGAGGAGCTCTTCTGTGGCTGTCACCATGAGGCCAAAACATTAAAAGTACGATGTAAGTCTTGCAAAGTTGACAAAGATGTTGCGGAAAGTACAAATGAACACAACCAAGGAGCCCTAACCCCTGGGACAGATTGCATCAAACATTACAAACATACAATTGTAGCATTGTCCAAGAGATCAACCCAAACAACTCTCCACTGTATTTCCAGTTTCTGTATCTCTAGCTGGCTACTAAAAAACTTTACATACTACATCTCTGAGTGGAAGCACTAGCTAAAATATTTTTCCCTTTTTATAACTTAATCAGAACCAGATTATGGACTCCAAACCAGATCTGGACAGGGTGCACATCCCATAACTTGCATATTCTGCGTGTTGGTGACATTGTACAGTGCTAGCACTCAGATTTGGAGATAATAGTAGAATTTGCAGTGATCTGCAGTATAGTTTTAATTCAATTAGAAGTGTTTTTGCTACATTATTTCAGTTGCAGAAAGTATTCTTTTTAGTGGTTATCACTGCTTCAGCGATAATTGTTTAACTGCATGTGACCTGCCACATTGGTGGTGACTTTGCATGATATCACCAGAACACAGATGCATTAGTGAACATGCTGTTATATCTGAACCTTTTTTTCAGTTTGTTACAATCCTAAAGTATAAATGCATATAATAAAGTATTGTGATGGTGTTTAGATTAGATCAGAATGTTCTTGAAATAGAAAAAAATGGATCTTTTACAAACGTGTCAGTTATTTATTTATTTTGCTTTAATGTAATTTACCATTTGAATTGTGACTGCATGCATGTCAGACCATATGGATAGATCATGTCTCTTTCCTTATGTTGCAGAACCAGGAATCTAGCCCTTCAAGCAGCCCCTATAATTTACAGAGTCCTGTAACACCTCCATTGCCCACCTTTGCCAGGGTCACCAATGCCTATGGGTCATACCAGGATGCCAACATCCCATTTCCTCGAACATCTGGAGCTCGTTTTTGTGGTGCAGGTGAATTTTAGACCCAAAACTTTACTGATACAGTAAAAATATTTAAAGGGACATAAAACAAGTTGAGATAGAGACAACATATAATAATATGTACTTTTATTTACTTTACCTGCAAATTTATACTGCAGTGCCTCGCCATTAACCCTTTCTTTTAAGTTTCCAAATTGTACAGCTCTTACTACCCCCACACAATTCCTTCTATGGCTGTATCTATATCCACCTTTGATTTGGTAGGATGCAGACTTTAACACACATTATCTGCTGGGGCATGCCTAGAAGCAAATAAGCTGCTGTGAACTCAGTTGAAATACAATGCCTGTGTTTCTGATGCTAAACACTGCTAAGGGGGGATCAGACTACTCCAGACAGCATGGCTATGTAACTAATTTTGCTTATTTTTGAAAATTATTTTAAAATACGTGCCAGCAATATTTAAACAGTTTTTTTATTCAAACTATTTTTACTTAAAGGGACAGTCAAGTCCAAAAAAACCTTTCATGATTCAAATAGGGAATGTAATTTTAAACAACTTTCCAATTTACTTTTATCGCCAATTTTACTTTGTTCTTTTGGTATTCTTAGTTGAAAGCTAAATTTAGGAGGTTCATATGCTAATTTCTTAGACCTTGAAGGCCGCCTCTAATCTGAAAGCATTTAGACCGTTTTTTACCACTAGAGGGCATTCGTTCATGTGTTACACATAGGTAACATTGAGGAGTGAGCACTGATTAGCTAAAATGCAAGTCTGTCAAAAGAACTGAAATAAAGGGGCAATCTGCAGAGGCTTAGACACAAGGTAATTACAGAGGTTAAACATGCATTATTATAACTGTGTTTGTTATACAAAACTGGGGAATGGGCCCTTTTAGGATATGCACAAATCTCAACATGTTTTATGGCACTTTAACAAATGTCCGTGTTCACTTATAACCAGTGGAACAAAACCAAACAAAACCAAAATCATAATTCATTGTCACCTACTGAATGGATCAGTGATGCTCCTTATAGTGGCAATCTCTGAGATACAGAATCATATTGGTTGTTCACCTTTTATAGGGTCTCGATGATCTCAATAATTCTCCAGCATGGAGGGAAATTATAGGGCAGTACTTACTTAAAGGGATATTAAACTGTTGTGCACAACTATAAAATAATAGTTACTACTCACTATGTTATTGTATTTATTCCTGTTCCTGCCGTTCTATAAATATCCATTATTTTGTTTTACTAGCTTAAAGGTGCCAGGTACTGAAGCTCCGCCTCTTCACACTGGAGACCACCATCTTGGAGCTCAAGTATTCTCACAGCCTGTGACAGAAGCAGTGCACACTCACAGATTAGTAATATTTGCCACTTTATTTTACAGCTGTATTATGTTCTTGGAGTTAGTGTGCATGATACATCATGTGAGCTTTACATTTTTGCATTTTTTACACAGTTACACAAATATATTTAAAAAAACAAAAACTGCAGTAATATATAGCAATGCAACAGCTGCAAAAAATGTACATCTGCATTCTATCATGAACCCTAATCTGAAGCACTTTATACAGTTGTCAAAATGCTGACAACCTCATTAATATATAAATGCACACAGCTTCTGTCACAGAGTGTGAGAATACTTCAAGATGGCTCTAAAATGGTAGCCCCAGTACAAAGAGGCTGAGCTATTATATAAGGAAAACTGGTTTGAAAAGAGCTGCAGAAACAGCATGAAATGCAATAACCTAGTGAGTAGTTACTATTCTTTAGTGGTTGTGCAAAGCAGTTTAATGTCTTTTTAATTCTGTATGAAAAAAGTCTAAACTTGGAAGTCCCATAGAGATAAGAGCTGCCTCCCATAAACTTTAATGAGGCTCTTTGGGAATTTCTGAAACTGTCAGGCTTATTTAACATAGAACAAATATAAAGTGCAATGCCATTTGCAAAAGATACACAGATATATACTTAGTATGATCCTAATTTGTTACAAAGTTTAAGTACGCTGCTGTATACAGAATCTAAATGCATTAAAATACAAAGCAGAAAGTGCAAAGCTTAAATGTAATAAACCTTAAAGGACAAAATCTGAAGTCTCAAGTAATATAGAATACAAAGCTCAAAGGGTTTATGTAACAAAACTGTTATGCTGTGTTATATTGCAATGGGTTGTCTCGTTTTCACATACAGAAATGGAATGACCCTTAAAGAAGTATAGTAAAATCTGCCTTTCTAGAACCTTGTGAGGAATTGTACAGTTCAAAAGGATCATTTTAGATCATCTCATCTGAGCGGAGAGCTTTAGATCATTGGGCCCTTAGTGATATATATATCTGGTTTAAGGTCTCTCGTCTGACTTGCTGCTCACATGCCTGTTTTCTATCTCTAGGTTATCTAGTGTATTTTACAAGACCTATGACCATGCATCGCGCTGTCTCCCCCACAGAACCCACACCAAGGTAAGAATCATCTTCAATCTCTATGCACTTGATGCTTATTCTATAAAGCAGGATCAGAACTGGTTGTGCCATAATTAGGACTTAATTTTCATCCAACTGAAATTTTTTTGTACCTTTTTTCCAAATACTGGACACCAAGAAATATAAGCATTAGCTTAACCCCTTAGTGACCGAGGACGTGCAGGGTACGTCTGAAAAAAAAAGGCAGTTAACGCCTGACGACGTACCCTGCACGTCCTCGGCTAAAGTGAGTGCTGGAAGCGATCAAGATCGCTTCCAGGCACTATTACAGTACTGCAGGGATGCCTCGATGTCTGGGCATCCCTGCAGAGCTGTTACGGAGTGCCGGGACCGGAGCGATCACTCCCCCTTGAGTGATCACTTCCGGTTTTGCTCCACGTGGAGCCCGGCAGTGCAGCAGAGCATCGGAAGCGATCGGACACGCTTCCGATGCTCTGCTAGTGTGCTAAGTGCCTCGGTGGGTCGAGGCACTTAGTTAGTATATAAATAAAATTAAAAATTAAAAAAAATAAATAATATATAATATTAAAAAGCCCCACATATAGCGCCCCCCCCCCTCCCCCATGAGGCTTCCAAAATGGCGATGCCCGGTGCATCATGGGGCATCTGGGGGTGTCCCTAGCCTGTCTCACCATAGGGGCAAGCTAGGGTCACCCAATCTGAGCCTTCTTAGAAAAAAAATAAAATAATAATAAAATACCCCATTTGTCTGATCATGTCAATATTTGTAAATATTGACTCTGATCAGTGTGGATCTCCCTCCCTCTCCTCACTTGCCATTTTGTTGGAGAAAGAGAGAGACCTGTATTTTAGCAGAGAGAGATTTATTTCTTTTATTTGTTAAAAAATTTAAAATCCAAAGGCTCTTTTCAGAGCCATTAACCCCTAGCTTGCCAGTGATCACTATAAATCACTGGCAGTAGCACAGCTGCACTTTTTTTTGCTGTCTGTGCATTTTTTTAGGGGTTAATTTTTGTTGTTGTATTTTTTTTTAAAAACTCAAAGGCTCCTTTCAGAGCCATTTAGCTAATTTAATTTAATTTAAAGACTATTTAACCCCTAGCTTGCCAGTGATCGCTATACATCACTGGCATTAGCATAGCTGTAATTTTTTGCTGTCTGTGCATTTTTTAGGGGTTAATTTTTGTTGTTGTAATTTTTTAAAAACCTAAACGCTCCTTTCAGAGCCATTTAGCTAATTTAATTTAATTTAAATAGTATTTAACCCCTAGCTTGCCAGTGATCGCTATACATCACTGGCATTAGCATAGCTGTACTTTTTTGCTGTCTGTGAATTTTTTTAGGGGTTAATTTGTGTTGTTGTAATTTTTTAAAAAACCAAAGGCTCCTTTCAGAGCCATTTAGCTAATTTAATTTAATTTAAAGAGTATTTAACCCCTAGCTTGCCAGTGATCGCTATAAATCACTGGCATTAGCATAGCTCTACATTTTTGCTGTCTGTGCATTTTTTTAGGGGTTAATTTTTGTTGTTGTAATTTTTTAAAAACCTAAACGCTCCTTTCAGAGCCATTTAGCTAATTTAATTTGATTTAAAGAGTATTTAACCCCTAGCTTGCCAGTGATCGCTATAAATCACTGGCATTAGCATAGCTGTACTTTTTTTTAAAAAAACCCAAAGGCCATTTAGTTAATTTAATTTAAAGAGTATTTAACCCCTAGCTTGCCAGTGATCGCTATAAATCACTGGCATTAGCATAGCTGTACTTTTTTAAAAAAAAACCCAAAGGCCATTTAGTTAATTTAATTTAAAGAGTATTTAACCCCTAGCTTGCCAGTGATCGCTATAAATCACTGGCATTAGCATAGCTGAACTTTTTTTAAAAAAAACCCAAAGGCCATTTAGTTAATTAATTAATTTTGGTTTTCTGTGACAGATACAAAAATGTCACAGAAAAGATATAGTGTTGAGGAGGCGTATGCCATCCTTGCGTCAGAGTCAGATGCCTCTATGTCTGACTCAGACCCCAATTTTGACCCTGCCATATGCTCAGATACATCATTAGATGCAGTCTCAACTGATAGTGATGTATCTGTGGCTGCTAGCCCCCCTGCCAGCCCCCCTGCTAGCCCCCCTGCCAGCCCCCCTGCTAGAAGGAGGCGTGTTGCTGCCATTGCCGCTGAAGAGTGGGTAACGCCTCATCTCCAGAGGCCAGATATCCCACCCTTCACAGCAAATGCTGGCATAAATATAGATGTGGCAGGTTTTAGCCCCCAACAGTTTCTGGAGGTGTTTCTGGGTGATGATGTATTGGGGAACATTGTCGCCCAAACTAATTTATATGCCCATCAGTACCGTGCTGCAAAGCCTGAAACATATTTGGCAAAGCAGCAATGGGCCCCCATCAATGTGCCAGAATTTAAAAAATTCTGGGCATTGACTATGCTGATGGGCATCATAAAGAAACCCTCCGTTCGCTCCTACTGGAGCAGTAGCCCCATCTGCTCTACCCCCATTTTCTCCCAGAGTATGTCGAGGCAGAGATATGAAATGATTCTTCATTTCATGCACTTCAGCGACAACAGCCTGTGCCCCCCTAGGGAGCATCCCCAATTTGACAGGCTGTATAAAATCCGCCCCCTGATTACCCACTTTTCTGCCAGGTTTGCAGAGGCTTATACACCTGGAAGGAATATATGCGTTGATGAATCCCTGATGAAGTATAAGGGAAGGCTGGGATTCAAGCAGTATATTCCTTCCAAGCGCTCCAGGTATGGGGTAAAGGTGTATAAGCTCTGTGAGAGCGAGACTGGGTATACTCAGGCCTTCCGGGTGTATGAGGGAAAGGATAGCCACCTTGACCCTCCAGGTTGCCCAGAACATATGGGAACCACTGGCAAGATTGTCTGGGACCTGATATTACCCCTAATGAACAAAGGGTATCACTTGTACTTAGACAATTTTTATACAAGTGTCCTTTTGTTCAAGCTACTGTATTGCTTTGATACAGTAGCTTGCGGTACTATTAAAAAGAACCGCAAAGGTTTCCCAGGACAACTTGTACGCACCCGGCTACGAAGGGGGGAGACCTCTGCTCTGCGCCAAGAGGAGCTGTTGGCACTGAAGTACAGAGACAAGAAGGATGTATACCTTCTTACCACCATCCACACAGAGAGGACGGTGGCGGTCTCTGTACGTGGCAGAGCTGAGATCATAAGGAAGCCAGTGTGCATCAAATCTTATAACCGGCATATGGGTGGGGTTGATCTGGCAGATCAGCTGCTGCAGCCCTACCTAATTATGCGGAAGACAAGGGCCTGGTACAAAAAGGTTGCAATTTACCTAATGCAGATTGCAACCCACAACGCTTTTTTGTTGTTCAAAAAAGCAAACCCCGGAATGAAACTGACTTTTTTACAATTTCAGCTCCAGATCATTTCGGGGATTTTGTACCATGATGCACCTGCTCCCCGGGCGGTGATGGGAGAGAGCAGAGTTGGGGCTACTCATTTTATTTTTAAAATCCCCCCTACTGCCGCAAAGCAGAGACCACAAAAAAAATGCAGAGTCTGTACCAAGAGGGGGCAGAGAAGGGACACTGTATATCACTGTCCTGATTGCCCTGGACAGCCTGGACTCTGCATTGGGGACTGCTTCAAGCGGTACCATACAATGATCAATTTTTAAAAAATAAATAAATTTGCTGTTATTTTTTTTTTGTTATGTTTACTGTTAAATTTTTTGTTATTTTTTTACTTTTAATGTGCCACATTTTTACATTTCACTAATATATATTTTTTTCTAAAATGGGGCTGTTCTTTTTTTTTTTTTTTACAAAAACCCCTGTCAAACCTATGCATGGGGACATAGGTGTACTCAGGGTGCCTAGCAGAAAACAACCTGTAGTATTTTTTTTGCACTAACTTACAACAGTCTCTCCTAAATCATAGTCAAAAAGCAATGTGTGTGTAAAAATGAAAATTGAAAAAATGCCACCATACACTTTCTCCAATTTTTTTAGCTAAAACAGTTACTTCAAATGCATCAAAGCACACCATATACAATACCTTGGGGTGTCAACATTTCAAAAATATGCACATTCATGGCAATAAATAAAAGTGGGGTTTACAATAGGCCCCAAACTAAAGATAGGCCTATCAGAAGAAATACTCTCACTTAATAACTAAAATCACAAGTCATAAAATTGTAACATAACCTTCCCAAAATCCTGGCAAACCTATGCATGGGGGGCATAGGTGTACTCAGGGTGCCTAGCAGAAAACAACCTGAAGTATTTTTTTGCACTAACTTACAACAGTCTCTCCTAAATCATAGTCAAAAAGCAATGTGTGTGTAAAAATGAAAATTGAAAAAATGCCACCATACACTTTCTCCAATTTTTTTAGCTAAAACAGTTACTTCAAATGCATCAAAGCACACCATATACAATACCTTGGGGTGTCAACATTTCAAAAATATGCACATTCATGGAAACAAATAAATTGGGGTATGTTAAAATACCCCCAAAAAGACAATAGGCAAAGAAAATATGTTAAATGTGAAAAAAAAATCACAAACGCATGTTGGACATTTGGCATTACACCCCCCGAACAAGCCAAGAAACTTATGCATAGGTGGTATCACTGTACTCAGGAGATGTTGGTGAACACATATTGGGGTCTTCTTTGGCAGTAACACATAACAGGAGCTGAGAATTCATGTCTAAAGTACAATGTGTGTGAAAAATAACACACAAAAAATGACTGCCTAATAGTTTGACAAAGAATTAGTGCATGGAAAGTGTTAAAATACCAGCATTTGAAATACCCTAGGGTGTCTACTTTTCAAAAATATATGGTTTGATGGGGGTAAATTACATTGGCCGGCTTCAGAAATGTCCTACATAGGACATGGGTGCATGGGATGTGAAAATTCCAAGTTGAAAAACTGGAATGCGCCCCCTAAAAATAAGGCCTTTTAGCCCCCAGAGAACCCAACACACCTATACATGGGTGGTATCACTGTACTCAGGAGATGTTGTTGAATACATATTGAGGTTTTTTTTGGCAGTAACACATAACAGGGACTGAGAATATATGCCTAAAGTACAATGTGTGTGAAAAATAATGCAAAAAAATGACTACCTAAAAGTTTGACAAAGACTAGTGGTTGAATTAGTGCATGGAAAGTGTTAAAATACCAGCATTTGAAATACCCTAGGGTGTCTACTTTTCAAAAATATATGGTTTGATGGGGGTAATTTACATTGGCCGGCTTCAGAAATGTCCCAAATAGGACATGGGTGCATGATGACAGATGTGAAAATTCCAAGTTGAAAAACTGGAATGCGCCCCCTAAAATTAAGGCCTTTTAGTCCCCAGAGAACCCGACACACCTATACATGGGGGGTATCACTGTACTCAGGAGATGTTGTTGAATACATATTGAGGTTTTTTTTGGCAGTAACACATAACAGGGACTGAGAATATATGCCTAAAGTACAATGTGTGTGAAAAATAATGCAAAAAAATGACTACCTAAAAGTTTGACAAAGACTAGTGGTTGAATTAGTGCATGGAAAGTGTTAAAATACCAGCATTTGAAATACCCTAGGGTGTCTACTTTTCAAAAATATATGGTTTGATGGGGGTAATTTACATTGGCCGGCTTCAGAAATGTCCCAAATAGGACATGGGTGCATGATGACAGATGTGAAAATTCCAAGTTGAAAAACTGGAATGCGCCCCCTAAAATTAAGGCCTTTTAGCCCCCAGAGAACCCGACACACCTATACATGGGGGGTATCACTGTACTCAGGAGATGTTGTTGAATACATATTGAGGTTTTTTTTGGCAGTAACACATAACAGGGACTGAGAATATATGCCTAAAGTACAATGTGTGTGAAAAATAATGCAAAAAAATGACTACCTAAAAGTTTGACAAAGACTAGTGGTTGAATTAGTGCATGGAAAGTGTTAAAATACCAGCATTTGAAATACCCTAGGGTGTCTACTTTTCAAAAATATATGGTTTGATGGGGGTAATTTACATTGGCCGGCTTCAGAAATGTCCCAAATAGGACATGGGTGCATGATGACAGATGTGAAAATTCCAAGTTGAAAAACTGGAATGCGCCCCCTAAAATTAAGGCCTTTTAGTCCCCAGAGAACCCGACACACCTATACATGGGGGGTATCACTGTACTCAGGAGATGTTGTTGAATACATATTGAGGTTTTTTTTGGCAGTAACACATAACAGGGACTGAGAATATATGCCTAAAGTACAATGTGTGTGAAAAATAATGCAAAAAAATGACTACCTAAAAGTTTGACAAAGACTAGTGGTTGAATTAGTGCATGGAAAGTGTTAAAATACCAGCATTTGAAATACCCTAGGGTGTCTACTTTTCAAAAATATATGGTTTGATGGGGGTAATTTACATTGGCCGGCTTCAGAAATGTCCCAAATAGGACATGGGTGCATGATGACAGATGTGAAAATTCCAAGTTGAAAAACTGGAATGCGCCCCCTAAAATTAAGGCCTTTTAGCCCCCAGAGAACCCGACACACCTATACATGGGGGGTATCACTGTACTCAGGAGATGTTGTTGAATACATATTGAGGTTTTTTTTGGCAGTAACACATAACAGGGACTGAGAATATATGCCTAAAGTACAATGTGTGTGAAAAATAATGCAAAAAAATGACTACCTAAAAGTTTGACAAAGACTAGTGGTTGAATTAGTGCATGGAAAGTGTTAAAATACCAGCATTTGAAATACCCTAGGGTGTCTACTTTTCAAAAATATATGGTTTGATGGGGGTAATTTACATTGGCCGGCTTCAGAAATGTCCCAAATAGGACATGGGTGCATGATGACAGATGTGAAAATTCCAAGTTGAAAAACTGGAATGCGCCCCCTAAAATTAAGGCCTTTTAGCCCCCAGAGAACCCGACACACCTATACATGGGGGGTATCACTGTACTCAGGAGATGTTGTTGAATACATATTGAGGTTTTTTTTGGCAGTAACACATAACAGGGACTGAGAATATATGCCTAAAGTACAATGTGTGTGAAAAATAATGCAAAAAAATGACTACCTAAAAGTTTGACAAAGACTAGTGGTTGAATTAGTGCATGGAAAGTGTTAAAATACCAGCATTTGAAATACCCTAGGGTGTCTACTTTTCAAAAATATATGGTTTGATGGGGGTAATTTACATTGGCCGGCTTCAGAAATGTCCCAAATAGGACATGGGTGCATGATGACAGATGTGAAAATTCCAAGTTGAAAAACTGGAATGCGCCCCCTAAAATTAAGGCCTTTTAGCCCCCAGAGAACCCGACACACCTATACATGGGGGGTATCACTGTACTCAGGAGATGTTGTTGAATACATATTGAGGTTTTTTTTGGCAGTAACACATAACAGGGACTGAGAATATATGCCTAAAGTACAATGTGTGTGAAAAATAATGCAAAAAAATGACTACCTAAAAGTTTGACAAAGACTAGTGGTTGAATTAGTGCATGGAAAGTGTTAAAATACCAGCATTTGAAATACCCTAGGGTGTCTACTTTTCAAAAATATATGGTTTGATGGGGGTAATTTGCATTGTCCGGCTTCAGAAATGTCCCAAATAGGACATGGGTGCATGATGACAGATGTGAAAATTCCAAGTTGAAAAACTGGAATGCCCCCCCTAAAATTAAGGCCTTTTAGCCCCCAGAGAACCCGACACACCTATACATGGGGGGTATCACTGTACTCAGGAGATGTTGTTGAATACATATTGAGGTTTTTTTTGGCAGTAACACATAACAGGGACTGAGAATATATGCCTAAAGTACAATGTGTGTGAAAAATAATGCAAAAAAATGACTACCTAAAAGTTTGACAAAGACTAGTGGTTGAATTAGTGCATGGAAAGTGTTAAAATACCAGCATTTGAAATACCCTAGGGTGTCTACTTTTCAAAAATATATGGTTTGATGGGGGTAATTTACATTGGCCGGCTTCAGAAATGTCCCAAATAGGACATGGGTGCATGATGACAGATATGAAAATTCCAAGTTGAAAAACTGGAATGCGCCCCCTAAAATTAAGGCCTTTTAGCCCCCAGAGAACCCGACACACCTATACATGGGGGGTATCACTGTACTCAGAAGTTGTTGTTGAACACATATTGAGGTGTTTTTGCTCAGTAACATATAACAGGAACTGAGAATCCATGCCTAAAGTACAATGCGTGTGAAAAATAACACACCAAAATGACTACCCAAAAGTTTGACAAAGACTGGTGGTTGAATTAGTGCATGCAAAGTGTTAAAATACCAGCATTTGAAATACCCTAGGGTGTCTACTTTTTAAAAATATATGGTTTGATGGGGGTAATTTGCATTGTCCGGCTTCAGAAATGTCCCAAATAGGACATGGGTGCATGACGACAGATGTGAAAATTCCAAATTAAAAAACTGGAATGCGCCCCCTAAAAATAAGGCCTTTTAGCCCCCAGAGAACCCAACAGACCTATACATGGGTGGTATCACTGTACTCAGGAGATGCTGCTGAAGACATATTGGGGTGTTATTTGGCAGTAACCCTTAACGTTCTCAGTAAATGTATTCTTGAATTGCTATTTTGTCAAAAAATCACCATTTTTTTTTTTTTTTTTTTCAAACTTTGGCATAGATTGGTGGTAAAATAGTTGCATGGAAAGAGTCAAAATACTCCATGTTTAATACCTTAGGTTGTGTTCTTTTAAAAAATATATATATGTGAAGGGTTAATCAGGGATTCCTGACAGATATCAGTGTTCCAATGTAACTATCGCTAATTTTTTTAAAAATTTTTTGGAAATAGCAAAGTGCTACTTGTACTTATTGCCCTATAACTTGCAAAAAAAGCAAAGAACATGTAAACATTGAGTATTTCTAAACTCAGGACAAAATTTAGAAACTATTTAGCATGGGAGTTTTTTGGTAGTTGTTGATGTGTAGGAGATTTTGAGGGTCAAAGTTAAAAAAGTGTGTTTTTTTCAATTTTTTCCTCATATTTTATAAATTTTTTTATAGTAAATTATAAGATATGATGAAAATAATGGTATCTTTAGAAAGTCCATTTAATGGCGAGAAAAACGGTATATAATATGTGTGGGTACAGTAAATGAGTAAGAGGAAAATTACAGCTAAACACAAACACCGCAGAAATGTAAAAATAGCCTTGGTCCCAAACGGACAGAAAATGGAAAAGTGCTGCGGTCATTAAGGGGTTAAAGGGACAGTATACTGTAAAAAAAATTTTTACCTTTAATGTGTTTACAATTGCTTTTTTTTACCAACTGCAGAGTAAAACATGTATGAAAATGAGCCTTTTAAGGTTTATTTGTGTATATTAAAGCTCTGATTTTGTGTTTTGAAGCCACAACCTAATAAAATGGGTTGAGCTTGTAGGTATAATCAGATCTCATTACTGTATCACATTGTCTACAATGCTTCTTTATCTTATATCTGTCCGTAAACCAATCACCAGTACTTGGAGAGTACTCTGCTATATCCCACTGGGAGTGTAATTTCTTCTGCTGGCTGTGTTTACACAGCTTATCTATAGCTTGGACCTGCAGCCACAAACTTTCAGAATGGTTGGGGATACCACATGCTAAATCGACTATTTCAAATGCCAATATAAGGGTAAAGGAGCTACTTGTAAACAATTTAATTCACAACAGCAGGTAAAGTGGATTATTGGGAACAAATTAAAGAGGAGAACAATTTTGAGTAAACTGTCCCTTTAAGGTAAGCAATGAATTAGCATATGAATTGTTTCTAAGGATACTGTAGCAGTGAGCCATACACTGTATGTTGCTATCTGACAGCTTATATGCACATGATCATGTGGTTTGCAAATTGCCTGCTGATTTGTTACTTTATTTAAGACTTTTAGGAGTACAGAAACGCAGTTCACCAAACCATTATGACAGGACTAGACAAACCCAGGTGTCTTAAACGTAGTCTCTGGTGCCCTAGTTTAGAGTCCCGAAGACATCCATGAATGCCCCACCTCACTGGCTGCCTCTAGCCTCACCTTTAAAGAGACATGAAACCCAGAAATGTTCTTTCATCATTCATATAGCGCATACAATTTTACAAAACCCTTTCCAGTTTACTTCTATGATCTAATTTGATTAGTATTATTTATATACTTTGTTGATTGTACCTAGGTTGGTTCAGGAGCTGGGAGCTAGCTGCATATTGGTGGCTGCAAATATGACACTTGTCATTGGCTTACTGATGTGTTCAGCTAGCTCCCAGTAGTGCATTGCTGCTCCTTCAATAAAGGATATTGAGAGAAGGAAGCAAAATTGATAATGGAAGTAAGTTTCAAAAGTTGTTTAAAAATGTATTCTCTATCTGAATCATGAAAGAAAAGTTTTCATGTTTCATGTGCCTTTAAATTTAGTTTGGTGCTGCTGGATCCTTTCTGTGCCTTGCAGTTGTGAAATACAAATCCAACTTTGATTGTGTTATTATATAATGTATGTGTGTGCGATAAATATATAAATATACAGTATATAAATAAGAGTCTTCGACTACATGTCTCTAATACAGATGAAAACTTCAGTATCTGAGTCCAAAAAGTGAGAGAAACAATATATATATAGAGAAAACTTTAAACTATTGTAACTTTGGCTTTCTTCAACTTTTTTTTAAATTCCTTTTCTCCAACATAGGTGTGTCCGGTCCACGGCGTCATCCTTACTTGTGGGATATTCTCTTCCCCAACAGGAAATGGCAAAGAGCCCAGCAAAGCTGGTCACATGATCCCTCCTAGGCTCCGCCTACCCCAGTCATTCTCTTTGCCGTTGTACAGGCAACATCTCCACGGAGATGGCTTAGAGTTTTTTAGTGTTTAACTGTAGTTTTTTTTATTCAATCAAGAGTTTGTTATTTTAAAATAGTGCTGGTATGTACTATTTACTCTGAAACAGAAAAGAGATGAAGATTTCTGTTTGTAAGAGGAAAATGATTTTAGCAACCGTTACTAAAATCCATGGCTGTTCCACACAGGACTGTTGAGAGGAATTAACTTCAGTTGGGGGAACAGTGAGCAGTCTTTTGCTGCTTGAGGTATGACACATTCTAACAAGACGATGTAATGCTGGAAGCTGTCATTTTCCCTATGGGATCCGGTAAGCCATTTTTATTCAGACAGTAAATAAGGGCTTCACAAGGGCTTATTAAGACTGTAGACATTTTCTGGGCTAAATCGATTCATATATACACATATTTAGCCTTGAGGAATCATTTAATCTGGGTATTTTTGTAAAATAATATCGGCAGGCACTGTGTTAGACACCTTATTCTCTAGGGGCTCTCCCTAATCATAGGCAGAGCCTCATTTTCGCGCCGGTATTGCGCACTTGTTTTTGAGAAGCATGACATGCAGTCGCATGTGTGAGGAGCTCTGATACATAGAAAAGACTTTCTGAAGGCGTCATTTGGTATCGTATTCCCCTTTGGGCTTGGTTGGGTCTCAGCAAAGCAGATACCAGGGACTGTAAAGGGGTTAAAGATAAAAACGGCTCCGGTTCCGTTATTTTAAGGGTTAAAGCTTCCAAATTTGGTGTGCAATACTTTTAAGGCTTTAAGACACTGTGGTGAAATTTTGGTGAATTTTGAACAATTCCTTCATACTTTTTCGCAATTGCAGTAATAAAGTGTGTTCAGTTTAAAATTTAAAGTGACAGTAACGGTTTTATTTTAAAACGTTTTTTGTACTTTGTTATCAAGTTTATGCCTGTTTAACATGTCTGAACTACCAGATAGACTGTGTTCTGAATGT
This sequence comes from Bombina bombina, assembly GCF_027579735.1. Classification (NCBI taxonomy): domain Eukaryota; kingdom Metazoa; phylum Chordata; class Amphibia; order Anura; family Bombinatoridae; genus Bombina; species Bombina bombina. Next base: position 1,331,825,655 of record NC_069499.1, read on the forward strand.
GGGGAAGCCAAGGTTCCTTCTCATTTAAATAGATGTGATTTATGTGACACTGAAAATGATGCCCAAGATGATTCCTCAAGTGAGGGGAGTAAGCATGGTACTGCATCATTCCCTCCTTCGTCTACACCAGTCTTGCCCACTCAGGAGGCCCCTAGTACATCTAGCGCGCCAATACTCCTTACTATGCAACAATTAACGGCTGTAATGGATAATTCTATCAAAAACATTTTAGCCAAAATGCCCACTTATCAGCGCAAGCGCGACTGCTCTGTTTTAGATACTGAAGAGCATGGGGACGCTGATGATAATGGTTCTGAAATGCCCCTACACCAGTCTGAGGGGGCCAGGGAGGTTTTGTCTGAGGGAGAAATTTCAGATTCAGGGAAAATTTCTCAACAAGCTGAACCCGATGTGATTACATTTAAATTTAAGTTGGAACATCTCCGCGCTCTGCTTAAGGAGGTATTATCCACTCTGGATGATTGTGAGAATTTGATCATCCCAGAGAAACTATGTAAAATGGACAAGTTCCTAGAGGTCCCGGGGCTCCCAGAAGCTTTTCCTATACCCAAGCGGGTGGCGGACATTGTAAATAAAGAATGGGAAAGGCCCGGTATACCTTTCGTCCCTCCCCCCATATTTAAAAAATTGTTTCCTATGGTCGACCCCAGAAAGGACTTATGGCAGACAGTCCCCAAGGTCGAGGGAGCGGTTTCTACTTTAAACAAACGCACCACTATACCCATAGAAGATAGTTGTGCTTTCAAAGATCCTATGGATAAAAAATTAGAAGGTTTGCTTAAAAAGATGTTTGTTCAGCAAGGTTACCTTCTACAACCAATTTCATGCATTGTCCCTGTCACTACAGCCGCGTGTTTCTGGTTCGATGAGCTAGTAAAGGCGATCGATAGTGATTCTCCTCCTTATGAGGAGATTATGGACAGAATCCGTGCTCTCAAATTGGCCAATTCTTTCACCCTAGACGCCACTTTGCAATTGGCTAGGTTAGCGGCGAAAAATTCTGGGTTTGCTATTGTGGCGCGCAGAGCGCTTTGGTTGAAATCTTGGTCAGCGGATGCGTCTTCCAAGAACAAACTACTTAACATTCCTTTCAAGGGGAAAACGCTGTTTGGCCCTGACTTGAAAGAGATTATCTCTGATATCACTGGGGGTAAGGGCCACGCCCTTCCTCAGGATAGGTCTTTCAAGGCCAAAAATAAACCTAATTTTCGTCCCTTTCGTAGAAACGGACCAGCCCCAAGTGCTACGTCCTCTAAGCAAGAGGGTAATACTTCTCAAGCCAAGCCAGCCTGGAGACCAATGCAAGGCTGGAACAAGGGAAAGCAGGCCAAGAAACCTGCCACTGCTACCAAGACAGCATGAAATGTTGGCCCCCGATCCGGGACCGGATCTGGTGGGGGGCAGACTCTCTCTCTTTGCTCAGGCTTGGGCAAGAGATGTTCTGGATCCTTGGGCACTAGAAATAGTCTCCCAAGGTTATCTTCTGGAATTCAAGGGGCTTCCCCCAAGGGGGAGGTTCCACAGGTCTCAATTGTCTTCAGACCATATAAAGAGACAGGCATTCTTACATTGTGTAGAAGACCTGTTAAAAATGGGAGTGATTCATCCTGTTCCATTAGGAGAACAAGGGATGGGGTTCTACTCCAATCTGTTCATAGTTCCCAAAAAAGAGGGAACGTTCAGACCAATCTTAGATCTCAAGATCTTAAACAAGTTTCTCAAGGTTCCATCGTTCAAAATGGAAACCATTCGAACAATTCTTCCTTCCATCCAGGAAGGTCAATTCATGACCACGGTGGATTTAAAGGATGCGTATCTACATATTCCTATCCACAAGGAACATCATCGGTTCCTAAGGTTTGCATTCCTGGACAAGCATTACCAGTTCGTGGCGCTTCCTTTCGGATTAGCCACTGCTCCAAGGATTTTCACAAAGGTACTAGGGTCCCTTCTAGCGGTACTAAGACCAAGGGGCATTGCAGTAGTTCCTTACTTGGACGACATTCTGATTCAAGCGTCGTCCCTTCCTCAAGCAAAGGCTCACACGGACATAGTCCTGGCCTTTCTCAGATCTCACGGATGGAAAGTGAACGTGGAAAAGAGTTCTCTATCTCCGTCGACAAGGGTTCCCTTCTTGGGAACAATAATAGACTCCTTAGAAATGAGGATTTTTCTGACAGAGGCCAGAAAAACAAAACTTCTAAACTCTTGTCAAACACTTCATTCCGTTCCTCTTCCTTCCATAGCGCAGTGCATGGAAGTAATAGGTTTGATGGTAGCGGCAATGGACATAGTTCCTTTTGCGCGCATTCATCTAAGACCATTACAACTGTGCATGCTTAGTCAGTGGAATGGGGACTATACAGACTTGTCTCCGAAGATACAAGTAAATCAGAGGACCAGAGACTCACTCCGTTGGTGGCTGTCCCTGGACAACCTGTCACAAGGGATGACCTTCCGCAGACCAGAGTGGGTCATTGTCACGACCGACGCCAGTCTGATGGGCTGGGGCGCGGTCTGGGGACCCCTGAAAGCTCAGGGTCTTTGGTCTCGGGAAGAATCTCTTCTACCGATAAATATTCTGGAACTGAGAGCGATATTCAATGCTCTCAAGGCTTGGCCTCAGCTAGCAAAGGCCAAGTTCATACGGTTTCAATCAGACAACATGACGACTGTTGCGTACATCAACCATCAGGGGGGAACAAGGAGTTCCCTGGCGATGGAAGAAGTGACCAAAATCATTCAATGGGCGGAGACTCACTCCTGCCACCTATCTGCAATCCACATCCCAGGAGTGGAAAATTGGGAAGCGGATTTTCTGAGTCGTCAGACATTACATCCGGGGGAGTGGGAACTCCATCCGGAAATCTTTGCCCAAATTACTCAACTGTGGGGCATTCCAGACATGGATCTGATGACCTCTCGTCAGAACTTCAAGGTTCCTTGCTACGGGTCCAGATCCAGGGATCCCAAGGCGACTCTAGTAGATGCACTAGTAGCACCTTGGACCTTCAAACTAGCTTATGTATTCCCGCCGTTTCCTCTCATCCCCAGGCTGGTAGCCAGGATCAATCAAGAGAGGGCGTCGGTGATCTTGATAGCTCCTGCGTGGCCACGCAGGACTTGGTATGCAGATCTGGTGAATATGTCATCGGCTCCACCATGGAAGCTACCTTTGAGACGAGACCTTCTTGTTCAAGGTCCGTTCGAACATCCGAATCTGATCTCACTCCAGCTGACTGCTTGGAGATTGAACGCTTGATCTTATCAAAACGAGGGTTCTCAGATTCTGTTATTGATACTCTTGTTCAGGCCAGAAAGCCTGTAACTAGAAAAATTTACCACAAAATATGGAAAAAATATATCTGTTGGTGTGAATCTAAAGGATTCCCTTGGGACAAGGTAAAGATTCCTAAGATTCTATCCTTTCTTCAAGACGGATTGGAGAAAGGATTATCTGCAAGTTCCTTGAAGGGACAGATTTCTGCCTTGTCTGTGTTACTTCACAAAAAGCTGGCAGCTGTGCCAAATGTTCAAGCCTTTGTTCAGGCTCTGGTTAGAATCAAGCCTGTTTACAAACCTTTGACTCCTCCTTGGAGTCTCAACTTAGTTCTTTCAGTTCTTCAGGGGGTTCCGTTTGAACCCTTACATTCCGTTGATATTAAGTTATTATCTTGGAAAGTTTTGTTTTTGGTTGCAATTTCTTCTGCTAGAAGAGTTTCAGAATTATCTGCTCTGCAGTGTTCTCCTCCTTATCTGGTGTTCCATGCAGATAAGGTGGTTTTACGTACTAAACCTGGTTTTCTTCCAAAAGTTGTTTCTAACAAAAACATTAACCAGGAGATAGTCGTACCTTCTTTGTGTCCGAAACCAGTTTCGAAGAAGGAACGTTTGTTGCACAATTTGGATGTTGTTCGCGCTCTAAAATTCTATTTAGATGCTACAAAGGATTTTAGACAAACATCTTCCTTGTTTGTTGTTTATTCTGGTAAAAGGAGAGGTCAAAAAGCAACTTCTACCTCTCTCTCTTTTTGGATTAAAAGCATCATCAGATTGGCTTATGTGACTGCCGGACGGCAGCCTCCTGAAAGAATCACAGCTCATTCCACTAGGGCTGTGGCTTCCACATGGGCCTTCAAGAACGAGGCTTCTGTTGATCAGATATGTAGGGCAGCGACTTGGTCTTCACTGCACACTTTTACCAAATTTTACAAGTTTGATACTTTTGCTTCTTCTGAGGCTATTTTTGGGAGAAAGGTTTTGCAAGCCGTGGTGCCTTCCATTTAGGTGACCTGATTTGCTCCCTCCCTTCATCCGTGTCCTAAAGCTTTGGTATTGGTTCCCACAAGTAAGGATGACGCCGTGGACCGGACACACCTATGTTGGAGAAAACAGAATTTATGTTTACCTGATAAATTACTTTCTCCAACGGTGTGCCCGGCCCACGGCCCGCCCTGGTTTTTTAATCAGGTCTGATAATTTATTTTCTTTAACTACAGTCACCACGGTATCATATGGTTTCTCCTATGCAAATATTCCTCCTTAACGTCGGTCGAATGACTGGGGTAGGCGGAGCCTAGGAGGGATCATGTGACCAGCTTTGCTGGGCTCTTTGCCATTTCCTGTTGGGGAAGAGAATATCCCACAAGTAAGGATGACGCCGTGGACCGGACACACCGTTGGAGAAAGTAATTTATCAGGTAAACATAAATTCTGTTTTTATTGCTTTTTATCAGAATATTAACAATCAATAACAAATCAATTAACTTGGAGTACATTCTTACTCAACAGTTAAAGGGACACTGAACCCATTTTTTTTTCTATCGTGATTCATGTAGAGCATGCAATTTTAAGCAACTTTCTTATATACTCCTATTAAATTCTGAAATGCAAGAATGCAAATTTAGATGCTGGCCCATTTTTGGTGAACACACTGTGTTGTTCTTGCTGATTGGTGGGTAAATTCACCTACCAATAAACAAGTGCTTTCCATGGTTGTGAACCAAAAAAAAATTAGATGCCTTCTTTTTCAAATAAAGAAAGCAAGAGAACGAGGAAAAAATTGATAATAGGAGTAAATTAGAAAGTTGTTTAAAATTGCATGCTCTATATGAATCACAAAAGAAAAAAATTGGGTTCAGTGTCCCTTTTAAGAGATTTATCAACAAACAATCAGTTATACAAAGATCAAATCAAGATTGAGGTTTCATAATACAAAAGATGAATTTAAATAAGCACAATTATATAGAATATAGCTGAATCTCTTGCCATATTTAACAGCAATTAATTGGCTTTCTTCAACTATTAACCAGCAGAGAAAATATATCACCCTCTCCCTGGCATCCTGTTTTTCCACATACTATAAGATCCTACCCTTCCGTATACTCTATGACGATAGTGTGCCCAAGTCAAATTTTCATTCTCTTCTAGAATATATATGGAATCTCTAAATGGAAAATAATTCTGTTTTCCTTCTAAATACAGGGAAAGTCCACAGCTGCATTCATTACTTGTGGGAATACAGAACCTGGCCACCAGGAGGAGGCAAAGACACCCCAGCCAAAGGCTTAAATACATCCCCCACTTCCCTCATCCCCCAGTCATTCTTTGCCTTTCGTCACAGAAGGTTGGCAGAGAAGTGTCGGAAGATTAGAGAGTAGTTCCTTATGGAGGGTAGTACTCTTCGAGGTGGGACTGGAGTTTTAAGTAGTCTTGTCAGCCTCTCAATGAGAGCATTGATGAAAGTTAGAGTCCGGAGATGCAGGGAGAGTCTTTCTGCAAAACCATCCCGACTCATGTTAACACCTCCATAAGCAATCAGCGTTGATGAGTTTCACTGCCTGTTTTTCTGCACTCAAGTCCATGTCTGAAGCGCTGCTACAATCTGTTAAACTTGAAGGACCGTGTTGCTGTTCAACGGCATAAATTCTAGTAAGATCGTTTCAATTTTCACATACTTGTAACGTTAGAAGACAGGGTCTCAGTGGGACTCCTTTATCTTTATGGAATCAAGGGTTAATATCTCCAGGGGGGATTATTGAACAGTGTGACGTACAGGTTTTCGAGCTGCACAGCTTTTTGGTCTGGCAAGCTTTTCTTAGCAGGAGGGAATCCTGCACGTTGCACCATGTGACCGGGTGAGGTCACGTTTTTGTTTCCCATTTCTGTATTCCTGACCGTGCGACTGCGGAGAGGATCTGTTTTTAGTCTACCTGTCTGGGTCATAGGAGGTGATGAGTGCCCCAGCCATTGGGGGTGTAAGGTGTCGGTTGTTTGTTTTTTTTTACCATAATCTACTTAGTCGAATTATGGAGGATTCTTCTATGTTAGAGGGGGTTTCCTTTGATTTAGATGTTGATACCTGTGTATATTGTGAGGAGGCCCGGGTAACCCAGCCCTCTCAATTATGTTCCGTATGCCGCAATAGAGTGTTCTCTTCTTCCCACGTTGGAACGTTAGAGACCACTGAGCCATCTGCCTCTGAGGATTCGGCATCCCATGAGGTGCGTTCCCTAACATCTTCTGGTTCTACACAGGTGGTTCCTCCGCATACCGTTACACCTTCTACTGAAAGTGGCCTTCTTCCACCAGAGGTTACTACACGGTTTTGCATGGCCATATCTCTCGCCTTAGCGCATTTGCATCTCCCTGCCACGTGCAAGCGGAGGCTTGATCCGTGTACTCCTGCCCAAGGTCCGGCATGTAAGAGGACTTTGATGTCCGATCAGTCTTCTGGGGAAGCGGTATCCTCTGAGGCTTCAAAGGCTCTGACGGGGGTGAATTTTGCCTTTAAATTTAGAATGGTTCTCCAGCGTGTACTTCTGAGAGTAGTTTCAGCAACGTTGGAGGGTCCTATTTCTGATCCGTCAGCTGAATCTCAGTCTGCTGATTCAGATTGCGATCTTGTTTAGACGACTGGAGGGATAGTGATCCTATTCCTTATCGTCTTTATATTGTTATTCTTTGTTTTTGTATCTGTTTCCCAGTTCGGAGCTCTGGAATTGTGTCGCATGACGGGCGGGACCTGTCGGTTTCATTTTCTCTTGGGCTATCTCTTGTGTGCGCTTGCCTAATTTATTTTCGAATCCGGTTAGGCTAAGTTTTTATTTTCCATGGTTTTTTGAGCGTGAGATTATGTTAAAATTCTAGGTTCTCTGGGCGTTTGTGCCTATCCTAGTCTTGCCCCTAGGGGATTGTGGTCAGGGATTCTTGAGTAGATCTCTGGATCCTTTAGTGCTAAGGAAGTTTATTCTTCCTTGTTCCTTTTGGCTATGTCTCCTTTTCTTGTTTGACTCTGTTCTGTCGTGGGCAGGCATCAGCGTACCTGATTGCTCCTTTTTTGTGCTACGACTCATTTTTGTGGTTGTTTTTCTCCATTATGGGTGCTCCTCATTATGGAGTTTGACAGGATCTTCGCCCTTGGGGTCTTGATGTATCCTGACAGGGGGTTTTCGGAAGGGTGTCAGTCCTTTCCTCAGTGTGTAGCTGGTCCCTCGTTTTACTTTTTGGATTGGCGGCCGTCCCTCCCTGTTTTGGTAGGGTGGTGTTGGTTCTCTCGGATTTTTTATCTCTTCTTGAAGTCCTCTCTGGTCCTTCCAGGGTGTCCTGGAGAAAGAGGTTCTTAGGAAGGCTAATTAGCCTTAGGGTTAGCCTGGCGGTCTAAAAGTCGTGCGGTTACGGGTGGTCTATTCAGTCGCTTCTGCCCTGGATATGTGCGCTCCTAAGCAGATCCAGATAGCTGTTTCTGTTCTATTCCTGAGTTTGTGAACTCTTGGTGTTCTTTTCCTTTGCTACAATGCGACCTGCGGTCAGGCTGTTTTGTTCAAAATGTTGTCCTAGGATACTAGACTTCTTATCTAGGATTGCATCGGTATCATTGCAGAAGTTGGTCCTTGAAATTGTCTATTCATTGACTTGTTACATTTCTGGGATATCTCTCCAGGTCCCAGTATCTCTTGCAGTCGGGTAATCCGACTTCTTGGGTCTTCTTTCTAAGGAGTCTTTTTTCTTTGGGCTCTGCAAGGGGATTTTCTCAGGGAACGTACCTTGAGGTCCTTTCAGACCTCTTTAGCATGGTCTCTTTGTTCTGTGATCTTCCTCTGGAAGTGTACGGTGTTGGGAGTCCTGGTTGTCCTCCTTGTTGGGTTCGTGGAGGAGTGTTTCTTCTCCTGATCTCATAGTCAGCAGGACTCTCATCTCCTCAGAGGTTTGTGTGCTCCTTTTGGGACCAGTGTTTTTGTTTGGTCTCCAACGTGGGCTCTTACGGTCCTAATTTTGGGGCAGTTACTTGGTTCTGCTAACTTTTGGGTCCTTTGCTTCTGTTAAAAAGTTTTTGGGTGATGGGATTTTTTTCAGGCTGTGGTGCCATCAGATTGGGCTGCCTTATTGTTACCCCCCCCCCCCCCCAATTTAAATTGCTTTCTTCTGGCATCTTTTTTCACCCTGATATTTCTCCTACTGTTCCTTGTTCCCTCGGCAGAATGACTGGGGGATGAGGGAAGTGGGGGAGGTATTTAAGCCTTTGGCAGTGGTGTCTTTACTTCCTCCTAGTGGCCAGGTTCTGTATTCCCAAAAGTAAAGAATGCAGCTGTGGACTCTCCCTGTATCGAAGGAAGGACATTATCTGGTAAGTCATCATTTTTAGTTTTTCTGTGTATTTGGCAGAGTTTTGAGGAAAGGTCCTCACTTTTTCATAAAGGTTTTAACCCTTCCTTATATGTCACTTTTTGAACCAAATTGCAATATGAGTAGTTGTTCACACATTTATTTTTTAAATAAATTAAACATTGGTGTGCTAGCAGTTATCATGCTAACATTATCATTGTAACAAATCATTTTTCATTATTTTGGGTGATTTTTGGAGTGTGAAAAAGCATCAATTTTGTGGTGTTATTGCTATCCAGATTGACACTCCAGAACTGATTAATTGCTTACCTTCTGCTCATCCGTATGTATTCCCTATAATTGGCATGACTTGATAAGAGCTTGCATAGCTCTTGTGATTTCATACACGATTCCCATATATCTTGTTGATGTGTTATTCTGTTTTCTGTAGAAAAGATTCTTGTATAATCAATGACTTGGTGCATTTCTGCAGTAATTCTGAGACTATACTGTACACATAGTAAGCCTAAAATTTATACTGAGTGAGAATTCATTCATATGACATATATACCAGTATATTTACGTTATTCTTGATGTATGATGGTGTAATATTTTGGGTGTGTGAAAAAGCGCACTAATGCCTGATCCTATATGTTTTATAGGAAGAGTATATACTCTGTTACCTTGGTACATGATGCCTTGTTTATCTAGTGCTTCTCTCTGCATAGTTCGTGTGCACTGGAATTGTATATTGGGTGACTAAATATTTCTGTCTTCAGTGTGACACAGTTGGAGATGCAGTATGCACATTATCCACAGGGGTAGTTGAATTATAACATGATTGTTTTACTCTTATGTGCCAGCTTTATGCTGGGCACAGTAACACAGTAGATGACTTCAAACTAGCACAATTTAAAGAGACACTGAGCCCAAATTTTTTCTTTTGGGATTCAGATAGAGCATGCAATTTTAAGCAACTTTCTAATTTACTCCTATTATCAAATTTTCTTCATTCTCTTGGTATCTTTATTTGAAATGCAAGAATGCAAATTTAGATGCCGGCCCATTTTTGGTTAATAACCTGGGTTATTCTTGCTGATTGGTGGATAAATTCATTCACCATTAAAAAAGTGCTGTCCAGAGTGCTGAACCTAAAAAAGAAGCTTAGATGCCTTCTTTTTCAAATAAAGATAGCAAGTGAATGAAGAAAAATTGATAATAGGAGTAAATTAGAAAGTTGATTAAAATTGCATGCTCTATCTGAATCCTGAAAGAAAATTTTTGGGTTCAGTGTCCCTTTAAGTAAAGAATAAAGGTTTAGGGTTAAATGAGCACTCTTTCCTAGTCTAAGTAGTAAGGAATTAAAAAATAACTTTTAATAATTAAATGTAAAAATAAGGAAACAACCTCCTATATAATAAATGAAACCCCACCAACCAAAGTAATAATCAAGTGAGATAAAAAGCGCATGCATTCAACCCCCCTGTTTCTTGGCCGATAGCTGCAGTCATCGGTATCAGGTGCCAGGGGTGAAAAAACATGCAATATGACTAATAGAATACACAAACTAGTTTCAGCCCAAGTAGTGGCCTTTTTCAGTGTGAATAGTAACAAGCAGAAGCCCCAAATATCACCCTTTTAAATACAGGCATATTGCCTGCTATTCACCAATCATGATGCAGCATCCAGAGCCGCCCCTCATACAGCCTATCTACGCTGTGTGTGGCTGTGGTGTGGGCATGTGCTGATTCTATGCATCACGATTGGTGGACAGATTATGTTATCACATAACAGAAGACATAGTGTGTAAACAGACTCTGACAGGATTAGTATATAACACTAGTGAAACAGTATTACACTTATTTGGGCATTCGTTGCAATTGGAGGAAATCAATTGCAGTGCACACAGTAAAACTGCAGTATAGAATATTCTTTTACTGACGGAGAACCCTCATATCACAAATGTAACTTGTTATTGACATTACACATTGTACACAGTGATTGTTAACACTAACCCTCGCTGTACACAGAAATACTGTAGTATAGAACATTCTGTTACTGACAGAGAACCCTCATATCACACATTTAACTTGTTATTATCATTACGCACTATACACGATTGTTTACGCTAACCCTGGCTGCACACAGTAATACTACAGTATAGAACATTCTGTTACTGACAGAGAACCCTCATATCACACATATAACTTGTTATTGTCATTGCACACTGTACACAGTGATTGTTTACACTAACCCTCGCTGCACACAGTGATACTGCAGCATGGAACATTCTGTTACTGACAGAACCCTCATATCACACATGTAACTTGTTATTGTCATTACACGCTATACACAGTGATTATTTATATTAACCCTCGCTGTACACAGTGATACTGCAGTATAGAACATTCTATAACCTGTTATTGTCATTACACACTTTACAAGGTGTACCATACTAAGCTCATATATACACTAGCTTCAATTATGATGTCAATAGGGGGTGGCATTGGGAGTGGATCATTATATAAATCTTTGATATAGGTGTATATTCTCAGAAAAGGGGTTTCTATCACTGTAAATATACAGGGATTACCACCATCCCATAGTTAAATTAACAAATGATGGGGCAAATTTTGCCCCCATCGCTGTGCCTTTCTTTTGTAGAAAGAAGTAATTTTTTAACTTAAAATAATTATGTGACAAGAGAAATTGAAATAGTCACCTCAATAAGATATTTAATGAACTCGTTGGTATAGTCTGTGTGATTTTCTTTAGAAGGTATTCAATGGCTCTCAGTCCTACATCATGCGGAATGCTTGAGTAAAGTGGTGTTACGTCTACTGTGAGCCAAACATCTTGTTCTTCAAATCGGAAGTCATTGAATATCTGAAGTACATGTTTAGTATCTCGTGTGTAGCTAGGAAGTGTAAGAACTATTGGCTGCAATAAACTGTCCAGCCACTCAGACAACCTCTTACATAGAGACCCTATGCCTGAGACTATTGGTCTTCCTTTAACATCTACCAAAGATTTATGAACCTTTGGTAGAATGTGAAAGATTGGTATTATAGGTTGTGAGACAAATAAATAGTCAAAAGTATTTTGGTCAATATGACCATTGTGTAAACCATCATCTAACAATGACTTCAATCTTTGCTTAAAAGTATTCGTAGTATTATATGTCAGAGATAATTATTAGTAAGTTTAGTAAGTTGCCTGAGTATTTCTTTAGTGTATGATTCAACATCCCATACTACTACACTGCCTCCTTTGTCCGCTCTTTTTATGACTAGGTTAATATTGTTCTTTAAAGCATCCATTGCCTGTTTCTCTGCTATAGAAAGATTATACCTCAATTTTCTTGGCTGTAATGAGACTCACAAGATCTGCTTCAACTCTTTGTTGGTATTTGACCAAAATATCCCCCTGTGAGTAAATAGGATAAAATACTGATTTTGATTTAAATGCAGTATGTGAGTCTGTCATTCCCAAGTCTGGATTACTTTCAAGTCTTAATTATGTTAAATTCTGTATATCTCTTAATTCTGTAAAATCCCAGCCTTCTAACTCAGGCCGAATATTCAAGTTCTATCCCATCATTATTCACGCTGTCAGCCTGACAAAATGGAAAAATGCTTTTAAAGGGTCATTTGACGAATCCATTTATTAACATTGACTAACGTTTGAAACAGGTTGAATCTCGATGTAGGGACAAACCCTAAACCATAATTTAAAACCTGTTATTTGATATCATTTAGTGCATCATCTGTAAGGTTAATTACATTAATATTGTTAGAAATTACTTCTGAATTTACTGTACATATTTGCTTTGTCCCCTCCCCCTTCTTAGTGTGTATCTTGTTTGATTCATTCCTGTGTTTCCTCCTCTTCTTGCCCCCCCCTCCTCTTGTGGGATTCATTGGGGGTAATTGAAAAACCTCTTCTATCTCTGACTGATCTATTGCTTGGTCAGGTACTGATAAAGTGGTAATGTTAAAAGAGTATTTACTTGTAGTTGGTGTTTTATTCTTATGAACATGTGGGGTTGAGGTATCAAAGACTACAGTTTTTTTTAGGGGATTGTGTAATGGTAGGTTTTAGTATAGGTTTCAACTTTCAAATTACTTGGTCTAGATACTGTTTCAGTAGAACTTTGATAAGCGTTTTCGGATTCAGAATACATTTCTTCTCCTGAGTTGGTATCTATGCTATTACAATTTTTCACTTTATTTTATTGTTCAAACTTTTTTTGTGACTGTAATCTCTGGATCTGGTTCTACTCCTTCTCTGCCAAAGATAAACCTTTCCTGAATTATAGTCTGCTTGATCTTGCATGTACTTTTCATGCTTGATCTGTGTTAAATCTTGTTTTAGTTTAGCTATCGTATCTTTAAAAGGACAGTTCACCCAAAAACTTTCTCCCCTTTAAATGATTCCCAATGATCCTTTTTACCTGCTAGAGTGTATTAAATTGGTTGCAAGTAGCTCCTTTACTCATATTTCAGCATTTGAAAAAGCTGATTTAGCTTGTGGTTTCCCAACCTATATGGCGTATATGCTATTGACAAGCCTAAGTAAACACAGCCAGCAGAAGAGATTACACCCTCAGTGGGGGGCATGATAGTTAAGTAATAAAATGATAATTTTCCATTGTTCTCTCTATGTATTGAGCTTTGGTGTTCCAGACAAATATAAGATAAGGAAGCAAGTCTGTGTACATGAAACTGATAACATAATGAGATCTGATATTACCTGAAGCTCAACCCATTGTAATAGGCTGTGGTTTCAAAGCAAAAAACCAGCTACTTCAGATACACAAATAAACCCGAAAATGCAATTTCTCAAATATTTTATACTCTGCAGTTGGTATAACAAGTCATTTAAAATACATTTATGGAAAAACAATTTTACAGTGTACTGTCCCTTTAAGTACTCCATAAAAGGCTTTATATTTACTTTCTAGAGTACTTAAATCAAATTCTTATTGTAAAGCTATTATTTGTTCTCTCACTTTACATAGTTGTACATCTTTAAATTCAACAATCAGTGACATTAGTTTAAAAGAGCATTTAGATAGTGAATCATTCCATCGAATAATAAATTCCTTGTCTTCTACCATAAAGGTAGGAAACTTTTTAATACGTAGCCCCCTAGGGATAATCTGTAGGCGGATATACTGCTCTATTGTACATTTATCCCATTTCAATTTAGTCTCTTTGACCATCAGGTTCTCCATTTGTTGGAATTTGCCTCCTAGGGGATTAGATAAATTAGTCTCTGAAAAGATGTTCTCAAACTCCTGGTCTAAGATGTCTAGATATTCCATAAATGTCAGGGAATAGTATGTACTATCCTGTGAATCTTCACTTAAACCTTGTGCCATAGCTATTGAAAAGGCGTACAAGTATAAAGCCAGAAATATATGTACATTCAAAAAGTCCCAACAGTAGATGAAATTGTAAATAGTTCCACTTGAACTTGAACCAAAAGAACACCTCTTTTTCATCACAATTGGGTTAAGGTACAGGTGGAACCATTAGTGTGAGCACATTGCCTAATAATGTTCAAGCTCCCAGAACATGAAATACACCAAGCGATCAACATACAATATTATATCAGCCAGCTCAGAACACTATGGCCTAGATTTAGAGTTCGGCGGTAAAAGGGCTGTTAACGCTCCGCGGGCTTTTTTCTGGCCGCACCATAAATTTAACTCTGGTATCGAGAGTTAAAACAAATGCTGCGTTAGGCTCCAAAAAAGGAGCGTAGGGCATTTTTACCGCAAATGCAACTCTCGATACCAGAGTTGCTTACGGACGCGGCCGGCCTCAAAAACGTGCTCGTGCACGATTCTCCCATAGGAAACAATGGGGCTGTTTGAGCTGAAAAAAAACCTAACACCTGCAAAAAAGCAGCGTTCAGCTCCTAACGCAGCCCCATTGTTTCCTATGGGGAAACACTTCCTACGTCTGCACCTAACACCCTAACATGTACCCCGAGTCTAAACACCCCTAACCTTACACTTATTAACCCCTAATCTGCCGCCCCCGCTATCGCTGACCCCTGCATTACAGTTTTAACCCCTAATCTTCCGCTCCGTAAACCGCCGCAACCTACGTTATCCCTATGTACCCCTAATCTGCTGCCCTAACATCGCCGACCCCTATGTTATATTTATTAACCCCTAATCTGCCCCCCACAACGTCGCCGACACCTGCCTACACTTATTAACCCCTAATCTGCCGAGCGGACCTGAGCGCTACTATAATAAAGTTATTAACCCCTAATCCGTCTCACTAACCCTATCATAAATAGTATTAACCCCTAATCTGCCCTCCCTAACATCGCCGACACCTACCTTCAATTATTAACCCCTAATCTTCCGATCGGAGCTCACCGCTATTCTAATAAATGTATTAACCCCTAAAGCTAAGTCTAACCCTAACACTAACACCCCCCTAACTTAAATATAATTTTAATCTAACGAAATAAATTAACTCTTATTAAATAAATTAATCCTATTTAAAGCTAAATACTTACCTGTAAAATAAATCCTAATATAGCTACAATATAAATTATAATTATATTATAGCTATTTTAGGATTAATATTTATTTTACAGGCAACTTGGTATTTATTTTAACTAGGTACAATAGCTATTAAATAGTTAAGAACTATTTAATAGTTACCTAGTTAAAATAATAACAAATTTACCTGTAAAATAAATCCTAACCTAAGATATAATTAAACCTAACACTACCCTATCAATAAAATAATTAAATAAACTACCTACAATTAACCTAACACTACACTATCAATAAATAAATTAAACACAATTGCTACAAATAAATACAATTAAATAAACTAGCTAAAGTACAAAAAATAAAAAAGAACTAAGTTACAGAAAATAAAAAAATATTTACAAACATAAGAAAAATATTACAACAATTTTAAACTAATTACACCTACTCTAAGCCCCCTAATAAAATAACAAAGCCCCCCAAAATAATAAATTCCCTACCCTATTCTAAATTAAAAAAGTTACAAGCTCTTTTACCTTACCAGCCCTGAACAGGGCCCTTTGCGGGGCATGCCCCAAGAAGTTCAGCTCTTTTGCCTGTAAAAGAAAACATACAATACCCCCCCCCCCCCAACATTACAACCCACCACCCACATACCCCTAATCTAACCCAAACCACCCTTAAATAAACCTAACACTAAGCCCCTGAAGATCTTCCTACCTTGTCTTCACCATACCAGGTTCACCGATCCGTCCTGGCTCCGATATCTTCATCCAACCCAAGCGGGGGCTAGACATCCACTGAAGAAGTCCAGAAGAGGGTCCAAAGTCTTCCTCCTATCCGGCAAGAAGAGGACATCCGGACCGGCAAACATCTTCTCCAAGCGGCATCTTCTATCTTCTTCCATCCGGTGCGGAGCGGGTCCATCTTGAAGCAGGCGACGCGGATCCATCCTCTTCTTCCGATGTCTCCCGACGAATGACGGTTCCTTTAAGGGACGTCATCCAAGATGGCGTCCCTCGAATTCCGATTGGCTGATAGGATTCTATCAGCCAATCGGAATTAAGGTAGGAATTTTCTGATTGGCTGATGGAATCAGCCAATCAGAATCAAGTTCAATCCGATTGGCTGATCCAATCAGCCAATCAGATTGAGCTCGCATTCTATTGGCTGTTCCGATCAGCCAATAGAATGCGAGCTCAATCTGATTGGCTGATTGGATCGGCCAATCGGATTGAACTAGATTCTGATTGGCTGATTCCATCAGCCAATCAGAAAATTCCTACCTTAATTCCGATTGGCTGATAGAATCCTATCAGCCAATCGGAATTCGAGGGACGCCATCTTGGATGACGTCCCTTAAAGGAACCGCCATTCGTCGGGAGACATCGGAAGAAGAGGATGGATCCGCGTCGCCTGCTTCAAGATGGACCCGCTCCGCACCGGATGGAAGAAGATAGAAGATGCCGCTTGGAGAAGATGTTTGCCGGTCCGGATGTCCTCTTCTTGCCGGATAGGAGGAAGACTTTGGACCCTCTTCTGGACTTCTTCAGTGGATGTCTAGCCCCCGCTTGGGTTGGATGAAGATATCGGAGCCAGGACGGATCGGTGAACCTGGTATGGTGAAGACAAGGTAGGAAGATCTTCAGGAGCTTAGTGTTAGGTTTATTTAAGGGTGGTTTGGGTTAGATTAGGGGTATGTGGGTGGTGGGTTGTAATGTTGGGGGGGGGGGTATTGTATGTTTTCTTTTACAGGCAAAAGAGCTGAACTTCTTGGGGCATGCCCCGCAAAGGGCCCTGTTCAGGGCTGGTAAGGTAAAAGAGCTTGTAACTTTTTTAATTTAGAATAGGGTAGGGAATTTATTATTTTGGGGGGCTTTGTTATTTTATTAGGGGGCTTAGAGTAGGTGTAATTAGTTTAAAATTGTTGTAATATTTTTCTTATGTTTGTAAATATTTTTTTATTTTCTGTAACTTAGTTCTTTTTTATTTTTTGTACTTTAGCTAGTTTATTTAATTGTATTTATTTGTAGCAATTGTGTTTAATTTATTTATTGATAGTGTAGTGTTAGGTTAATTGTAGGTAATTGTAGGTAGTTTATTTAATTATTTTATTGATAGGGTAGTGTTAGGTTTAATTATATCTTAGGTTAGGATTTATTTTACAGGTAAATTTGTTATTATTTTAACTAGGTAACTATTAAATAGTTCTTAACTATTTAATAGCTATTGTACCTAGTTAAAATAAATACCAAGTTGCCTGTAAAATAAATATTAATCCTAAAATAGCTATAATATAATTATAATTTATATTGTAGCTATATTAGGATTTATTTTACAGGTAAGTATTTAGCTTTAAATAGGATTAATTTATTTAATAAGAGTTAATTTATTTCGTTAGATTAAAATTATATTTAAGTTAGGGGGGTGTTAGTGTTAGGGTTAGACTTAGCTTTAGGGGTTAATACATTTATTAGAATAGCGGTGAGCTCCGATCGGAAGATTAGGGGTTAATAATTGAAGGTAGGTGTCGGCGATGTTAGGGAGGGCAGATTAGGGGTTAATACTATTTATGATAGGGTTAGTGAGGCGGGTTAGGGGTTAATAACTTTATTATAGTAGCGGTGCGGTCCGCTCGGCAGATTAGGGGTTAATAAGTGTAGGCAGGTGTCGGCGACGTTGAGGGGGGCAGATTAGGGGATAATAAATATAATATAGGGGTCGGTGGTGTTAGGGGTAGCAGATTAGGGGTACATAGGGATAACGTAGGTGGCGGCGCTTTGCGGTCGGAAGATTAGGGGTTAATTATTTTAAGTAGCTGGCGGCGATGTTGTGGGGGGCAGATTAGGGGTTAATAAATGTAATATAGGGGTCGGCGGGGTTAGGGGCAGCAGATTAGGGGTACATAAGTATAACGTAGGTGGCGGTCGGAAGATTAGGGGTTAAAATTTTTAATCGAGTGGCGGCGATGTGGGGGGACCTCGGTTTAGGGGTACATAGGTAGTTTATGGGTGTTAGTGTACTTTAGGGTACAGTAGTTAAGAGCTTTATAAACCGGCGTTAGCCAGAAAGCTCTTAACTCCTGCTATTTTCAGGCGGCTGGAATCTTGTCGTTAGAGCTCTAACGCTCACTGCAGAAACGACTCTAAATACCAGCGTTAGAAAGATCCCATTGAAAAGATAGGCTACGCAAATGGCGTAGGGGGATCTGCGGTATGGAAAAGTCGCGGCTGTAAAGTGAGCGTTAGACCCTTTAATCACTGACTCCAAATACCAGCGGGCGGCCAAAACCAGCGTTAGGAGCCTCTAACGCTGGTTTTGACGGCTACCGCCGAACTCTAAATCTAGGCCTATATTTCCTATGTGCAGGATAGCAATAACATACGATATGCAGCAAACAATTCAACAGGGTGGATGAGACAGAAGATGGTCTTTGATGGTCTTTGGATTTCCCCCTATATACCTGGCACCTTCCGCTGATCCACTATTGAGCAAAGAGCTGATTGGTACACTGGTGGTTACAAGGTCTGTGACGCGGAAAAAAAACGGAGCAGGAAGTACTACGGAGTGAGTACAAACTCGAGGGAGAAAGCTGAACATCCCAACACGATGAAACTAACAGAGGCAGAAGCTGAATTCCGGAGCAACAGGAACGAAACAGAGCCACCTTGGGACCAGGAAAAGGTGAAAATATCACTGGTCGATTGGTAATACACTGTTGGGTAATTTCCTGCACTCAGAGCTTTATTAAGCCTGCTGTGAAGAGGGATACCTCTCTCCTGTCACACCCACGCTGTTGAATTGTTTGCTGCATATCATATGTTATTGCTATCCTGCACCTAGGAAATATACTGGCTGATATAATACTGTATGTTGATCGTTTGGTGAATTACTTCTGACATGATGTTTCTCCAGCTATTTTTAGTAGCATATGGCTTACCCATACTTTCCCGATCCACTTCTCTGCAGCACCTTTCCCTAATAAACCAAGACTCTGACTCTTCTTCAACCTCAGATCTGTCACCTGTTGAGGCTTCCTTCACAAGAAAGAAGGCCATCCTATTTGTGACAACATGTCAGTTTGGGTTCACTGGTTATGGCTTCTCCTTCTCCTCAGCTGACTGTGCTTTATTCTCATTGCATGCTTTAGATTTAGTTTCCTATTTACTTCTTTTATAGAGCACTGTCCAGTTCAGCAACACTCTTTTATTGAATCTTTGTTATAGTGTTGCTCTTTTGCTT
Organism: Bombina bombina; assembly: GCF_027579735.1. Lineage (NCBI taxonomy): Eukaryota > Metazoa > Chordata > Amphibia > Anura > Bombinatoridae > Bombina > Bombina bombina. Next base: position 1,331,845,042 of record NC_069499.1, read on the forward strand.
CTGTTTGCTCACTGGTGAATACACCAGGACTACCAGACATACATCTGCTTGCCCAAATGTTAGATGGCATAAGGGATTATTCTCTTCTCTACAAAATCTGTATATTATACACACTACTACAGAAAATGTTGCCAGGCACTTAGTATTATGAAGTAGCCAGGTGTGGATAGTGTAATACTTTTAAATATTATATTATAAAATTTTCTGTTATTTATAAATGTCATTTAAAGGGACACTGAACCCAATTTTTTTCTTTTGTGATTCAGATAGAGCATGCAATTTTAAGCAACTTTCTAATTTACTCCTATTATCAATTTTTCTTCGTTCTCTTGCTATCTTTATTTGAAAAAGAAGGCATCTAAGCTAAGGAGCCAGCCAATTTTTGGTTTAGATCCTGGACAGCACTTGTTTATTGGTGGGTGAATGTATCCACCAATCAGCAAGAACAACCCAGGTTGTTCACCAAAAATGGGCTGGCATCTAAACTTACATTCATGCTTTTCAAATAAAGATACTAAGAGAATGAAGAAAAATTGATAATAGGAGTAAATTAGAGAGTTGCTTAAAATTGCATGCTCTGTCTGTATCACGAAAATAAAATTTGGGGTTCAGTGTCCCTTTAAGCCATTTAAAGCACAAATTAACATCAATGGATTTATTTATAATATTTACAACAAACATAGAAAGAAATAAGATTAGCTAATTTTTATCTTATTATTGGCTTAAATTTTAACCAGGTGGTCAGTAAAATCAGCTGGGTAGGTGTGCCCATTAAGGACCAGATTACAAGTGGAGCGGGCTTGATACAGCTTGTGTGCAGCATTGAGTGTATATATATATATATATATATATATATATATAGCTAAGTAATACTGATTAAATAGACCCTTCATGCTATAACCTAATGTCCCCTAGGCCTTCATCTTACCAGTTAAACAGCTGTTCTTGTTACTGCAACCACGACTATCCAGAGGTCTTGCAGTCAATGCAGTAAATAGCTCACCTGGTCAGACATGTGTGACCATACAAGGTGCCAATCTACAGAGGGAATAAGACTGCAGACAAGGGAATGCAGTGTGACCTGCTCTTGCTTCTTTTGCTCTCATGACAAATATCTCACCATATATAAACTGGATAGACGTTATTATATTACTTTTAGTGCTTGACAACTGCACCTGAAGAATGAATATGTAGATATTTATTTATTCAGATAGAGAGAGGGAGGAAAATAAACAAAACCTTTTTTTTCTTTGTATTTATCTGATGGTTGACTAAGCATTGCAAGTAGATTACTATCCATTATGCAAATGTTTGAAACTAAGCCTTGCACATAGAAAGATTTTTAGGTAAAAAAATTTTTCAAGATGTCATCATCAAACTGAAAATGATACTCTTACTTTTAAATGAGGACTATAGAAATATTAGTTATGCATGGTCACTAAACAGCTGTGCCTAAAACGTTCTGCCTTTTTAAAGACTCGCCCCTGCCCCACTGGGCCAGATTGACAAACTGATAGCCACTTTTCATTCAGCATCCCCTCCCTCCCAAATTCTGCTCACTAGAATTGTCCCCCTTGGTTACCAATTGCCATTTCAGGTTCCTCTGCACTATGATTTCCACAATAGAATGTGACAGGAGATTCTAAGCAATTAGTGAATAAACCATTTACCTCCACTTATACTCTTGATGACCTCCTCAAATCAACAGTCACAGAAGGAATCAGTTTGTCACACTGAGACCGGCTGCAATATAAAAACACCCAGTTCTGTAGTATGGCATGCAGACTGACTGTTTGGGTAATAGAAGCAGGCAAGCAGCAGCAGCCTATGCGCAGGGCTGGTTACCGAGTCTCCACCCACAAGATGACTTCGCGTCTCACACTTCTTCCGCCGCTGACCTTACCTTCTCCATGACTCCTACCCGATCCTCCGGGGCCCCCATAGAGTTTTTATTGTGGGCAGGGGACCTGGTGCGGGGGCGCGACCGTGGAAGTTCAGCGCCTGCAGCTGAGTCTTTCTCTTTCTTTCATTCCTCCTGTGTTTTGCACGGCCTGATGTACTGCCTGTGCTACACAGAGAGGGAAGGTGCGCTGCCGCGCACCTTAGAGAGATCATTAAAGTGGAGAGTTATTTAACACTTCTGTTTGAGTGTTAACTCTGCTTGAAGTAAGCTTTTTTTTTTTGCAGTGCCCCGTATCGCTCGTATTACAAGTTGAAAGCAAACTGCTTTCTCTTGCATGCTAACCCAACGCGCGTAAAAAGACGAACTTAGAATATTGTGCGATAACCTATTCCCCCATAGAAGTCAATTGAGCAAAAAAAGTGGGGAAAAACACTCTACTCACGCGCAAAACTGATCGCATATTCTCATATGTGCTATTCTGACATGTAAATATGAATATTTCACATTCCAATGTTCTTCAAATAGAAGAATATGTTCTATTAATTTATAAATATATATATATGTGTGTGTGTGTGTTTTGCACAAATATATATTTATACACACAGACACATATACAGTGTGTGTATATATATATATATATATATATATTTATAATTATTAATAGGTGTATACAGTATATATAGACAGATATATATTGGAATATCTATTTATAAATACATAAAACATATTCTGCTTTGTGCAGTAAATACACAGCATAACTTTTTATTAAAAATGAATATTGCATAAATATGTTTTTACATGTTTTCATCTACTTAAAGGGACATTAAACATTTTAAGATGGTAATATTAAATAATAAATTGTATGTATAAAAAAAAACTCTGCAATATACTTTTTCTTTATTTTGTCCCCTTTTCCTGTATTTCAACTCTGAACTTGTGAGCTTTTCAGTTCCTGTTAGAAATAGAAGTGCAGAACACTGTTATATTCCATACAGCCATTGGCTTTTGACTCTAGTGACCTATTTATAACTGTCTCTAATTGGCCACAGCAGCGAAGGTAACCTAAGTTACAACATGGCAGCTCCCATTGTTTTTTTAGACAATAAAACTTCACACTTAGTTTTTCAATATTTAAAGGACTATTAAACTTGACATTTCAACAACATATACAATGTTTCAATATTGCAAGTGAAACATTATTGTAATATTCATTATTTATTTTGCAGACTTTTGTTGTAAAATGCATCTTAAAAATCTGTTTATTTTATTTTCTCCCAGGGAGGCTTGGGTTAATACTTCAAGGCAATTTTTGCAAGCTTTTCTTTACTTTCCCTCCCTCCCTAAGCTTCAATGGTGTTACATGCCTTTAAAAGGTGGATTATCAGTTTTGCAACCAAGCTGAATCAGTGCTAAACCACCTTAAGTGAATACAAGAGTGCAGGCTACTCCTGTTTGCACATGTGCAAACAGAGTGTGTGCTATATCTGAATATTAGTTTGTGATTGGTTAGAAGGGGTTCTTTTGTTATGGGGGACAGGGAAATCAATGGAAAGAATAAACATAAATCAATATACTCATTTGACAAAATAAAGCTGCAGTTTTCATTGCAAAAATATTCTTATATATGAAGGTTTATACACATGTAGTTTACAATTTGTGTTTAGTGTCCCTTTAAATAGCTAATGAAACTTTACAAAATACATCTGCATGTTATTCTCAGACTAATCTTTTCTTTGAATGCACTATTCTATCTAGCATTTGTTTAGTGTTTAATGTCTCTTTAACGGCAAAGGGCTACAATGCACATATGTCTGTAAATACATATATACACATATAAATACATATGTACACACACACATACATATATTACTGGTACCTAGTTTTTTTTATTTTTGTTCCCATTGATGACCCCTGTTTTTGTCATTGTGTTTGGTTGATGTGCATCATCTCCACACAGAACACCTGAATCAGTCTCTTGTTTTGATGGTCCATACCCAGTCAAGAATCTTTGGCTTAGTCTCTTTCATTGGTCCTGCAAATCTGTATTCATTCCAGTTGCTGCATTTTGTTGTGCAGCCTTTGCTGAAAGCAAACAAATGTATTAATCATATCAGTTTTGTTATTAAGGAACATATATTAAAGGGACACTCAGGTTTTATTAAATTTTCATGATTCAGATACAGCATGTAATTTTAAACAACTTTCCAATTTACTTCCATTAAAAAAAATGTGCACAGTCTTTTATATTTACACTTTTTTTGAGTCACCAGCTCCTACTGAGCATGTGCAAGAACTCAGACTATACGTATATGCATTTGTGATTGGCTGATTGCTATCACATGGTACAGGGGGAGTGGAAATATACATAACTTTGAAATGTGTTAAAAAAAGAATCTACTACTCATTTTAAATTCAGAGTAAATGCTATTGTATTGTCTTGTTATCTTGCATTTGTTGATTATGCAAATCTGCTGTGTTTACTGGTCCTTTAAATGACATAGGGCCGTACAACAAGGACAAAGAGCCGTACTCCTGAAAGCCTTAAAGGGACACTAAACCTTAAAAAAATCTTTCATAATTCAGGTAGCGAATACAATTTTAAGCAACATTCTAATTTACTTCTATTATCTAATTTGCTTCATTCTTTAAATATCCTGTGTTGAAGAAATAGCAATGCACATGGGTGAGCGAATCAAACGAGGCATCTATGTGCAGCAACCAATCAGTAGCTACTTAGCCTATCTAGATATGCTTTTCAGCAAAGGATATCAAGAGAATAAAGCAAATTAGATAATAGAAGTAAATTAGAAAGTTGTTTAAAACTGCATGCTCTTTCTAAATCACGAAAGAAAAAAATTGGGTTTCATGACCCTTTAAATGCTAGAACACAAAGTCGCCTGTTAATACCTCCAAGGGGCAGTGTGTTTATTATATTTATAAAATGTGTTTTGTATCACTAGAAAATCAGGCTGATATTTCCAGGCCAACCGTATCTTTTTCTTCCTGGTAGATCACTCTCAGCACTCTCGGCCTATCACAGTGGCGTGATAGCACCAATGAAAATTCGCACTGAGGGGCAAGGTAACCTGCGTCTGTACAGTGGGAGCCCCACACGCAGCGAGAAGGAGCAAGTCTCCATTAGCTCATTTTATTACAAGGAAAGGGTAAGTGAATAAAACGTGCTCCTTAACTGTGCATCATTTTAGACATGTTTTCTTGGTCTAATATGTTATCATGACAAGGATTCTCAGCCAGTTGAAAACAAATCTCTTGTATTTTTGCTCAAAGTCCTTTTAGTTAATAATAAAACATGTTATATATTTTTTTCAGTGTAATTTAACGGTGTCATCAGGTTAAAATGGCAATTAAGGCACTGTTATATAGGTACGGTTCAGTTTTGCAATATCATCCTTCCTTATCTTTCTTCCTATGTGTTTTTCATTAATGTGGAAAGAGACAATTGTAAGGTTTACATTGCATCTAGGAAAAGTAAACACATTGACAGCACTAAGGATTGTAAAGCAATTAACTGCGCGTGGTAATATGAAGTAATTAAAAGTTCCAAAAGATAAAAATAGCTTTAAATGAAGAGTTAAATATAGGCTAGGGACATGCACATGCAAACAATTATATTCTCAAATTCATTATCCTGATCCTAGCGAACCATGTGCTTAACCCTGAAGAACAGAGCTGGTGATTGGTGGGTTGTGCAACTGCACTCCTGATTGGCTCGCTAGCTGTGTTCTGCTTAAAAGTTGCAGTGCTTGCAGCTCATGAGTGGGAACTTACCTTGGTGTTTAACCATTTTCCATGGTTTAAACACATAATTATATAGGGTCAGTAATGCAAGAAAAACACGTTTTTAACAAATTACATCATGTAAGTTTTGCATTAGAATGTCCACAGATAATATGGTCAAAAATATAAAGTACTCTATAGCAGTGCTTCTTTATTGGAGCCCTCAGTACCCCTGACAGGAGACTTTTCTTTTACAAGATATGACGAGTCCACGGATTTCATCCTTACTTGTGGGATATCGCCTCCTGGTCAGCAGGAAGTGGCAAAGAGCTCCACAGCAGAGCTGCATATATAGCCCCTCCCTTCCCTCCCCCTCCAGTCATTCTCTTTGCCTGTGTTAGTGATAGGAAGAGGTAAAGTGAGGTGTTAGTTTAGATTCTTCTATCAAGAGTTTTTTATTTTAAATGGTGCCAAAGTGTACTATTTTATTACAGAGCAGCTTTAAGTAATCCTTTAATCTGTGGGAACTGGTTGATTTTTGTCTCCACTGTGCCTCCCATGATTATGCTGCATTTGCTGTTCAAAGTCTTGGAAATTCTTAACCAAGACTTCTCTGTTTCACAGAACCTCAGAGGGAAAAAAGGAATGGACCTCTTGACACTGTGAAGTTTTCATGCTGTTACTCAGCATGAAGGTAAGTGCAGTTCCGTTTTCTCCAACATTGGTGTGTCCGGTCCACGGCGTCATCCATAACTTGTGGTAATATTCTCTTCCCCAACAGGAAATGGCAAAGAGCACAGCAAAAGCTGTCCATATAGTCCCTCCTAGGCTCCGCCCACCCCAGTCATTCTCTTTGCCGCTGAACAAGCAGCATCTCCACGGAGATGGTGAAGAGTATGTGGTGTTTAGTTGTAGTTTTTTATTCTACTATCAAGAGTTTATTTTAAAATAGTGCTGGTATGTACTATTTACTCTGAAACAGAAAAAGATGAAGAGTTCTGTTTGTGAGAGGAATATGATTTTAGCAGCAGTAACTAAAATCGTTTGCTGTTTCCACATAGGACTGTTGAGATGAGATAACTTCAGTTGGGGGAAACAGTTGGCAGACTTTTCTGCTTAAGGTATGACTAGCCATATTTCTAACAAGACTGAGTATTGCTGGAAGGCTGTCATTTTCCCCATCATGGGGACCGGTAAGCCATTTTTCTTAGTCTCAAACAGAATAAAGGGCTTAATATGGGCTATAAAACTGGTAGACACTTTTATGGGCTAGATCGATTGCTTTATTTGGGCATTTTATACAGCTTGATGTTGAAATTCACACTTTATAACTTTGGGGAACGTTTTTTTTTACGTCAGGCACTGGTTAGACACCTTCCCAGTCAGGAAGGGCCTTCTATGTAGTAGACAGAGCCTCATTTTCGCGCCATTACTGCGCAGTTACTTTTGAGAGCTGGACATGCAGCTGCATGTGTGTGGGTCTGGAAGTAGTTGAAAAGGTTCCTAGAAGGCTTCATTTGGTATCGTATACCCCCCTGGGTTTGGTAAAGTCGCAGCAAAGGCTGTAGCTGGGACTGTAGAGGGGTTAAAACTGTAAACGGCTCCGGTTTCGTTATTTTAAGGGTTAAAGGTCTGAAATTTGGGGTGCAATGCTTTGAATGCTTTAAGACATTTGGTTAAAATTGAACAATTCCTTCATAGTTTTTCACATATTCAGTAAAAAAGTGTGCCCTGTTTAAAATTTAAAGAGACAGTAACGGTTTTGTTTTAAAACGGTTTTTGTATTTGATTGACAAGTTTAAGCCTGTTTAACATGTCTGTGCCTTCAGATAAACTATGTTCTGTATGTATGGAAGCCAATGTGTCTCCCCCTTCAAAATTGTGTGATAATTGTGCCATAGCGTCCAAACAAAGTAAGGACAGTACTGCCACAGATAGTAAAGTTGCCCAAGATGATTCATCAGATGAAGGGAGTAGACATAGTTCTACATCATCTCCTTCTGTGTCTACACCAGTTTTGCCCACGCAGGAGACCCCTAGTACTTCTAGCGCGCCAATGCTTGTTACTATGCAACAATTGACGGCAGTAATGGATAACTCCATAGCAAATATTTTATCCAGAATGCCTGCATTTCAGAGAAAGCGCGATTGCTCTGTTTTAAACACTGTAGAGCAGGAGGGCGCTGATGATAATTGCTCTGTCATACCCTCACACCAATCTGAAGTGGCCATGAGGGAGGTTTTGTCAGATGGGGAAATTTCTGATTCAGGTAGAATTTCTCAACAGGCAGAACCTGATGTTGTGACATTTAAATTTAAATTAGAGCATCTCCCCGCACTGCTTAAGGAGGTGCTATCTACTCTGGATGATTGTGACAACCTGGTCATTCCAGAAAAATTGTGCAAGATGGACAAGTTCCTAGAGGTTCCGGTGCACCCCGACGCTTTTCCTATACCCAAGGGGGTGGCGGACATAGTGAATAAGGAGTGGGAGAAGCCCGGCATACCTTTTGTCCCCCCTCCTATATTTAAGAAATTATTTCCTATGGTTGACCCCAGAAAGGACTTATGGCAGACAGTCCCTAAGGTCGAGGGGGCAGTTTCTACACTAGCTAAGCGCACTACTATTCCTATCGAGGATAATTGTGCTTTCAAAGATCCTATGGATAAAAAATTGGAGGGTTTGCGTAAAAAGATTTTTGTACAGCAAGGTTACCTCCTACAACCTATTTCGTGCATTATTCCTGTCACTACAGCAGCGTGGTTCTGGTTCGAGGAACTAGAAAAGTCGCTCAGTAGAGAGACTCCGTATGAGGAGGTTATGGACAGAATTCACGCACTTAAGTTAGCTAATTCCTTTATTTTAGATGCCGCTTTGCAGTTAGCTAGATTAGCGGCGAAAAATTCAGGGTTTGCAATTGTGGCGCGCAGAACGCTCTGGCTAAAGTCTTGGTCAGCGGATGTATCTTCCAAGACAAAATTGCTTAATATCCCTTTCAAGGGTAAAACCCTTTTTGGGCCAGAATTGAAAGAGATTATCTCAGACATCACTGGGGGTAAGGGCCACGCCCTCCCACAAGATAGGCCTTTCAAGGCCAAGAATAAGTCTAATTTTCGTTCCTTTCGCAATTTCAGGAACGGACCGGCCTCCAACTCTGCAGCCTCTAGACAAGAGGGTAATGCTTCGCAAACCAAACCAGCTTGGAAACCGATGCAAGGCTGGAACAAGGGTAAGCAGGCCAAAAAGCCTGCTGCTGCTACCAAAACAGCATGAAGGAGTAGCCCCCGATCCGGGACCGGATCTAGTAGGGGGCAGACTCTCTCTCTTCGCTCAGACTTGGGCAAGAGATGTTCAGGATCCCTGTGCACTAGAAATAGTTTCTCAGGGTTATCTTCTGGAATTCAAGGAACTACCCCCAAGGGGAAGGTTCCACATGTCTCACTTATCTTCAAACCAAATAAAGAGACAGGCATTCTTACATTGTGTAGAAGACCTGTTAAAAATGGGAGTGATACACCCAGTTCCAACTGTGGAACAAGGAATGGGGTTTTACTCAAATCTGTTTGTAGTTCCCAAAAAAGAGGGAACTTTCAGGCCAATTCTGGATTTAAAGATTCTAAACAAATTTCTCAGAGTGCCATCGTTCAAAATGGAAACTATTCGAACGATTTTACCTTCAATCCAGGAGGGTCAATTTATGACTACCGTGGATCTAAAGGATGCGTATCTACATATTCCTATCCACAAAGATCATCATCAGTTCCTAAGGTTCGCCTTTCTGGACAAACATTACCAGTTTGTGGCTCTCCCATTCGGGCTAGCCACTGCTCCAAGGATTTTCACAAAGGTACTCGGGTCCCTTCTAGCGGTTCTAAGACCAAGGGGCATTGCAGTGGCACCTTACTTGGACGACATTCTGATACAAGCGTCGTCTCTTTCAAAGGCAGAGGCTCACACAGACATCGTTCTGGCCTTTCTCAGATCTCACGGGTGGAAGGTGAACATAGAAAAGAGTTCCCTGTCTCCGTCGACAAGAGTTCCTTTCTTGGGGACAATAATAGATTCTTTAGAAATGAAGATTTTCCTGACAGATGTCAGAAAGTCAAAACTTCTAAACGCTTGTCAAGTTCTTCACTCTGTTCCACGACCTTCCATAGCTCAGTGCATGGAAGTAGTAGGGTTGATGGTTGCAGCAATGGACATAGTTCCTTTTGCGCGAATTCATCTAAGACCATTACAACTGTGCATGCTGAAACAGTGGAATGGGGACTATACAGACTTGTCTCCAGTGATTCAAGTAGATCAGAAGACCAGAGACTCACTCCGTTGGTGGCTAACCCAGGATCACCTGTCCCAGGGAATGAGCTTCCGCAGACCAGAGTGGGTCATCGTCACGACCGACGCCAGTCTAGTGGGCTGGGGCGCGGTCTGGGACTCCCTGAAAGCTCAGGGTCTATGGTCTCGGGAAGAGTCTCTTCTCCCGATAAACATTCTGGAACTGAGAGCAATATTCAATACTCTCAGGGCTTGGCCTCAACTAGCAAAGGCCAGATTCATAAGATTCCAATCAGACAACATGACGACTGTTGCTTACATCAACCATCAGGGGGGAACAAGGAGTTCCCTGGCGATGAGAGAAGTGACCAAAATCATAAAATGGGCGGAGGATCACTCCTGCCACCTATCTGCGATCCACATCCCAGGAGTGGAAAACTGGGAGGCGGATTATCTGAGTCGTCAGACATTCCATCCGGGGGAGTGGGAACTCCACCCGGAGATATTTGCCCAGTTGACTCAATTATGGGGCATTCCAGACATGGATCTGATGGCGTCTCGTCAGAACTTCAGGGTTCCTTGCTACGGGTCCAGATCCAGGGATCCCAAGGCGACTCTAGTGGATGCATTAGTAGCTCCTTGGGCCTTCAATCTAGCTTATGTGTTTCCACCGTTTCCTCTCATTCCCAGGCTGGTAGCCAGGATCAAACAGGAGAGGGCCTCGGTGATTTTGATAGCTCCTGCGTGGCCACGCAGGACTTGGTATGCAGACCTGGTGAATATGTCATCGGCTCCACCATGGAAGCTACCTTTGAGACAGGATCTTCTAATACAGGGTCCATTCGAACATCCAAATCTAGTTTCCCTCCAGCAGACGGCTTGGAAATTGAACGCTTGATTTTATCTAAGCGTGGATTTTCGGATTCTGTGATAGATACTCTGGTACAAGCCAGAAAACCTGTAACTAGAAAAATTTACCATAAAATATGGAAAAGATATATCTGTTGGTGTGAATCCAAGGGATTCTCATGGAGTAAGATCAAAATTCCTAGGATCCTTTCTTTTCTTCAAGAAGGTTTGGATAAGGGATTATCAGCGAGTTCTCTAAAGGGACAGATTTCTGCTTTATCTGTCTTGTTACACAAACGACTGGCAGCTGTGCCAGATGTTCAAGCTTTTGTTCAGGCTTTGGTCAGGATCAAGCCTGTTTACAGACCTTTGACTCCTCCCTGGAGTCTGAACTTAGTTCTTTCAGTTCTTCAAGGGGTTCCGTTTGAACCTCTACATTCCATAGATATCAAGATGTTATCTTGGAAAGTTCTGTTTTTGGTTGCTATTTCTTCTGCTAGAAGAGTTTCTGAGTTATCTGCTCTGCAGTGTAATCCGCCCTATCTGGTGTTCCATTCAGATAAGGTTGTTTTGCGTACTAAACCTGGTTTCCTTCCAAAGGTTGTTTCCAACAAGAATATTAACCAGGAAATAGTTGTGCCTTCTTTGTGTCCGAATCCAGTTTCAAAGAAGGAACGTTTGTTACACAATTTAGATGTAGTTCGTGCTTTAAAGTTCTATTTAGAAGCAACAAAGGATTTCAGACAAACGTCTTCTCTGTTTGTTGTTTATTCTGGCAAGAGGAGAGGTCAAAAAGCTACTGCTACCTCTCTTTCCTATTGGCTGAAAAGCATCATCCGATTGGCTTATGAGACTGCCGGACGGCAGCCTCCCGAACGCATCACAGCTCACTCTACTAGGGCTGTGGCTTCCACATGGGCCTTCAAGAACGAGGCTTCTGTTGATCAGATATGTAAGGCAGCGACTTGGTCTTCCCTGCACACTTTTGCCAAATTCTACAAATTTGATACTTTTGCTTCTTCGGAGGCTATTTTTGGGAGAAAGGTTTTGCAAGCCGTGGTGCCTTCCGTTTAGGTAACCTGATTGGCTCCCTCCCTTCATCCGTGTCCTAAAGCTTTGGTATTGGTTCCCACAAGTTATGGATGACGCCGTGGACCGGACACACCAATGTTGGAGAAAACAGAATTTATGCTTACCTGATAAATTACTTTCTCCAACGGTGTGTCCGGTCCACGGCCCACCCTGGTTTTTTAATCAGGTTTGATGAATTTCTTTCTTTAACTACAGTCACCACGGCACCCTATGGTTTCTCCTGTTTTTCTCCTGTCCGTCGGTTGAATGACTGGGGTGGGCGGAGCCTAGGAGGGACTATATGGACAGCTTTTGCTGTGCTCTTTGCCATTTCCTGTTGGGGAAGAGAATATTCCCACAAGTTATGGATGACGCCGTGGACCGGACACACCGTTGGAGAAAGTAATTTATCAGGTAAGCATAAATTCTGTCTTTTTCTGGGATATAACCACAGAATCTCAGATGGACTGTATATTCACTAGGCTTTGCTAAAGGTTAGTGACAGAATCAGACACTCTAGCAACTAATATCTAGAAGCGCTGACCTATAAACACAAGGGGACAGTACCTATCTCTCTGTTAAAAACAAACGTTTATTGGGAAGCTAAACTAAAAACGTTTATTGGGGAGTTAAACTGATGTATAAATTTTATACCAGACACTCAGGCATTTGTTAATGTGTGCCCTGAAGCGCTGGGATGTGGTGTGTGGCTGTTATTTTTGGGGGGCTGGAGATGCAAGGGAACGTGTTGCACAGTGTTTTTATTTACTTTCGATGTGCATATGTTTTTTTCTGTCCTCCGGTTAATGGCGGAGGTTGCCTGATTAAATTTACGCCCACGAGGGGCGGAGCTTAAGTCGCACATGCTTTCATAGCGCTCTCAGTATTGTTAATACAGTTTGACTTCGGCCTAGACGCCTGCTGTTCCGGATTGCGCTCTAGTCATTTGGTCCAGTCTCAGGAGCAGGTAGGAGCTGCGGCAAGGTGACAAAGTATTTTTTAAAGAAGCCTGTGTCTTACACTTGTGTGTTCTTGCCTAGCCATAATAGCGGTTTAAGAGGGAAGGATTTAGAGACTTTTCTCGCTTGTTAATCAGTTTCTGCATATCAATCAAAAGAAAAGCGGATACCTGTGTGTTTTCAATTTTAAAGACACAGTACTTAACTTTTTTACATAAAATTTCTGTGAGTAAGTTAATATTAAATTTGTTTGTGTTTCACTTTTTTACCATGGATGAGCACAATGCATGCCTTATGTGTTTAAATGCCATTGTGGAACCCCCAGTTACACTTTGTCCTTCATGTATTACTAGGGCATTGCAGTGTAAAGAACAAATTTTCTCATCTGATGATAATAATGATTGTACTCAGGATGATGAGGTTCAAGATACAGCTCAATCCCAAGCGTCTCATCCCATAACGCCCACACAGGCGACGCCATGTTCTTCAGGGGTCTGCATCTTTCACTCTGCAGGATATGGCTACAGCTATGTCCTCAACCCTTACTGAAGTATTATCTAAGTTGCCGGTACTACAGGGTAAACGTAGTAGAACAGAGACCCAGGTAGTCCATGCGACTTCTGATTCCTTGATGACGATCTCTGATCTGCCCTTCCTAGATTCTGAAGGGGGGGGGGTAGGGAGGTTTTATCAGAAGGAGAACTGTCTGACTCAGGTAGTAAATTACCCAAGGCAGATCAGGACGTGATGTCCTTTAGATTTAAGCTTGAACACCTTCGCATGTTGTTGGGAGAGGTTTTGTCAACCCTGGATGACTGTGACTCTATTGTAGTCCCCCCAGAGAAATTGTGTAAGATGGACAGATATTTGGAGGACCCTACTTATGCTGATCTTTTTCCAATTCCCAAAAGAATTTCGGAAATTATTACCAAGGAATGGGAAAGACCGGGTATACCGTTTTCTCCTTCCCCTATATTTAAGAAGATGTATCCTTTACTTGACATAGTTGCCGACGTTTGGCAAACGAATCCTAAGGTGGAGGGTGCCATTTATACTCTAGCTAAACGTACAACTATTCCTATTGAGGACAGTTGTGCTTTCAAAGACCCTATGGATAAAAAATTGGAGGGTCTTCTAAAGAAACTGTTTGTTCATCAAGGGTTTCTGTTGCAACCAACGGCCTGTATTGTACCAGTTACAACTGCGGCTGCCTTTTGGTTTGATGCCCTAGAAGAGTCTCTTAAGACTGAGACTCCTTTAGAAGAGATATTGGATAGAATTAAAGCCCTTAAGCTGGCCAATTCTTTTCTTACGGACGCCGCCTTTCAGATTGCCAAGTTGGCGGCTAAGAATGCAGATTTGGCCATTGTAGCACACAGAGCCTTATGGTTGAAATCCTGGTCTGCGGATGTTTCCTCTAAATCCAAACTATTGGCTATCCCTTTCAAAGGAAAGACCCTATTCGGGCCTGAGTTGAAAGAGATCATTTCTGACATTATGGGAGGTAAGGGTCATCTCCTCCCTCAGGATAAGACGTCCAAACAGAGGAGACAGAATCATTTTCGTTCCTTTCGAAATTTCAAAGGAGTCCCTTCTTCCTCTTCCACTAAACAGGAAGGGAACTTTGCTCAGTCCAAGCCCGTCTGGAGACCTAATCAGGCTTGGAAAAAGGGTAAACAACCCAAAAAGCCCGCAGCTGCTCCCAAGACTGCATGAAGGGGCGGCCCCCGATCCGGGACCGGATCTAGTATGGGGCAGACTTTCTCTCTTTGTTCAGACTTGGACAAGAGATGTTCAGGATCTTTGGACACTAGGAATTGAGTCCCAGGGATATCAACTGGAGTTCAAAAACTCCTTCCCAAGGGGAAGGTTTCTTCTTTCACGATTGTCTGTAGACCAGACAAAAAGAGAGGCGTTCTTACGTTGTGTAAAAGACCTCTCCACTATGGGAGTAATTTGTCCCGTTCCAGTTCAGGGACAGGGGTTTTACTCAAATCTTTTCGTGGTTCCCAAAAAAGAGGGAACGTTCAGACCCATTTTAGACCTCAAGAGTCTAAACAAGTTTCTCAGAGTCCCATCCTTCAAGATGGAGACTATTCGGACAATTCTTCCATTAATCCAGGAGGGTCAATATATGACTACCGTGGACTTAAAGGATGCATATCTTCACATTCCTATCCACAGAGATCATCACCAGTTCCTAAGGTTTGCCTTCCTGGACAGACATTTTCAGTTTGTGGCTCTTCCCTTCAGGTTGGCCACGGCACCCAGGATCTTCACAAAGGTTCTAGGGTCTTTGCTAGCGGTTCTCAGACCACGGGGCATTGCAGTGGCGCCTTATCTGGATGATATTCTAATTCAGGCGTCCTCTTTTCAACTGACAAGGTCATGATTCTTTCCTTTCTAAGGACTCATGGGTGGAAGGTGAATCTAGAAAAGAGTTCACTGATTCCACAGACAAAGGTTCCTTTTCTGGAAACTCTAATAGATTCTGTATCAATGAAAATCTTTTTGACGGAAGTCAGAATGTAAAAAATTCTGGAGACATGTCGAACCCTTCAGTCCACTCCTCGGCCATCAGTGGCTCAGTGCATGGAGGTAATTGGATTGATGGTGGCGGCAATGGACATCATTCCGTTTGCTCATTTTCATCTCAGGCCACTACAACTGAGCATGCTCAGGCAGTGGAATGGAGATTATGCAAATTTGTCTCCTCAAATAGATCTGGATCAGGAAACAAGAGACTCTCTTCTTTGTTGGTTGTCACCGGATCATCTGTCCCAGGGGACGTGCTTCCGCAGACCTTCATGGGTGATAGTGACAACGGACGCCAGTCTATTAGGCTGGGGTGCGGTCTGGAATTCCCTGAAGGCTCCAGGGTGTGTGGACTCAGACGGAGTCTCTACTTCCCATCAATATTCTGGAGTTGAGAGCAATATTCAATGCACATCAGGCTTGGCCTCAGTTGGCTTCGGCCAAATTCATCCGATTTCAGTCGGACAACATCACGACTGTGGCTTACATCAATCATCAGGGAGGAACAAGGAGTTCCTTAGCGATGACAGAAGTATCCAAGATAATTCGGTGGGCGGAGGCTCACTCTTGTTATCTGTGAGCAATCTACATCCCAGGAGTGGACAACTGGGAGGCGGATTTTCTAAGCAGACAGACGTTTCATCCGGGGGAGTGGGAACTCCATCCGGAGGTCTTTGCCACTCTGATTCTCAGATGGGGCAGACCAGATTTGGATCTGATGGCGTCTTGTCAGAATGCCAAGCTTCCGAGATACGGATCCAGATCCAGGGATCCTCAGGCCGAACTGATAGATGCCCTGGCAGTGCCTTGGTCGTTCAACCTAGCTTATGTGTTTCCACCATTTGCTCTCCTTCCCCAGGTGATTGCACGGATCAAACAGGAGAGGGCTTCGGTGATTCTAATCGCGCCTGCGTGGCCTCGCAGGACTTGGTATGCCGATCTGGTGGACATGTCCTCTCTGCCGCCGTGGCAGCTTCCATTGAGGCAGGATCTTCTCATTCAGGGACCCTTCCAACACCCAAATCTAGTTTCTCTGCAACTGACTGCTTGGAGATTGAACTCTTGATTTTATCTAAGCGGGGGTTCTTTGATTCGGTCATGGATACCTTGATCCAGGCACGTAAGCCTGTTACTAGAAAGATTTATCATAAGATATGGCGTATATATCTTTATTGGTGCGAATCCAAGAGTTACTCATGGAGTAGAGTTAGGATTCCAAGAATTTTATCTTTTCTCCAAGAAGGATTGGAGAAAGGGTTGTCAGCAAGTTCTTTAAAGGGACAGATTTCTGCTTTGTCCATTTTGCTACACAAACGTCTGGCAGCTGTTCCAGATGTTCAATCTTTTTGTCAGGCTCTGACTAGAATCAAGCCTGTATTTAGATCTATTGCTCCTCCTTGGAGTTTGAATTTAGTTCTTAAAGTTCTTCAAGGGGTTCCGTTTGAACCCATGCATTCCATAGATATTAAGTTATTATCTTGGAAAGTTTTATTTTTGGTTGCTATTTCTTCTGCTCATAAAGTTTCTGAGCTTTCAGCTTTACAATGTGATCCACCTTATCTTATTTTCCATGCTGATAAAGTGGTGTTACGTACTAAACCTGGTTTTCTTCCTAAGGTTGTTTCTAACAAGAATATTAATCAGGAAATTGTTGTTCCTTCATTATGTCCTAACCCTTCTTCTAAGAAGCAGCGTCTGCTACATAACTTGGATGTAGTTCGTGCCTTAAAATTTTATTTGCAGGCGACTAAGGATTTTCGTCAAACATCTTCTTTGTTGGGGTTTTTGCTGGGAAACGTAGGGGTCAGAAAGCTACGGCTACCTCTCTTTCTTTTTGGTTGAAGAGTATCATCCGTTTGGCGTATGAGACTGCTGGACAGCAGCCTCCTGAAAGAATTATGGCTCATTCTACTAGGGCTGTGGCTTCCTCATGGGCATTTACAAATTATGCTTCTGTTGAACAGATTTGCAAGGCTGCAACTTGGTCGTCTATTCATACTTTTTCCAAATTTTCCAAATTTGATACATTTGCTTCTTCTGAGGCTGTTTTTGGGAGAAAGGTTCTTCAAGCAGTGGTGCCTTCCGTTTAGGTCCCTGTCTTGTCCCTCCCTTTCATCCGTGTCCTATAGCTTTGGTATTGTATCCCACAAGTAAGGATGAAATCCGTGGACTCGTCATATCTTGTAAAAGAAAAGGAAATTTATGCTTACCTGATAAATGTATTTCTTTTGCGATATGACGAGTCCACGGCCCACCCTGTTATTTTAATGTAGACAGGTTTTTATTTTTGTTAAACTTCAGTCACCTCTGCTCCTTGGCCTTTCCTTTCTCTTCCTAACTTCGGTCGAATGACTGGAGGGGGAGGGAAGGGAGGGGCTATATATGCAGCTCTGCTGTGGAGCTCTTTGCCACTTCCTGCTGACCAGGAGGCGATATCCTACAAGTAAGGATGAAATCCGTGGACTCGTCATATCGTAAAAGAAATAAATTTATCAGGTAAGCATAAAATTTCCTTTTTTATTATATCTGAACTAGAGCACAGGTGAAATAATCAGCTTGTAAGTGAGAGGAGGTTAGCGGATTTTCAGCTGATTATATCAATATAAATTAAATTGGAAATGACTTTAATTTCTCTTTGTTTGAAAGACTAAAATAAATACATATTATTTATAATAATAATATAAAATATTAATAAAAAATAATAAATATTTACTTTAACAAATATCCTCCTGCACCCCTTTATATATCATGCAGAAGTAACAGTAACAAAGTTATTTTACAATGACTGTTTGATAGGTTCACTTCTAGAGCTCAGAGCTAAAACTTCAAACGTTTATTGATCCATAAACTTAAACATATAAGGCTACATTATGAGTGGAGCACAAAATTGCGCTTTCGCAAGTGAGATACAGTATTTGGGCTCCACTTGTAATACCAGCACACAATGGGGCGAGTTAAGTCTCTTGTGCTTCTAAAGAATAACATTTCAGCCAAGTCTTAACATTTTTAAAACAAATAAACATAATTATTTATTTTTGCAATTATTTATCAGTAGCCAAACTTCACCAACCATTTGCCTTGGAGGAGACAATCCGTGCTTTAGTCAACAGACTACCAGGCTAGCTATGGCCATAAAGTTAGTATAACATTTATTTGCAGTTGTTATCAGTTAACGCCAATAAGGGACAGCTATATAACAGCGTTAGACTTGAGAAGTCAGCAGGTGCATTTCAAGTTCTGAGTATTAGAAATTGCGCAATTTTCAGAGCTAAACTACATGAAAAGGCGCAAAATAAATAATTAAAATTTCAAGTTCTGAGTATTAGAAATTGCGCAATTTTCAGAGCTAAACTACATGAAAAAGGCGCAAAATAAATAATTAAAATATTTCTAAGTAGTTTCATTATGCACAACTAAACATTTTATAGGCAAATCTAAAGGTGTTTAGTATCCCTTTAAATCTCTGAAACAGTTCAAACTCTGCAGTGCTGCGTGGCGTTCCCCTGTGGCTTATATATATTTTTTCAGTAAAATACAGCAGTGATATTGTGTAACAAAATGTTTTTCTCAAAAAGCAAAGAAAACTCTATAGTATAATTGAGTTCACTTTGCTTTTGGAATAAATACACATTTTGCTACACAATATCATGCTGTATTTCACAGATTTAGGGCTAAATTACAAGTGGAGCTCTAATTTATCGTGCGCCCGCAAACGGGCAGATTTTCTTGTTTGCGGGTGCATGATAAATAACCAGCCATTACAAGTGGCTGGTTATTACTACAGTGAGCTTGCGGTAGCAATTAGTGCTTATAAAATTAACCAGAGACCAAATCTCTGGTTAATTTTATAAATGTCCCCCAAAATACAGTGTAGTTTATTTTATTAAAAAATACAAATTGTAGCATTTTTATTTTTTTAATAAAATAACTACACTAGGAAGTATTTTGGGGGTAAAGTTTGCGGGAGTGGGGTGTTAGAAAAATAACGGCACTCAAAAGTGCCTTTACATTGCGGTCTATGGGAACTGTGTGTTCCTAGTAAATATATATGTATATGCTTAAATACATATATATTTATGTGTTTGTGTATATACACATTTTAACACATACATATATATATGTATATAATCATATACATTTTTAATTTGCTGGGAGACTTACCCCCCTTCGCTGCGCTAGTTACAAGGCTCCCATTGGATCCTATAGAAGCGCACTCTTGTGAGCGCAATGCTTCCTAGCAAAGCGAACGCAACCTCGTGTTCGCATTGCTGTCAACTTGTAATACCAGCGCACATTAGCGTGCGCTGGTATTACTCAGTGGAGCGCAAATATTGCTTTCACAAAAGCGATATTTAGCGCTCCACTTGTAAACTGGCCCTTATCATGTAAATACATACAAAATACTTATCATTGCATGAGACTTATATTGTTCTTGGGGTAAAGTCCAGCTAATAGTTTATTACCTAAATTACCTTCTGGAAACATTTTAGCTCAGGGTGCATCTCTGTTTTCATCAGAGGAGAGTTGGCCGCAGCTCTGTCAGTGGCGATTTATTTATTTTTGTTAAACAGTTATTGAATTCTACCTAGCAGTAAAGGTTATTGTGTTACCAGATTGTAGGTACATTATAAAATCTCCTAGCAAAGGTTGTAAATATTTATGAAATCAAGAAATGAAATATATTATGGTGAGAATCTTAGTAAGTATATTTATTCTTATCATTTCCAAGGACTATGTAAATTTCTAAACCAGACACTTTTGTCATCGATTTTATAATAGTAGAATGGGTAGCCGGTGGATCATCTTTCATGATTCAGATAGAGAATGCAATTTCTCCAACATTGGTGTGTCCGGTCCACGGCGTCATCCTTACTTGTGGGATATCTCTTCCCCAACAGGAAATGGCAAAGAGTCCCAGCAAAGCTGGCCATATAGTCCCTCCTAGGCTCCGCCCACCCCAGTCATTCTCTTTGCCGTTGCACAGGCAACATCTCCACGGAGATGGTTAAGAGTTTTTTGGTGTTTAAATGTAGTTTTTATTCTTCTATCAAGTGTTTGTTATTTTAAAATAGTGCTGGTATGTACTATTTACTCTGAAACAGAAAAGGATGAAGATTTCTGTTTGTGAGAGGAAGATGATTTTAGCAGACAGTAACTAAAATCGATTGCTGTTTCCACATAGGACTGTTGAGATGAAGTAACTTCAGTTGGGGGAAACAGTTAGCAGACTTTTCTGCTTAAGGTATGACTAGCCATATTTCTAACAAGACCATGTAATGCTGGAAGGCTGTCATTTCCCCTCATGGGGACCGGTAAGCCATTTTCTTAGTCAAACAAACAGAATAAAGGGCTTAATATGGGCTAAAAAACTGGTAGACATTTTTATGGGCTAAATCGATTGCTTTATTTGGGCATTTTATTCATATTTATGCTGACAATTCGCATTTATAAATTTGGGGAACGTTTATTAAACGGCAGGCACTATGTTAGACACCTTTTCCAGTCAGGGGGCCTTCCTAGTTGTAGACTGAGCCTCATTTTCGCGCCATTACTGCGCAGTTGTTTTTTGAGAGCAGGGCATGCAGATGCATGTGTGAGGATCTGAAATTTGCTGGAAAAGCTTCTAGAAGGCGTCAATTGGTATCGTATTCCCCTCTGGGCTTGGTTGGGTCTCAGCAAAGGCTATAGCTGGGACTGTATAGGGGTTAAATTTGTAAACGGTTCCGTTATTTTAAGGGTTAAAGCTCTGAAATTTGGTGTGCAATACTCTTAATGCTTTAAGACACTGTGGTGAAATTTTGGTAATTTTTTAACAATTCCTTCATACTTTTTCACATATTCAGTAATAAAGTGTGCACTGTTTAAAATTTAAAGAGACAGTAACGGTTTTGTTTTAAAACGTTTTTTGTGCTTTGTTGACAAGTTTAAGCCTGTTTAACATGTCTGTGCCTTCGGATAAGCTATGTTCTATATGTATGAAAGCCAATGTGTCTCCCCATTTAAATTTATGTGATAATTGTGCCATAGCGTCCATACAAAGTAAGGACAGTACTGCCACAGATAATGAAATTGCCCAAGATGATTCCTCAGATGAGGGGAGTAAACATGATACTACATCATCTCCTACTGTGTCTACACCAGTTTTGCCCACACAGGAGGCCCCTAGTACATCTAGTGCGCCAATGCTTATTACCATGCAACAATTAAGTTTTTAACAGTTGTGGCCTCACAACCCAAACCAGCCTGGAAACCGATGCAAGGCTGGAACAAGGGTAAGCAGGCCAAGAAGCCTGCCGCTGCTAACAAAACAGCATGAAGGAGTAGCCCCCGATCCGGGACCGGATCTAGTGGGGGGCAGACTCTCTCTCTTTGCTCAGGCTTGGGCAAGAGATGTTCAGGATCCCTGGGCGCAAGAAATAGTTTCTCAGAGTTATCTCCTGGAATTCAGGGAACTACCCCCAAGGGGAAGGTTCCACATGTCTCACTTATCCTCAAACCAAATAAAGAGACAGGCGTTCTTACATTGTGTAGAAGACCTGTTAAAGATGGGAGTGATACACCCAGTTCCAATAAAGGAACAAGGAATGGGATTTTATTCCAATCTGTTCGTAGTTCCCAAAAAAGAGGGAACTTTCAGACCTATTTTGGATTTGAAGATCCTAAACAAATTTCTCAGGGTACCATCGTTCAAGATGGAAACCATTCGGACGATTCTACCCACTATCCAGGAGAGTCAATTTATGATTACTGTGGATCTAAAGGATGCGTACCTACATATTCCTATCCACAAAGAACATCATCAGTTCCTAAGGTTCGCTTTTCTGGACAAGCATTACCAGTTTGTGGCCCTCCCATTCGGGTTAGCCACTGCTCCAAGGATTTTCACAAAGGTACAAGGGTCCCTTCTAGCGGTTCTAAGACCGAGGGGCATTGCAGTAGTACCTTACTTGGACGACATTCTAATACAAGCGTCGTCCCTGTCAAAAGCAAAGGCTCATACAGACATCGTTCTAGCCTTTCTCAGATCACACGGATGGAAGGTGAACATAGAAAAAGTTCTCTGTCTCCGTCGACAAGAGTTCCCTTCTTGGGAACAATAATAGATTCCTTAGAAATGAGGATTTTTCTGACAGAGGTCAGAAAGTCAAAACTTCTAAGCACTTGTCAAGTTCTTAATTCTGTTCCTCGTCCTTCCATAGCGCAGTGCATGGAAGTAGTAGGGTTGATGGTTGCAGAAATGGACATAGTTCCTTTTGCACGAATTCATCTAAGACCATTACAACTGTGCATGCTCAAACAGTGGAATGGGGACTATACAGACTTGTCTCCAATGATTCAAGTAGATCAGAAGACCAGAGATTCACTCCATTGGTGGCTGACCCTGGACCATCTGTCCCAGGGAATGAGCTTCCGCAGACCAGAGTGGGTCATTGTCACGACCGACGCCAGTCTAGTGGGCTGGGGCGCGGTCTGGGAATCCCTGAAAGCTCAGGGTCTATGGTCTCGGGAAGAGTCTCTTCTCCCGATAAACATTCTGGAACTGAGAGCGATATTCAATGCTCTCAGGGCTTGGCCTCAACTAGCAAAGGCCAGATTCATAAGGTTCCAATCAGACAACATGACGACTGTTGCGTATATCAATCATCAGGGGGGAACAAGGAGTTCCCTGGCGATGAAAGAAGTGACCAAAATAATTCAATGGGCGGAGGATCACTCCTGCCACCTGTCTGCGATCCACATCCCAGGTGTGGAAAACTGGGAGGCAGATTTTCTGAGTCGTCAGACATTCCATCCGGGGGAGTGGGAACTCCATCCGGAGATCTTTGCCCAAATAACTCAATTATGGGGCATTCTAGACATGGATCTGATGGCGTCTCGTCAGAACTTCAAGGTTCCTTGCTACGGGTCCAGATCCAGGGATCCCAAGGCAACTCTAGTAGATGCACTAGTAGCACCTTGGACCTTCAACCTAGCTTATGTATTTCCACCGTTTCCTCTCATTCCCAGGCTGGTAGCCAGGATCAATCAGGAGAGGGCCTCGGTGATCTTGATAGCTCCTGCGTGGCCACGCAGGACTTGGTATGCAGACCTGGTGAATATGTCATCGGTTCCACCATGGAAGCTACCTTTGAGACAGGACCTTCTTGTTCAGGGTCCATTCGAACATCCAAATCTGGTCTCCCTCCAGCTGACGGCTTGGAGATTGAACGCTTGATTCTATCGAAGCGTGGGTTTTCAGATTCTGTGATAGATACTCTGGTTCAGGCCAGAAAACCGGTAACTAGAAAGATTTATCATAAAATATGGAAAAGATATATCTGTTGGTGTGAATCCAAAGGATTCCCATGGAATAAGATAAAAATTCCTAAGATTCTCTCCTTTCTACAAGAAGGTTTGGAGAAAGGATTATCTGCAAGTTCTCTAAAGGGACAGATCTCTGCTTTATCTGTCTTACTACACAAAAGACTGGCAGCTGTGCCAAATGTTCAAGCATTTGTTCAGGCTCTGGTTAGGATCAAGCCTGTTTACAGACCTTTGACTCCTCCCTGGAGTCTAAATCTAGTTCTTTCAGTTCTTCAAGGGGTTCCGTTTGAACCTTTACATTCCATAGATATTAAGTTACTATCTTGGAAAGTTTTGTTTTGCTTGCAATTTCTTCTGCTAGAAGAGTTTCAGAGTTATCTGCTCTGCAGTGTTCTCCGCCCTATCTGGTGTTCCATGCAGATAAGGTGGTTTTGCGTACTAAGCCTGGTTTTCTTCCTAAGGTTGTTTCTAACAAAAATATTAACCAGGAGATAGTTGTACCTTCTTTATGTCCGAATCCAGTTTCAAAGAAGGAACGTTTGTTACACAATTTGGACGTAGTCCGTGCTCTAAAATTCTATTTAGAGGTTACAAAAGATTTCAGACAAACATCTTCCTTGTTTGTTGTTTATTCTGGTAAAAGGAGAGGTCAAATTCTACCTCTCTTTCCTTTTGGCTTAAAAGCATCATCCGATTGGCTTATGAGACTGCCGGACGGCAGCCTCCTGAAAGAATCACAGCTCACTCCACTAGGGCTGTGGCTTCCACATGGGCCTTCAAGAACGAGGCTTCTGTTGACCAGATATGTAAGGCAGCGACTTGGTCTTCACTGCACACTTTTGCCAAATTTTACAAATTTGATACTTTTGCTTCTTCGGAGGCTATTTTTGGGAGAAAGGTTTTGCAAGCTGTGGTGCCTTCCGTTTAGGTAACCTGATTTGCTCCCTCCCTTCATCCGTGTCCTAAAGCTTTGGTATTGGTTCCCACAAGTAAGGATGACGCCGTGGACCGGACACACCAATGTTGGAGAAAACAGAATTTATGCTTACCTGATAAATTACTTTCTCCAACGGTGTGTCCGGTCCACGGCCCGCCCTGGTTTTTTAATCAGGTCTGATGAATTATTTTCTCTAACTACAGTCACCACGGTACCATATGGTTTCTCCTATATATATTTCCTCCTGTCCGTCGGTCGAATGACTGGGGTGGGCGGAGCCTAGGAGGGACTATATGGCCAGCTTTGCTGGGACTCTTTGCCATTTCCTGTTGGGGAAGAGATATCCCACAAGTAAGGATGACGCCGTGGACCGGACACACCGTTGGAGAAAGTAATTTATTAGGTAAGCATAAATTCTGTTTTTAAGCAACTTTCTAATTTACTCCTATTATCAACTTTTCTTAATTCTCTTTGTATGCTTTGTTGAATGAGCAGCAATGCACTACTGGCTGCTGACTGAACACATATATACATATATATATATATATATATATGCAGCCACCAATCAGCAGCTAGAACCTAGGTTCTTTGCTGCTCCTGAGCTTTCCTAGATAAACCTTTCAGCAAAGGATAACAAGAGAAGGAATGTTTAGATTTCTTAACATATATTTAACAAGGAATATCTGTGCATAAATAACTTGGTCTAATGAAATAGAGCATATTATTTTTTCATATGAATGTCCCATTAAAACTGACAGTGGTGACTCATGGGTAACCCTACAGGAGTGAACACTATGTTCTATATGGCACACATGAACTAGCAGCGTATAACTGAACAATTGTCAAAATGCTCTGAAATAAGAGGTGGCCTTCAAGATCTTTGAAATCAGTTTGAGCCCACCTAGGTTTAGGTTTCAGCAAAAAATACTAAGAGAACAAAGCAAATTTGATGATAAAAATACATTGGAAGTTTGTTTAAAATTACTAGACTGTTCGTTTAAGTTTAAAGAGACATGAAACACAATTTTATTTATTTCATGAATCAGAGCATACAGTTTAACAACTTTCCTGTTTACTTCTTTTATCCAATTTGCTTCATTCTTTTGGTATTTTTTGATGAGACGCATACCTAGGTAGGCTCAGGGGCCTGGGAGCTAGCTGCTGATTGGTAGCTGCACATATATGCCTCTTGATTGGCTTACCGATGTCTTCAGCCAGCACCCAGAAGTACATTGCTGCTTCTTCAAGAAAGGATACCAAGAGAGTAAAGCAAAATTGATAAGAGAAGTAAATTTCATTTACGTGTTATTATTTATAATACACATTTAGTTTGGTTGGAAAACACATCATATGGGCTGTCAATTTCAGTAGTTAACTTACGCTACTGTTTGTGTAATTAAAAGGGAGCTTTCAGAAATACCTTGTTTGGGCGCAGTGGGAAGTGTCATATGGTAAGTTAATACATTGTCTCTCACATTCTGTAGTTGCAGCACACGAGGGTAGCTCCCAGAAAACCTCTACATTTTTGTCTGCCATTTCCAGTTCATCTCCATTTTTTTGTTTTAGTTTCGCCTAGTTCTCTGCTTCTTGTAACATTTATTTTCACCTTGTCTATTGATTTGAGGATTATCTACTTTATCTGCCCCCTGTCTGTTCCTCTTATGATTATTGCAATGTTCTGGGCAAACGTACTTTACTGCAGTCTACTGGTATTTGAGCATGTTTGACCTGTTGCTCAGTGTTGTATCTCTGCTGGGAGGATACAGCTTTAATAATGCTGTCAGCCTACATGTGAGCGATTGTATAAGAAGTGTACCATGATCCTTTTCACTAGGGCTGAGATGTTGCAAAGAAGTATACAAATTACAAGTAGCTGGTATGGAACTCAGCACTTTTTAGTGACCATTACTCTCTTAGGGTAGAATGCGCCTCAGTAATAATAACCTTTTGGCGTGACCTTTGGGATTTATATTTGGCACAGGGACTTGTGGGTCCTAGGATACCCCTTTACCTCATATTGGTAATTTCCATACTTCACCTTTCTAGTAGTTGAAATTTTTTAAGGCATTACAAATAAATGTGCTAAATATATTCACTCAAAAAAGAATAGCCAAATATGTATTAAATATAAAGTCCAAAAATTATCAATAGTGAATAATACAATATTTATTAATGTAATAAAGAATATATTCCCACTAGTCCATGAATGATAAGTTATAAAAGTTAATTAGCAATAGTGAAGTTTTGTACGAAGCATCAAAAATAAGATTCTGCCCATTTTCACCAACGTATATCATCCACGTGCCAGGCACTCAGCTTAGGACTTCAGTTATGGTATAAAATTATGTTTTTTTTTCATAAAATATACAGCATAATTAAAAACAACATACTGTGTTTAAAAGTCACTAAGGGCTGTAGTTGTAGGTGGCAACAACCCATGCTATCAGAAGCAGTCTATAATACCGGGTGGATTGCATAGGGTTGTATACCAGTCATCCAACTGCTCTGTACTTGAAAAGCCATTTCTGCCACTTTGCCCCTTTACACACTATCAATTGTTCACAACAAATGGTTAATACCAAAAGGTTTTTCATGTGTATAGTTTTGTCCTCCAGTTCAGTAGTTAAAATTGACTCTTGTTCCTTCTGCTGGTGCCGTGAAATTCACTTACGTCTCACTCCAATAAAGTCTGATTCGAGTCTGGTCTGGAACTCATCCTTCAAACCTTATTCTTACTACCAATTTAGCAAACTGACTTAATTAGCTAATTTCTTTGTATAGTGTGTATGCATCTGAGGTCCCTTTTTGCCTTGGCTTCCCCATTGTCTATGAGTACATGTTGGGCCCGCTAGAACAACTTGGAAGCTTTGTTTAGGAACATTTTCAATTGAAAACTCCTGTTTACAATTGCAAACCTGCTGTTAAATTAGGAACTAAGCATATAGAGACATGAAGCAACGAAACAAGTTGGTGGGACCTTTCAAAGGACACAGTTGTTTAAAGTTTATGTCCCTTGCTCAAAGGAGGTTGTTTCCTTCGGCAGAATAAGTTTTAGCCTCAACATGGACTTGGTCATCTCCAATCTGGCATACATACATATAGTCAGCAGATGCTTTGAAATCTGACTCCAGATTGCCATCATATAAGTGCTGCCTTTTGCCCATGTGTCCTGACCAGCTTCATTGCCTCCTATGTTGGAATTACAAGTTTGAGGATTTCCCCCAACTAATCTCTCTGTCTTTCTCTCATACTCTCACTCATACTCTCACTCACTTGAACTCTCTGCACAACATCTTATGTATCTGTGGGTTACATTGAACTCCTGCTAGAATAGATTTAATTCTGTCTGTCTTTGAAGCAGTTTGAAATTATAGAAGTGCTCTAGGGACTTTGCTCTAGAAGTGTCCTTGTCTTATCACCTTTTGTAATAAAGGCTGTTTACTTTGCTCATCTAAGGCAAGTGAATCTCAAAGGCAAATACGTCTGTTTTCAGGCAGACTTTACCACAACAGCACTCACAGCTGAAGTTTTATATTAGATGTGCACATGGAGCCTGTCTTGTGTTTAACAGTGCACATATTTTGTATATAACAGCACAGTCTGCCTGATGGTATTCACTTCCTTTTTATGGTTCCAGGAATAAAGTAAATTTACTTTGCTTTTCCCCTTCAGGGCTATTCTATAGGGTTCCCTCTTTCCTTAATTCTGGCCTTCTCCTTTAGCTTAAATTGACACTAAAAGCCTTGCAATTACTAGATATTTCTGATATCTTTCTACAGAATAAAATTTCAACTTAGTCTAAACATTTTAAAAGCAAATGTAGATCTTGTTTGCCGCAATTGTTTTTCAATAGCCAAACTCCACCCACCACTTGCCTTCTTTGGAGGAGCCAATCCATGCTTGCTTATGCAGAAGACAAGGCTAGACCATTTTGTTAGTAAAACTATTGACTACATTGGTTTACTGTTATCTGCTAAAGAAACATTAGGGAAAATGTGTAGCGAGCGTAGCCTTGAATGTCTGTAACATGCATTTCCATTTGTGAGCAACATTACATAAAAGGAGGGCAAATAAATCATTAAACTATTTTGCAGAGTTGTTTACTATTCATAACTAAATAATTTATATTTAAAAACTCAAGGTGTTTACTATCCTTTTAAGATGATGGAAAATGTTAGAGTTTCTGGAATTTTTTTCTCTTTTAGGTTTCTGATTTAATGGTAAGTACAAAAAGATATATATTTTTAGTGTAACATGCAAAAAATAATGTTAAATAGATAGGTGCATTCAAACTGTTAGTGAGGAAATGAATGCCGAAGATTTGGATTTGCTCAGAAGTGTGTTGCACTTTTTCACAAGAAGAAATATGGCTCCAAAAATCGCCGGATGCCACTTGCAGCCATCATATCTTTGGCATTAGTTTCTCCTCAAAAAGTATAAATGCACATGTTCAGTGTTAAAGGTACATTTTTTTTTATGATTCAGAGCAAGCATACAATTAAAAAACAAAAGTTTCCAATTTACTTCTATTATCAAATATACGTATTTTTCTTGAGATCCTTCGTTTACAAGCAGGTAGGTAGGCTTGTGCGTGTGTCTGGAGCTCCAGACATGTGCACACTACCTACCTAGGTATACTATTCAACAAAGAATACCATGAGAATGAAGCAAATTTGGTAACAAAAGTAAATTGGAAACTGTTTATAATAGCATTCTCTGTCTGAATCGTGTTAGGAAATTTGGGTTTCATATCCCTTTAACCATTAGAAATCATGCACTAACTTAAAGCATCACTTTCATGTTCCTTTAAATATATATTAATGGTAAATACTGAAATTAAGCTCTGCTTTTAAACATTAGGGGGTTGTGTTTGTGAAATACGTGGATGCTAATAATCATGAGCCAGGATAATTTGGTGAGAGAAGGGCAGAAGATAAAACTCTGGAGTATTATAGTTACATTGCATCATTATCAAGAAACTGTCAAGTAGCCAACATAATGACTGCAGTGTAAGATGAGAAGTCACTTCTTGGGTTTTGCAGTCACCTTATTATCAGTTATAATGTTTCTATAGAAATATTTTAATATTGCCTATATTTCTTTTACTATATAGATGTTTTTAATCCCTTCCTTTTTGCCCCTTTAATGTTTCTAATTGAGAGTCCCTATACTGAGTATTCTATGATCTTTTAAAATAACTGTAAATGGATTGCACCCAATCCCAATTTAATATGTTTGATTAAAGCTATTATTACTTGAATTAGCCATTGTTTTCTAAATTCTGCTAATTTGTAAGATCCCATCCACCAAACAGACACTTTGCATTGTAAAGAAGTGATTCTTGTCTATGATGTATAAGTATATAATGGTGTTTACATGATGTAGCAGAAATAAGTGAAAAGAACGGATATGTTGAAAACTGTAGACCTTTTAATACTTTCACATCCACATTACTATTTGACAAAGCATGATTGTCTAATCTTTCATGCAGTGGATATCACCACTATAGATTATGCCCAAATGATCAATTTATCCTTGTGCCTCTTGAAGTATGTGTCTAACATAGTTTTGCTCTGTGTATTTCTTTGGAGTGATCATATTAATTAAATACATTGTCAGGTGAAATTGATGATCATTCCAATATATTTTTTTCCGTGCCAGTTAAACGGATCATTTTATAACCTCTTACTACCAATTCTGCCAGCTGTTTTCTTGATGATTTTTCCACTTTTTCTTCTCTATCTCCTCTCATCCTTTTTTACCTACACCTACTCCTCTGACATGCAGACGTCCCCACTGTCTGCTCGCCGGCGCTGGTCCATCCAAGTGATTAACGACTTCCCGGTACAGTGCCCTTCACTAAGTAACCACTTTTTTGGTTCTCTGTCAGACAACCCAAGAATAAAACTCTGAATCTCCTGGGTTCACCACTTGCCCGTCCTCTGCAGCAATGGCCATCTGCTCACTTGTATGTCGAGCCGATACTAAAATATCAGTGTAGTTATGAGCTATGATGTGACCCCAAGAATTGTGAGAGCCCTGACATTCTGTGATGGTACTAAGAATTATGTTAAAGAATTCTTTATCATATAAATTGTGGCATCCAGTAAGACAGTAGAAACCTGCTCATAATTATTGAGATACTAAAGGGTTAATATAATTTGAATGAAGTAAAACCAAAATAAAAAGTAAATATCTATATAGATGTAAGATATATATATATATATATATATATATATATAAATGTATTTATATATAAATTAATTAATTGAATGCACCCATTTACATCTCTATTGGCCAGAACAAACATATAAATATACGATGTTTAGTATTGATTCTCTAATAGCTGTTGCAAATAACAGTATGTTGGTCGTAGTTTTATGTCACGTCAATTATATTATTTTAGAGCATTAATGGATGCAGAAGAGATAAACAGCTGCCAAGTGTGGTTTAGAGAACTCAGAAGTTTTTTTCTTGGGCTCTTGTAACCTTTCCTACAATCCATTTGTTTTTCGGGAATGTCTTAGTCTCTCATTGCAAATCTTGTTGCTTGTTAATATTGACTCCTTTTGCTGTAGCTTTCTGCTCGGCTGTTGCTTTTACTAAATTTCTTTATTCCTATAATTTAATGTTTATTTTTTTCTGGCTCTTGTTCTCTGTTATTCTTTTATTATTCCTCCCTCTTTATGAGCTGTACTCTTCACTAATCTCTATACCGTCTGTAAACTGCTTTTCCTTCCCATCCTGCCTCATTTTCTTTATTCTCTTCTCCGTCTATACCTTTAGGATCCCACTCTTGTACCCAATGCTGGAGCTTTTTTCTACTATTTTTTCACTCCGGTGCACAGTATTTCTGCCACCCTTTTTGTCCATGTACAATGTCTGCAGTGTATGATTCTGTTCTACAGTTAGCACAAACACTCTTGGTGTTGCCAGTTTAATTCCTTGGCTTGGCTTTATTTCTTTGATTGGCACATCAGGGCTAAAAATAGAAAAAGCACAATGGGCCTTTAATTGGGGAGCAAACTTTCTTTTTTTAATTGGTGGCAGCTTTGTTAGATGATTTCACCTGGTTTAAGAAATTCATCTAAATAGACTCAACAAAAGTCTCCGGAAGCTTATACACTTGATACCTGTTTCCGATGCAAGGTAAGAACCAAAATGTCTTTAAAAAAATTCTCACCTGAGGAGTTGCTTAAGAAAAGAAACTTAGTGCAGTGTAATCCATGTGGCTACTGGGAAACCGCTGTGGCCTTTACTTTTTTTAAAGGGACAGTCTACACCAGAATGTGTATTGTTTAAAAAGATAGATAATACCTTTATTACCCATTCCCCAGTTTTGCTTAGCCAACACAGTTAATACACTTTTTACCGCTGTGATTACCTTGTATCTAAGCCTATGCAGACTGCCCACTTATTTCAGTTCTTTTGACAGACTTGTATTTTAGCCAATCAGAGCTGACTCCTAGGTAACTCCACGGGCTTGAGCACAATGTTATCTATATGGCACACATGAACTAATGCCCTCTACTTGTGAAAAACTGTCCAAATGCATTCAGATAAGTGGCGGTCTACAAGGGC
Source organism: Bombina bombina (assembly GCF_027579735.1). Classification (NCBI taxonomy): domain Eukaryota; kingdom Metazoa; phylum Chordata; class Amphibia; order Anura; family Bombinatoridae; genus Bombina; species Bombina bombina. The sequence continues at coordinate 1,331,877,195 of NC_069499.1, forward strand.
TAAGAAATTAGCATTTGAGCCTACCTAGGTTTAGCTTTCAACTAAGAATACAAAAGGAACAAAGCAAAATTGATGATAAAAGTAAATTGGAATTGGCAATTACATGCCCTAACTGAATCATGAAAGTTTATTATATAAATATATAGAAATTGACTAGATTGTCAATTGTTTATATTTACTTTGTCTAGATTGTCCCTTTTAATTACTGGCTTTACTTGTAGCTTTTCTCTGATATAGCCATAGATGTATTAGGAGTTATATTAGAAGTTATGGGGAGACAGGACTATTGTATAACTGATTTATGTACTTTCGGCTATACAGTATTTACATGGATTTAAAATAAATTAGGGCTAGATACCATGTGACTCACAAGTGATAGGTTTCAAACATAGATGCATAACTGTAGCTACCTACAGCAAGTCACAAGCCATCACACTTGGAGTGGTCAAGCAGCACAGTAGCTGTATTAGTAATGACAATGGATATTCATTTCTGTGGGAGCTCATATAAAGTACTAGTGGAAATATCCTAGGATTGATGTTGTTATATGACGGCACTGTTCCAACTTATCAATTATCAAATTCAATACAAAGTATCCCCCGACTGAACAGTAACCTACCCCACCACAATAACCAATAATGGTCTGCCCAATTCATTCCCCTTGCAATTAACCCCAACTGCAACCTCCTGCTTCTTCACAATTCACCTCTTTAACTTAATAATCCTCTGTACACCAACTTAATAAGCCAATTTTTATGGTCCCTGCCATCAGTGACTCAACATATTTTAACTCCAATGTGATTTACCCATTGCCAAGACCCTTTTAATGTCCATACCCTAAATTACATAAAAAAAAATCCTGAAGTCCTTTGTGGCCTTCAGCAGCAGTTTCTTCCAATGTTCTAAAGCATCTCAAGTGTTCCTACGAACAATCCTGACTGGCTAATCCATTTTAACCAATATAGATTAATAGGCAGACAGTCAAAATTGATGCTACTAATTCTTTTGTTAAAGTAATTACCTGATTAGAAGAGTGGATAGGTAAGATTTTGTCAGTGGCTAGTTAAATGTAGTCGTGAAGGTCATTAAGGGAGGTGTTGGGTGCAATAGGTCACATAGGGGCTTAAAGGTACATGAAAGCCAAATTTTTTCTTTCATGATTAAGAAAGTGTCAGTGATGACGGTATCAGTCCGAAATAGACCAAAATGCTAGGATGAATTAATATACACACGCTAGCACACTGAGTATTATCCAGGACGTGACCCACAACTGCTAAAGATAGTATAGATCCACAGGTAAATAATGTAAAGTAACAGGTACTCACAATACTGGACAGGAATACTAGGATCAGTCAGATGTTTAAGTTACTGTAGGCAGAAGCAGAAATACAGGGTTAAGCAAAGGCCGTGTCAGGCAGGCAGTAGTCTGGTAACTTTTAGGTAATACAGGGTTAGGCAAAGGCAGTATCAGGCAGGCAGAGGTCCAGTAACTTTCAGGTAATACTGGGTTAGGCAAAAGCAGTGTCAGGCAGGCAAAGGTCCTTTAACTTTTAGCAGGGTCAGGCAGGCAGATGTCTGGTAACTTTCAGGTAATACTGGGTTAGGCAAAAGCAGAGTCAGGCAGGTAGAGGTCCTGTAACTTTTAGGTAATACAGGGTTAGGCAAAGGCAGAGTCAGGCAGGCAGAGGTCCGGTAACTTTCAGGTAATACTGCGTTAGGCAAAAGCAGAGTCAGACAGGCAGAGGTCCGGTAACGAAAATACAATTACTCACTCAGCAGAAGAAGCACCCTATAGAACAACGTTCAACAAACGGGGTCGAATATCCCGAACCCTAGAAGATTATAGGCTTGCTGACGTCATCAAAGCAAATCAATTTTAAATAACTTTCCAATTTACTTCTATTATATAATTTGCTTCATTGGCCTCTAGTTATTAAGCTCCGTACTTACCTGCATTTGCCTAAGTTCGCCTAACCTTGCTGCCGCGGACCTGAATACGCTCGCCAAATTTATCAATAAAGCTGTCAAAAAGCCGCGCACCAAGTACGGAGCGATGAGCAGCTGACTGTGATATTTATCAGTCATCGATCTCGCTGCTCTTTGGCTTTTTCCCAGCTTTATTGATACCCCTGTCACTAAGCACCCACACTATACTATACTGTTATACCCCCTATACCGGAGCCCCCCGCAACTAAATAAAGATTTTACCCCCTATACCGCCGCACCCGGAACCCGCCGCAACTATAATAAATATATTAACCCCTAAACCGCCACTCCCGGACCCCGCCACCACCTACATAATACCTATTAACCCCTAATCTGCCGCCCCCTATACCGCCGCCACCTATATTAAATTTATTAACCCCTATCCTGGCCCCCCTATACCGCCACCACCTACATTATATTTATTAACCCCTATCCTGCCCCCCCATACCGCCGCCACCTATATTAAATTTATTAACCCCTATCCTGCCCCCTCTGCACCTCCGCCACTATATTAAACTTATTAACCCCTAAACCTAAGTCTAACCCTAACACCCCCCAACTTAAATATTATTTAAATAAATCTAAATAAAAATTACTATTATTAACTAACGGCTAGATTTAGAGTTTTGCGGCCAAAGGGGTGCGTTAGCTACGCGTGTATTTTTTCCCCCGCACCTTTTAAATACCGCTGGTATTTAGAGTTCACAGAAGGGCTGCGTTAGGCTCCAAAAAGGGAGCGTAGAGCATAATTTACCGCCACTGCAACTCTCAATACCAGCGATGCTTACGGACGCGGCCAGCTTCAAAAACGTGCTCGTGCACGATTCCCCCATAGGAAACAATGGGGCCGTTTGAGCTGAAAAAACCCTAAGACCTGCAAAAAAGCAGCGTTCAGCTCCTAACGCAGCCCCATTGTTTCCTATGGCGAAACACTTCCTAAGTCTGCACCTAACACCCTAACATGTACCCCGAGTCTAAACACCCCTAACCTTACACTTATTAACCCCTAATCTGCCGCCCCCGCTGACCCCTGCATATTATTATTAACCCCTAATCTGCCACTCCGCCACAACCTACGTAATCCCTATGAACCCCTAATCTGCTGCCCCTAACACCGCCGACCCCTATATTATATTTATTAACCCCTAATCTGCCCCCCCAACGTTGGCGCTACCTACCTACACTTACTAACCCCTAATCTGCCGACCGGACCTCACCGCTACTCTAATAAATGTATTAACCCCTAAAGCTAAGTCTAACACTAACACCCCCCTAAATTAAATATAATTTTTATCTAACGAAATAAAATAAATCTTCTTAAATAAATTATTCCTATTTAAAGCTAAATACTTACCTGTAAAATAAACCCTGATATAGCTACAATATAAATAATAATTATATTGTAGCTATTTTAGGATTAATATTTATTTTACAGGCAACTTTGTATTTATTTTAACCAGGTACAATAATTAATAACTATTTAATAGCTACCTAGTTAAAATAATTACAAAATTACCTGTAAAATAAATCCTAACCTAAGTTACAATTAAACCCAACACTACACTATCAATCAATTAATTAAATACAAATAAATACACTAACTAAAGTACAAAAAATAAAAAAAGAACTAAGTTACAAAAAATATAAAAAAATAATTTACAAACATTATAAAAATATTACAACAATTTAAGCTAATTACACCTACTCTAAGCCCCCTAATAAAATAACAAAGCCCCCCAAAATAAAAAATGCCCTACCCTATTCTAAAATAAAAATTGAAAAGCTCTTTTACCTTACCAGCCCTTAAAAGGGCCTTTTGCGGGGCATGCCCCAAAGAATTCTGCTCTTTTGCCTGTAAAAAAAAAAACATACAATCCCCCCCCTAACATTACTACCCACCACCCACATACCCATAATCTAACCCAAACCCCCCTTAAATAAACCTAACAGGTAGGATTCTATCAGCCAATCGGAATTAAGGTAGGAAAATTCTGATTGGCTGATGGAATCAGCCAATCAGATTCAAGTTCAATCCGATTGGCTGATCCAATCAGCCAATCAGATTGAGCTTGCATTCTATTGGCTGATCCAATTTATTAGATCCAATCAGCCAATAGAATGCAAGCTCAATCTGATTGGCTGATTGGATCAGCCAATCGGATTGAACTTGAATCTGATTGGCTGATTCCATCAGCCAATCAGAATTTTCCTACCTTAATTCCGATTGGCTGATAGAATCCTATCAGCCAATCTGAATTCGAGGGACGCCATCTTGGATGACGTCCCTTAAAGGAACCTTCATTCGTCAGGAGTTCGTCGTGGAGGAAGGATGTTACGCGTCGGCGGGATGAAGATGGAGCCAGAAGAAAGAAGATTGAAGATGCCTCTTGATAGAAGACTTCAGCCGGATGATGGACCTCTTCAGCCCCCGCTTGGATGAAGACTTCAGCCGGATGATGGACCTCTTCAGCCCCCGCTTGGATGAAGACTTCAGCCGGATGATGGACCTCTTCAGCCCCCGCTTGGATGAAGACATCGCCCGGATAGGAGGAAGACTTCGGACCCTCTTCTGGACGGATCAGTGATACTCGGCGTGGTGAAGATAAGGTAGGAAGATCTTCAGGGGCTTAGTGTTAGGTTTATTTAAGGGGGGCTTGGGTTAGATTAGGGGTATGTGGGTGGTGGGTTGTAATGTGTGGGGGCAGAAGCAGAATTCTTTGGGGCATGCCCCGCAAAAGGCCCTTTTAAGGGCTGGTAAGGTAAAAGAGCTTTTCAATTTTTATTTTAGAATAGGGTAGGGCATTTTTTTATTTTGGTTTTTTTTTTTATTTTATTAGGAGGCTTAGAGTAGGTGTAATTAGCTTAAAATTGTTGTAATATTTTTATAATGTTTGTAAATTATTTTTTTATTTTTTGTACTTTAGTTAGTGTATTTATTTGTATTTATTTGTAGGTATTTGTATTTAATTTATTTAATGATAGTGTAGTGTTAGGTTTAATTGTAACTTAGGTTAGGATTTATTTTACAGGTAATTTTGTAATTATTTTAACTAGGTAGCTATTAAATAGTTATTAACTATTTAATAGCTATTGTACCTGGTTAAAATAAATACAAAGTTGCCTGTAAAATAAATATTAATCCTAAAATAGCTACAATATAATTATTATTTATATTGTAACTATATTAGGGTTTATTTTACAGGTAAGTATTTAGCTTTAAATAGGAATAATTTATTTAATAAGATTTATTTTATTTCGTTAGATAAAAATTATATTTAATTTAGGGGGGTGTTAGGGTTAGGGTTAGACTTAGCTTTAGGGGTTAATACATTTATTAGAGTAGCGGTGAGGTCCGGTCGGCAGATTAGGGGTTAATAATTGTAGGTAAGGTAGCGGCGACATTGGGGGGGGGCAGATTAGGGGTTAATAAATATTATGTAGGTTTCGGCGGTGTTAGGGGCAGCAGATTAGGGGTACATAGGGATAATGTAGGTTAAAAAAAATTAATAAAGTGGCGCGATATGGGGGTCCTCGGTTTAGGGGTACATAGGTAGTTTATGGGTGTTAGTGTACTTTAGAGCACAGTAGTTAAGAGCTTTATGAACCGGCGTTAGCCCAGAGAGCTCTTAACTCCTGGCTTTTCTCTGCGGCTGGAGTATTGTCGTTAGATTTCTAACGCTCACTTCAGCCAAGACTCTAAATACCGGCGTTAGAAAGATCCCATTGAAAAGATAGGATACGCAATTGGCGTAGGGGGATCTGCGGTATGGAAAGTCGCGGCTGGAAAGTGAGCGTTAGACCCTTTCCTGACTGACTCTAAATACCAGCGGGCGGCCAAAACCAGCGTTTTTGACGGCTAACGCAGAACTCTTAATCTAGGCGTAAATTATTCCTATTTAAAAATAAATACTTACCTATAAAATAAACCCTAATATAACTACAATATAACTAATAGTTATATTGTAGCTATTTTAGGATTTAATTTTATTTTACAGGCAACTTTGTATTTATTTTAACCAGGTACAATAGTTATTAAATAGTTATTAACTATTTAATAACTACCTAGCTAAAATACTTACAAAATTACCTGTAAAATAAATCCTAACCTAAGTTACAATTAAACCTAACACTACACTATCATTAAATTAATTAAATAAATTAACTACAATTACCTAAAATTAAATTCAATTAAATAAACTAAACTATAGTACAAAACCCCCACTAAATTACAGAAAATAAAAAAAGAATTACAAGAAGTTTAAACTAATTACACCTAATCTAAGCCCCTTAATAAAATTAATAAAGCCCCCCAAAATAAAAAAAAAATGCCCTACCCTATTCTAAATTACAAAGTAATCAGCTCTTTTACCAGCCCTTAAAAGGGCTTTTTGCGAGGCATTGCCCCAAAGTAATCAGCTCTTTTACCTGTAAAAGAAAATACAACCCCCCCAACTTTAAAACCCACCACCCACATACCCCTACTCTAACCCACCCAAACCCCCCTTAAAAAAACCTAACACTAACCCCCTGAAGATCACCCTACCTTGAGCCGTGTTCACCCAGCCGGGCCGAATTCTTCATCCAAGCGGGGCAAGAAGAGGTCCTCCATCCGGTAGATGTATTCATCCAAGAGGGGCAGAAGAGGTTCTCCATCCGGTAGATGTCTTCATCCAAGCGGCGTCTTCTATCTTCATCCAACCGCAGCTCCATCTTGCAGACCTCCGACGTGGAACATCCTGCTGGCCTGACGACTACCCGACGAATGAAGGTTCCTTTAAGGGACGTCATCCAAGATGGCGTCCCTCGAATTTCGATTGGCTGATAGGATTCTATCAGCCAATCGGAATTAAGGTAGGAAAAATCAGATTGGCTGATTCAATCAGCCAATCGGATTGACCTTGCATTCTATTGGCTGATCAGAACAGCCAATAAAATGCAAGGCTGCAAGATGGAGCCGCAGTTGGATGAAGATAGAAGACGCCGCTTGGATGAAGACATCTACCGTATGGAGGACCTCTTCTGCCCCGCTTGGATGAAGACTTCGGCCGGATGGAGGAACTCTTCTTGCCCCGCTTGGATGAAGAATTCGGCCCGGCTGGGTGAACAAGGTAGGGTGATCTTCAGGGGGTTAGTGTTAGGTTTTTTTAAGGGGGGTTTGGGTGGGTTAGAGTAGGGGTATGTGGGTGGTGGGTTTTAATGTTGGGGGGGTTGTATTTTTTTTTTACAGGTAAAAGAGCTGATTACTTTGGGGCAATGCCCAGCAAAAAGCCATTTTAAGGGCTGGTAAAAGAGCTGATTACTTTGTAATTTAGAATAGGGTAGGGCATTTTTTTATTTTGAGAGGCTTTATTATTTTATTAGGGGGGCTTAGATTAGGTGTAATTAGTTTAAACTTCTTGTAATTCTTTTTTTATTTTCTGTAATTTAGTGTTGTTTTTTTTTGTACTATAGTTTAGTTTATTTAATTTAATTTTAGGTAATTGTAGTTAATTTATTTAATGATAGTGTAGTGTTAGGTTTAATTGTAACTTAGGTTAGGATTTATTTTACAGGTAATTTTGTAATTATTTTAGCTAGGTAGTTATTAAATAGTTAATAACTATTTAATAACTATTGTACCTGGTTAAAATAAATTCAAAGTTGCCTGTAAAATACATTAAATCCTAAAATAGCTACAATATAACTATTAGTTATTTTGTAGCTATATTAGGGTTTATTTTATAGGTAAGTATTTGTTTTTAAATAGGAATAATTTAGTTAATAATAATAATTTTTATTTAGATTTATTTAAATAATATTTAAGTTAGGGGGGTGTTAGGGTTAGGGTTAGACTTAGGTTTAGTAGTTCAAAAGTTTAATATAGTGGCGGCGGTGTAGAGGGGGCAGGATAGGGGTTAATAAGTTTAATATAGGTGGCGGCAGTATAGGGGGGCCAGGATAGGGGTTAATAAATTTAATATAGGTGGCGGCGGTATAGGGGACGGCAGATTAGGGGTTAATAGGTATTATGTAGGTGGCGGCGGGGCCCGGGAGAGGCGGTTTAGGGGTTAATATATTTATTATAGTAGCGGCTGGGTCTGGGAGCGGCGGTTTAGGGGTTAGTAAGTTTATTTAGTTGCGGCGTGGTCCGGGAGCGGCGGTTTAGGGGTTAATAAGTATAATGTAGGTGGCGGCGGTGTAGGGGGGACAGATTAGGGGTTTTAAGACTCGGGGTACATGTTAGGGTGTTAGGTGCAGACGTTCCCATAGGAATCAATGGGATATCGGGCAGCAGGGAACATGAGCTCTCGTTGCTGTCAGACTCCCATTGATTCCTATGGGATCTGTCGCCTCCAGGGCGGCGGATTGAAAACAAGGTACGCTGGGCCGGAATAGTGCCGAGCGTACCTGCTAGTTCTTTGGTAACTAGCAAAAGTAGTCAGATTGTGCCGAACTTGCGTTCGGCACATATGGAGTGACGTAAGAATCTATCGGACTGTCGGACTGAGACCGGCGGTTCGTAGCTTACGTCACTAGATTCTACTTTTGCCTGTCTGTAGGGCTTGATAACTACAACGAATCAGCCTCGCCACAAATACGCTGCAGAATTCCAGCGTATTTGCGGTTGACGGCTTGATAACTAGAGGCCATTATCTTGATATCCTTTGTTGAAAAGCATATCTAAATAGGCTCAGTAGCTGCTGTTTGGTGACAGCACATAGATGCCTCGTGATTGGCTCACCATGTGCATTGCTATTTCTTCAACAAAGGATATCTAAAAATGAAGGAAATTGGAATATTGTTTAAAATTATATTCTCTATCTAAATCATGAAAGAAAATTTTTGGGTTTCATGTCCCTTTAAGAGTGGTTGCAATAGTGGAGGTTACAGTTCAATGCAGTTGGGAGAGATTTGGTCAGCTGTTATAAAGTATTGTGAAAGGAGGTTCAACTGCAATGGAGTATCAGGACAGTGCCCTTAAGGATATTTGTGTGAGGGATGAGTTTGGACATCACAGTTTCTGTGCATTGGGGTCTAGATGAGCCAGTTAGGATTAGAGAGCAGTGGGTGATCGTGGTTAGGGTAAATAAGCTATATAACACTGGTACCTTGGTTAGGGTAAATAAGCTTTATAACACTGGTACCTATGTACTCCCTGGCAACTAGTTACATTGAAAATATGTCAGGTGCTGCTTTTATTTAGTGAGCCCCATATAGCACTGTCTATATATTCATATCCCTGCAAGTATGATCCTGTATCTAAAATGGAGCTGATGTTTGCTATATATTTGTCATAGATGCTCCATTACCGTGATTTGTATAGAGATCGGCTATAATTTGTCATACCATTCTTGAAATATAAAAGTATATAAAAAGAAGAAATGCATAGCCATCCATTTCTTGGTGGACATCTTGTATAAAAGCACTGCACATAGAGCACATTCCAGCATGTGTCTCCACTATCTGGCATTGGCAGCACTGAGCCTCTAGGCTCTACGGGACAGTGAGATAATAAAACCTTAAGTGAGAAACTAGCAGTGTGGCCTCATTTTGCAGTGACGCTGTTCTGATCTTCCATTTAAATGGCGTTGTGCGAGAGTGTTCATGTTACCCACTGAAGCAAGTAGTATACTGTGACCTCTCTAAACATTTGTCTAGTTATCAAGATGCAAACAGGATTGGATTTATTGTAATATGTAACAGCACCAACTGATAAGACCTTTGCCTAGTAGAGATGATAACACTGGTATTGTGTTCTCCCTCAGAAATCTCGGAGATGGAAATCAAAGCGTGAGACAAGTGACTCAAACTCACGTCCTATCAAGGCTGCTGGGAAAGTGATTATTCAAGATATCTCTTGTCTCTTGGCTGTGCACAAGACTCTAGGAGAGATGTACATGTAAGGCTTTACTTGCACCGCATGATAACATACTCCTTGTTTTCTATGTTTTGTGTTTACTCTTATCGTTATACCTGTGCACATATCTTTTGTCTTTATGCTTATGTACTACCTTGTGTGCATGCGTATGTGTGTCCTGGTATCCCTCATGCATCTGCAGCCTGTGTGGTGTTAGGACACCCATTTGTCTGCTCGACTTTAAGCTCCTCTATAAGTGCATCAAGTTTAGGGTCTTTATAATTAAACCAACTCAATCTCTGTGATTGTATTCTTATGTAACTGTGCCGTTTTAATGAGAAGATTATATTTATACACTTCTGCCCTAACATTTTAAAGAGATAGTCTAGTCAAACTAAAACTTTCATGATTCAGATATAGCATGCAATTTTAAGCAACTTTCTAATTTACTCCTATTATCAATTTTTCTTCGTTATCTTGGTATCTTTATTTGAAAGGGCAAGGTGTCTAAATGTAGCCATTAATCAGCAAGCGCTACCCAGGTACTGAACCAAAAATGGGCCGGTTCTTGAGCTTACATTTTTGCTTTTTAAAATAAAGATACCAAGAGAATGAAGAAAAATTAATAATAGGAGTAAATTAGAAAGTTGCTTAAAATTGCATGCTCTATCTGAATTATGAAAGTTTCATTTTGACTAGACTATCCCTTTAAGTACTCAAATCTGATTTCATTCTGGGGGAAAAACACATTTCTTTATTTTCCTTTCCTTCTCTCCTTTCTTTAAATATTTCTTATGTTTTGTATTTCTTCCTTCGGTGTGGTTTTTGCCCTTTTACAATGCATGTTTTAACTCCTTTATTTTGTCCTGCCTTTCTGTTAATTCCATCTGATTAGACTGAACTGTGGTGATCTTCAGGAGATGTGTCAGAAGAACGCAGCAGCTGCTTTAAGTGTGGGGCGCAGAGATCTAGTACAGGTACCAGCCTTTTAATTTAATACAGCCTGACTGTAACAAAAAACAGCTCATTGTCGGCTAATACAGCTTTTGCAGTGTTGTAGTATAAATGTTCTGTTTTAGGCAATGGTCTAATAAGTGGCACAGGATATGGAATCTTAGTGAAAAGATTTTAAAATGATTACTGTGTTTTTTTCTCATTTTAAATTCTAAAGGTTTTACTAATTTTTTAGTGTGTAACTGCTTTTTAGTTTGCAGTGTTTTAATTTTATTATATTAACTGAGTTTTTGGGGTGTCACAGGCATATACAAAGAAAATAAGAGATTTCTCCTTCTGGAAAGGCTGAGCACCACTCATGAGCAGTCATTGCGATCACTAGGGCATATGCCACGTGTGTAAAATATAAGCTGACTTGAGGGTATTCTTACTGGAGTGGAAGCTCTTACCTAGTGAAGATAACTAAATGTCTGTAAACCACCAGAAAAACGTTTAGTTCTTTTGGACATGATAATTTTCCGTTATCACCCATTATCTTTTCTTATCTTCTTAGGTTTGGGCGTTGGCAGCTGCTGCTAATGACATGTGCTTGAACCCCAAGTATGATCCAGATGTTGAGATTCCCTGGGCACATCACCCTTTTGGTCGCCAGCTGCTGGAATCCCTGTATGTCTGTAGTTTGGCTGTGCCAACCCCTTGTCATTACTGGAAATCACTCATCTAGTCTACCTCTTAATACCATTGCTGTATTTTTTTCCTCTCAGTTCTCCTAGAACATTATTCCATGTATGTATTGCTTGTTCTGTAAAATGACACCTACATCTTCTACTCTTCAACATTACCTTTTTATTTTATAATCCATAAATAATGTTTTATAATCTATATTTCATACCTCTGATCAAGATTCATGAACGGCTGCCTTCTATTTACCATCTATTTAGCTATTTTACTCCTGTCTTTCCAGACTGGCCCATTACTGCCAACTGCATGATGTTCAGACACTGGCCATGCTGTGCAGTGTTTTTGATACCCAGTCACATACCCATGGAGGCAGCCAGGCAGCCTACCCACAATTCCCTTCTCGTTCTTCACACTGCCGATATGTAAGGATCTTTTTTATTTTTTTTATATAACCTTTCAGTCCCAGCTATTGATGCACCTGGCTCATAACAGATGCTAATTTGTATACTCTTTTGTCGTCTCAGCCCAGCTTCACCTCTTCTGGTTCTGGCTCCAGCATATCTGATATTGGATTCAGCAACAACGGCTGGAACATTGGTGAGATAACTTAATAGGCCTGCAATTATGCAAACAAAATACTGAGTTTAGGTATACATCCCCTGTGAAAATGATTAATGATGTTAGGTGACACATCTATTGGATAGCTGGATGAGATTGTATGCACTTTAAATGTCCTAAATCTACAAACAAGCCAGGGGTTGAAATGGGCTTCTTACTAAATGGAATTTTTAGTAAGTAGATTCTCTTGGGTGTACTTTCAGGCCTTCAAGATGGTGATCACGGAGCTCCATGGGCAGAAGTATCACCTGATGATTATAGATATGGTGCCATGACTTATGTGGATCCTCGGGAACGTGAGAGAGAGCAACATGACAAGAACAAAAGGTAACAGTAGAAGAATGAAAATGGGTGTAAGGTAGGACTAGAGTAAAAATGAAAGTAGGAAGAGAATATGAGCCTAGTATTTGGAAAAAGTAGGTGTTACTGTACCAGCCTTAGTAACATGAGACTTTTATATAGCATTGAATGCTAAGAGATACCGTGGAATAGTAGCTGCTTAGTAATCTTTAGCCCATATGTTTGAGATGCACACCTTCATTTTTATAGGCAGATATTATTATTTTTTATCCTACAGATTGCTGGACCCAGCAAATGCTCAGCAATTTGATGACTTTAAGAAGTGTTATGGAGAAATCTTGTACCGCTGGGGTTTGCAGGAGAAACGTGCTGAAGTACTTAAATTTGTGTCCTGCCCACCTGAACCACATCGAGGAATAGGTGAGTGGCAGAATTAGGTTTGGGGACTTTAACAGGAGTAGAGTATTTCTTCTTGTTTTGTGTAATCGTACAAGTGAGTTTAGCATTCCTAGCTTACTATCAAAACCTGTTTACTAAAAACATTTTGGTTCACTTCTAGGTTGATAGACAGGAATAAGACACTCATTGGCAAGGTTTAAAGAATTTCTTCTAGTTTCATTTCTTTCTTTTTATTTTTGTCTCCTAGACCAGTGGTTCTCAACCCGTGACCTCAAGGCCCGGTAAATTTTAGCCGGACGTTCCAGGGCACTGTAGTGTGTGTGTGTGTGTGTATGTATATATATATATATATATATATATATATATATATATATATATATAGTAGATGGTGTTGTATATGCACTCTCACCAAATGTTTCCCAACTGCCAGGGTGCTGTAGTAGTAAAACGCAGTCTGAGCAAAGCAAAAGACCTTTATTGTTTTATGCAAGGTCCATACAAAAAAACAACGTTTCAAACCAGTAATTGGTTCTTAGTCATGACTAAGAACCAATTGCTGGTTTTAAACGTTGTTTTTTTTGTATGGACCCTGCATAAAACAAACTATGAATTGGAGGCTGGAAATCCGTTTGAATTTTGGAATATGATATTGGGACCTGGCTAATCCCCTTTTTCGTGCCCCAAGATACTTTGTGAGAGGTGCTGACTTCACTTTAAATTATTTTCAAAGCAAAAAGCACTCATTGGTCTTTAGTCAGCAATAACTTAAAACGTTAACTTTATTTCAAGCATGACGTTTCAGAGCAAACAAGCCCCTTCCTTTACAAACAAAAGTGATTCAAACAAAACTTAAATAGGCCTGTATGGCCCTCCCCAAATGCTCTGCCAATGAGAAAACGTGTGCAAAAAATCAGGCGCTAAAGTATACATAGAAATTAACTGCAAATCACATCCCTAGAGCTCACAAACACAGCGCCTCCTGTAGAAAATAAGAATAAACTTAACAAATATATAAACATTATCTTCATAAATGAAGAGTCCACAGCTGCATTCATTACTTTTAGGAAATAAGAACCTGGCCACCAGGAGGAGGCAAAGACACCCCAGCCAAAGGCTTAAATACTCCTCCCACTTACCTCATCCCCCAGTCATTCTTTGCCTTTCGTTACAGGAGGTTGGCAGAGAAGTGTCAGAAGTTTTTCGTCTCTTATGGAGGGTAGTACTCTTCGACATGGGACGGGAGTTTTAAGTAATCCTGTCAGTCTCTCAGTGAGAGCTTGGATGAAAGTTAGAGTCCGGAGATGCAGGAAGAGTCTTTCTGCGAAACCATCCTGACTCATTTTAACAACTCCACAAGCAATTGGTGTTGTCGAACTTCGCTTTGCTGCCTGCTTCCTTCTCTCAAGTCCATGGCGGAGGCGAGGCTCCTATCCGTCACACTTGAAGGGCCGTGTTCCTGTTCCACAGCGTAGATTCCTGTAAGAGTGTTTCATTTTACTTATTCATGATTGTACTGTAACTCATTTGTTCCTACAAACTCACATGAAAAATACAGGGGCTCAGTGGGACTCCTTTAGTATCTTGGAATCAAGGGTTAATATCTCCCGAGGGGGATTATTGAACAGGGTTTTTTTTAATCGTGTTTGTTATGTGATTCAATCTGCTTATGTGTAGTGTTAACTGGGCTTGTGGCTTTTTGGAACATAGCCGCCTTTCGATGCGACGCGACCTTACGGTTGGGCGCTTTGTTTTTGGACTGTATGGTTCACCTTGTGACCGGGCGTGTCTATGTTCTGGTCTCCCATTTCCGCATTCCTGACTGTATGGCGACGGAGAATTCTAGTCCGCTGGTGTGGGGGTTCATAGGAGCTGGTGAGTGCCCCAGCCATTATGGGTGTCAGGTGCCGTTTAAATTGTTTTATATATAGTCCATTTTTTTGGTATCCTTTATCCAGTTATGGAGGATGCTGATGTTGAGTTTGTTCAACTTTCTGATTCAGATTCTTCTTCCTGTGACGAATGCGAATTGGCCCCATTGACTTGGGTCAGTCAGTTATGTTCTTTAGGCCGTCCTAGAACGCCTTGTTCCTCGGTCTCGGGGATTCAAGGGACTGCTGAGCCATCTGCCTTGGGGGGCCCTGTCCTCCGGGAGGCGAGTTCCCTACAGCTCCCTACTACTACTACTACACATGCGGGTAACCCAGGTTATGGATTGTTCCCCCGTAGGTTGTGGTGCGTTTTTTGCTTTTACATACTTTTGGCGCTTGCTCATCTACAAAGTCCAGATATTTATTTGCGATTGTGCTCGTGCCCGATTGCCTCAGGTCTCTCGGCCACTGAAGGGCATGTGCAGTTCCCTGCAGGTGTAACTGTTCCTGAGTGTTGAGCCTTTCGTTACAGTCTGGCTCGCCTTCGTGTTTTACTCAGACACGTTTTTGAGCTGTTTGGGGACCCTATACTCAGTTATGGGACTCATCAGTCTCCTCCTTTGAATGGCTCACCTTGTTAGACATGGGGCGATGAAGTAATCTCCTTTAAGTCTTGTAATCGAGATCCTTCCCAGTTTTGTTGGAGGAACAGGGTTTCCGTTAGGCTGGTCCTGCGGATCTTTCTGTTCTTCTTGGCCGTTAACCCGCGGGTTGCCTGTTATTTTATTTTAACCGGTTAGGATGAATTTTATTTTCTTTTTCATACTATGTTTCCTGCAGGAACTTAAAAATCTCTGGGATCGATACTCACTGTTTGCTTCTATGAAAGCTGTTCGGGACACGTTAGTCCCATGTTTGTCTGTTTTTCTTCCTCCCTCTCTGAGGGCGGATTTAGCCAGCTTGGCATTTATGACCCTGGTTGCAGACTGGTCCTGCTTGGGTCAGATCTTCTGTCGCGCGGCTTATTCAGACACGTGGCGCCTATTATACCTTGCTGGTCAGGTTGGGGTGCTGAGTGCTCTTAACATTATTTATGTTCTTGTTATGTGTTTTACAAGTTTCAGCTAAGCATCGCAAGAGGACTTGCGGGTCCGTGCTGCTCTCGGGATTGTTTCAGTTCTAAATAGCCGTCTCTCTTGTGACTGGGTCAGTGAATTTTGCTGCGTCACTCTCTGTTGTTTCCGATACCCTCGGAACCTAGAGTATTCCTTTCCACGCGGTGGGAAAGTTAGAGGATTTAGCGCCTCTTTCCGCCGGTCGGGGCAGTGTTGCTTTAGGAAATTGTCCTTTTGTGGTTCTCTTTAGTGGTTCTCTTCTTCATTGAGACCTCTTGGATTGTCCGCTTCTCCTTGTGGATGGGTCGCCTTCCGGGGACTTAGATTCCCTTCAGGAGTTGGTTGTTCCTTTTTCAGGACAGTAGACAGTGAGGTCCTTTTGGGCTCCGGTTAGGGGTCCTTTCCCGGTGTTGGGAATGCTCTGCATCTCTTTCTTGGGACAGAAGAGGTCCTAGTGGTTTCCACTCTTATGGTTCAGGTATTGCCATCCAGGTGGCATCCAAACCCATGTTTTATTGTCCTCTGACTTAGAATCTGAGGTGATGTGAAAGCTTGATGTTGCTCTGTTCTGGTGACTTGTCCTCACTGTTCCCCTTGTGTCTGGAGCTTGCGCTAGTTGGACAACTAGCTCAGCATACTAATGCTCTGTGGCTACTCTGTACTGTAGCAATCCGAAGGTTGCTAGTTCGATCCCTGGCGAGGTCTACTCATCCTTTCCTCCTTTCGAGGTTGATAAAATTAGCGGCGCCTTGTGTCCCTTAGGGGGATTAGCCGCACTTTCAAGCACAGTCATGTTAATGTTGCTTGGGCGCTTGTTAGCTCTAGTGTACTTTTATGGTCCTGGCTCATTGGAGTGTTGGGCTCCTGCAAGGGGTGGTCTCTTCCCTCGGGGTCAGGACTTGCAAGGGCTTCTTGCTCTTGTTATCCAGGTTATTCTGGATTTTTTCCCTGTGAGGTCTATTTTTTTATATCAGACAAGGGATTTATGTTCCTGGAACATTGTTTAATCTAATCATTTGTGGGGCCTGGGCTTCTTGTCCTGATCTTCCGGTTGTGGAGGGTTTTACTCTGCATTTTCTCTTTGTGGATCCCGCTGTGGGATGTTACTTATGATCCTAGGACTGGCCGGGGGGTTCCAGTTTCTTGGGTACTTGGGCTTAGCCCTTGTTCTGGCTGTTCTGTTTTACAACTTGGCCAGATTTACTGGGAGCCGGGGCTCCTTGGGGCTGGTCTTGTGCCGGACGATATGGTTCACTTGCGACAGCCAACTGACGTGACCTGATAGTGGGCTTTCCTGCCTAGCAAACGGAAGGTTTGCGGTTGCTCAGCTGTCACTTTTGCGCCTGGTATGTGTGCTAGCACGATGGTGTTTTTATGGGGTTCTTCCATGTTCGTCAGTGACATGGCCTTGTGTCCTCTCGGTTCCTCCTACGACTTCCTGTCTTATGGGCAGGTGTTTATTGATGCTCTCCTCTTCAGGGGGCTCGTTGTCCTTCTTATGGAGGTGTGGTTCCCTTTTTAGGGGCCTCTCCTGTGTTCGGGAGGTTAGAACAGATGTTTATCTGGTTCGGGATTGGCCTACTCTTTGAGTTGTTCCTGTCCATCTGGGGAGCTGCTGGCTCCGCTTTAAGACTTAGTAGGGTGGCCTTGATAGATCTCCTTAGGTCTAACGCCTGCTCGATTGTCTTTAGGTTGAAGTGGCTGTATCCATTCTTCTGCCCTTTTGGGGGCCGGTCTTGGGGTTCCTTTCGGTTCCCTTGCTTTCAGATCTGCCGTTGCTTGGGCTGGTCCGGCTAGGTGTAGGATCTGAGATCTGTTGTTCATCCTCAGGTCTTGGGGGTGATAGTGGACCTTCTTTTTTAGAGGTTATGTGCCTCTCCCCTTTTGAGATCTGTGAGTAGGCTTGGCGGCCTGGATTGCCTGGAGAGTGTCCTCTGTCTTGGAGGTTGGGCAATCTATGTCTTGGAGGTTGGGCAGTCTGCTACTTTGTGCGGCCGCTTCTTCCTTACGGATAGTGTTTTCTCTGTCTTCCTACAGATGGCAGCGTGTTACTAGACTCAGATGTTTACTCTCTGAGTTTGCTACTTGTACTTTGCTGTTTGCTCAGTCTCTGAGTTATGGCGTTTTGAGGACTTTGTCTTCAGCTGTCTTTTTCAGTGGTGTTGCACGATGTTTGGGAGATGTTTCTTCTCCTTGATGATGCCTGTTGCTCCTTGTGGGTTGGGCGGCGTCTCCCCTTGTTCTCAGGATCCATTCGGGTCTCTGTAGATTTGACCTTCCTTTGAAGGGGGTCTTTCCTTTATGGATTGTGCTGTTCCTTTTGGGTATCCCTTTGGCTTACCCTTGTTCTCTCCCTTTTGGGGATTTTGGTACTGTACCTAGTAAGGGTTGTGTGGGGACCAACTGCTGGGCGACAGTTCTCCTGGAGGAGTGTTGGCTCAGTGAGTCTGCTTGCGGTCTCTAGTTAGGCTTTCGGACTATCTGCGGGTCAGTATCCTTGGGGCCTTTTCCTTCTAGTTTTTTTTTTTTTTGCACGGCTCCGGCGAAGCAGGGTTTGGTTGGGTTGTGGTTTTTCAAGCCTGGTGCCCTCAGATTGGGCCACCTATTGTACCCTCCCATTTTTGCATTCAGTGTCCTCTATAGCTTGGGTATTGTTTTCTCAAAAGTAATGAATGCAGCTGTGGACTCTTTACATTTATAAAGAAAAACTTAAATTATGCTTACCTGATCATTTTCTTTTCTTCAGATGGAAAGAGTCCACAGCTCCCCACCCATATTTTTTCTATGGGGCGTCTCTTATTTTTTATTCTTCTGGCACCTTTTCATCCTGGTATTTCTTTTACTGTTCCTTGTTCCTCTGCAGAATGACTGGGGGATGAGGGAAGTGGGAGGAGTATTTAAGCCTTTGGCTGGGGTGTCTTTGCCTCGTCCTGGTGGCCAGGTTCTTATTTCCCAAAAGTAATGAGTGCAGCTGTGGACTCTTTCCATCTGAAGAAAAGAACATTATCAGGTAAGCATAATTTAAGTTTTTGACACTGTCAAATAGACGAAAATCCAACCACCTATGATCCCATTGGAGGATAGCCGCACAACAATCCTTGAAGAGTTAGACTTGAACAGCCTGGATAGCACCATCAGATTTCAATATCAAGCAGACCTTGACACGATTGACTTCCTGGATCTCAGGGTATTCAAGAATAACAACAGATTGGGCACTACCTTTTTTAGGAAGATCACTGACAGGAATTCCATCCTTCGAGACGATAGTTGTCACCCTCCATCACTATTACAAAATATTCCTAAGGCCCAATACCAAAGGGTTATCAAGAACAACACAGATCAAAGCAAATGTGTACAACAACTTGGTGAAATGACGGAAAGAGTTAGACCAAGTGGATGGTACACTCAGCATTCAAGCGTGCATATAGAGGTATTTAACTTTCACATCAATTTCTACACTTGGGTAGATCCCTATTGTATCACCTATTCTAATGTGCCATCAATGTTTTTAATATAAAAATAGCCATGGGGATAAGCCACAAGAAGGACACATTACTAAATGTCTAGATAAGGGAATATTTGAACATACAGTTGTAGCCCCTCAAGTATGTTAGTATAGAAATACAGCACAATATGCAAAATTTTCATTGGATGTCACTTAGAGTCAAAATGAGATAGGTATAAGATGTAAAATAAAAGCACATCCACAAAGATAACCTGACATCCTCCTATAACAGGGAGCTAATCAAGAGGTCTAGTTGTGTAGTATAACATTAATATAGATTCTGAGGTATAATAAGAATTGAGTTGAGTCAATCAGATAATATACATGCCTATTGAAACCCTCCAAAAAGTTAAATAAGAGAATTATAAAGGCAACAAGCAACAGAATGATATAATAACAATGATTAAAGTAAGAAAAGGTGAAAGGTCTACTCAAGGCTCCACTTAAATATTTTATAAAGTTAAAATAAAGTAGTATCATCACAAAAGTCTCAGGTTAGTCGAACCACCATTATTCAAGCCTCAGGGCTATCATGTTAAAACAGGACAAAGTCTTGTGTGAGGGGCAGGAGAAGAGTTCATCAACCCACACCAAATCTTGGAAACATCTCACCAGAAGCCACCATCTGATGCATACTCGAGATTAGCAAAGCCACAAAGATTTCACAGCAGTAACCTGTAGAGGAGAAATAGGTGGTCCTTAATTGTTCCTGAGGTTGATCCACTAAACTACATCCAGCAGTAAAAGCAAAAGGTGCAGTCTCAGGGTCAGCACATATCTTATAGGTAAGGAATTGTAATGCTGAGTGGCTCCAGGAAAGTCCCTTGGGGAGTTACCAATCAGTTCTAGTCCCATAGTTAGTCGCCCAGTTGTCCAAGGCCTCCATCATGGCTATACTTCTGACACACTCACAGAGCCAGGAATGTCCTCTAGAGAGCTCCCAAGGTCTCCAGTATTTCTATGTATTATAAGGATCCCCTTGTAATGTATATATGGTTTTTAAATACAAATAAACCTTATTTGTATCATGTTAGAGCCAGGAGCTCTTCACATGCACATCTGATTCCTTTGGCAGTTGGCTCCGCCCCCCAAGACAGATACTCTTTATATTTATTTTTTCATTAAATAGTTTTTATTGTTTTTTCTGAAAATAACAATGATAGCAAAACCATAAAAGGTATCAATTCAGTGTGAAAATGTATAAATTTGGAGGATTTATGTTAACAATGACTAACGTTTTGAATTTAATACAAACTCACATCACTGCACATACAAAAAATTTTAGCGAAAAAGTCCAGTGGTCTCCTCAATAAATGGTTCCTGTAAACGAATTTGCTCTATTCCAGTTCCGTCTATATTATGTGCTTTAAGAAAGCTAAAGCTAAGAGGAAGAGAGAAAATAAAGTAAGAAAAGGGGGGAGGGAAGGGAAAAAGGAAAAGTGGAGGGTGGGGTGGGTGAGGGGGCAAAGTTAGTTGTGGTGTGATCTCCAATATATATATAGTCCGTTTTGGGTTTAAACAACCCAAGTCAAGAGCGATGTGAAGTGCAAAGAGCAGTCTAATGACCTTGCAATGTTTATTAGTCTTGGGTTTTTTTTTGTTCCCAAATAAAGATTACATGTATTTTCTCAAGCTCTTAACACATGATCAACTTCTTTTATCTATGCCGCATGTGTAGGGGTTTGTGTAGTTTTCCATAATCTTGGAATTAGGCGTTTGGCATAATTTAGCATGTATTGGAAGAGTTTTCGCCGAAGTAGGAAAGGAATTTTTGTAGGGCGTTAATTAGGACCATTGTCGGGGTAAGATCTATGTCTAGGATATCATTGATGCTTTTGACCACCTCACTCCAGTATTGCTGGAGAAGTGGACAAGCCCACCAAATGTTTGTGAGGTTGCCCACCCCTCCACATTTTCTCCAACAAAGTGGGGATGCTTGTGAAAATATGCTTTGCAGTCTATTAGGTGTTAGATACCAGCAGGAGGGTAGTTTGTAATTCATCTCTATGATAGTTTGGGAGAGCGACAATTTTTTTAATTGTTTTGAATACTTTCCCTCATTGCGAGTCAGTCAGTTCTGTGTTAAGTTCTCTTTCCCACTTTTGTATGAAGGATGCTTTAACATCAGTAATGGGGTGTTGTAACATTTTGTGTACAAAGGAGATGTGAGACCTAGTGATATTGGTGTTGGAACATAGCGTTTCGAATGGTTTGAGAGGTCTGGTTATAGCTGGTCTATGTTGGCTCGTGTTAATTGCACGTCTAACTTGAAAGTAGGTGTACCAGTGCGAGAAGGGGGGGCCTATCTTTTGGGCAATGTCTGCTTGTGATTTAATGTGTCCGTCGCTAAGGATCATGTGTACTGGAATATTCAATGGCTTGTTATTAATTGCAATAATTTGCTTGACAATCTTGCCTTTGACCGACTACAGTTTTCGCAGAGTTGACATAGGCAAGATGGGCTTGATATGTTCGGGTCTGCATGCAGTAATTTGTCCCACACTTTCAATGTGCTATCCACATAGTAGTTAGGGTGTTCATTTAATCTATACTTTGGTGGGGTCCAGCACAGTTCACTAAGATTTTTCCCCGTTATCTGAGATTCTAATTGGGTCCAGGGTTTTGTGGATGAAGAGTGGTTCCATGCCACTATTAGGACTAAGTGGGAGGCCCTGTAGTAGTCAAATAAACTAGGATCTCCCATTCCTCCTCTATCTTTAGCTAGGTATATAGTTTCTCCAACATTGGTGTGTCCGGTCCACGGCGTCATCCATTACTTGTGGGAATATTCTCTTCCCCAACAGGAAATGGCAAAGAGCACAGCAAAAGCTGCCCATATAGCCCCTCCTCAGGGTCCGCCCCCCAGTCATTCTCTTTGCCGCTCTGAACAAGTAGCATCTCCACGGAGATGGTAAAGAGTATGTGGTGTTTAGTTGTAGTTTTTTTATTCTGCTATCAAGAGTTTGTTATTTTAAAATAGTGCCGGTTTGTACTATTTACTCTAAAACAGAAAGGGATGAAGAGTTCTATTTAAAAGAGGAGTATGATTTTACCAGCAGTAACTAAAATCAATTGCTGTTCCCACGCAGGACTGTTGATCCCAGAGAACTTCAGTTGGGGGGAACAGTTTGCAGACTTTTTTGCTTAAGGTATGACTAGTCCATTTTCTAACAAGACTGTGTAATGCTAGAAGACTGTCATTTTCCCTCTTGGGGATCGGTAAGCCATTTTCTTAGACCCTTAACAGAATGAAGGCTTATTATGGGCTATACACTGGTTGACACTCTTGTGGGCTAAATTGATTGCTTTATTTAAGTTTTTTATGAAGTTTGAAGTGATTTCTTAAACTTTTATTGTTGGGGAACGTTTTTAAGCGCCAGGCAGTCGTTTAGACACCTTTCCAGTCAGGAAGGGCCTTTCACTATAGTAAGCAGAGCCTCATTTTCGCGCCATAATTGCGCAGTTTCTTTTGGATGCAGTGCATGCAGCAGCATGTGAGAGGGTCTGGTGATCATAGAAAACGTTCCTGGAAGGCTTAATTTGGTATCGTATAACCCCTAAGGACAGGTGAAGTCGCAGCAAACGCTGTGGCTGGGACTGTAGTGGGATTAAAAATTGTTAATTGATTAAACGGCTCCGGTTTCCTCATTTAAGGGGTTAAAAGCTTGAAAATTGGTGCAATACTTTAAAAGCATTAAGACACTGTGGTGAAAATTTGGTAAAGATTGGATATTTCCTTCATAGTTTTTCACACATTCAGAAATAAAGTGTGCTCTGTTTAACATTTAAAGAGACAGTAACGGTTTTGTTTAAAAACGTTTTTTTTTGCATTATTAGCCTGTTTAAGCCTGTCTAACATGTCTGTACCTTCAGATAGAACATGTTCTGTATGTATGGAGGCCAAGGTGGTCCCCCCTTCAAATGTATGCGATAATTGTGCCATGGCGTCCAGACAAAGTAAGGACAGTACTGTCACATTTAATAAGGTTGCCCAAGATGATTCCTCAAATGAAGGTAGTGGGGATAGTTCTTCATCCTCTCCTTCTGTGTCAACACCAGTTATGCCCGCGCAGGCGACCCCTAGTACATCTAGCACGCCAATGCTTGTTACTATACAACAATTAACGGCAGTAATGGATAATTCCATAGCTAATATTTTATCCAAAATGCCAGCATTTCAAAGAAAGCGTGATTGCTCAGTTTTAAATACAGTGGAGCAAGAAGGCGCTGACGATAATTTATCTGTCATACCCTCACACCAGTCAGAATCCAAATCCAGTTTCAAAGAAGGAACGTTTGTTACATAATTTAGATGTGGTCCGTGCTTTAAAGTTCTATTTAGACGCAACAAAGGATTTCAGACAAACTTCATCTTTGTTTGTTGTTTATTCTGGTAAGAGGAGAGGACAAAAAGCTACTGCTACCTCTCTTTCTTTCTGGCTGAAAAGCATCATCCGATTGGCTTATGAGACTGCCGGACGGCAGCCTCCTGAACGAATCACAGCTCACTCTACTAGGGCTGTGGCTTCCACATGGGCCTTCAAGAACGAGGCTTCTGTTGATCAGATATGTAAGGCAGCGACTTGGTCTTCTCTGCACACTTTTGCCAAATTCTACAAATTTGATACTTATGCTTCTTCGGAGGCTATTTTTGGGAGAAAGGTTTTGCAAGCCGTGGTGCCTTCTGTTTAGGTAACCTGATTTGCTCCCTCCCTTCATCCGTGTCCTAAAGCTTTGGTATTGGTTCCCACAAGTAATGGATGATGCTGTGGACCGGACACACCAATGTTGGAGAAAACAGAATTTATGCTTACCTGATAAATTACTTTCTCCAACGGTGTGTCCGGTCCACGGCCCGCCCTGGTTTTTTAATCAGGTTTGAAAAATTTCTTTCTCTATACACTACAGTCACCACGGCACCCTATAGTTTCTCCTTTTTTTCTCCTAACCGTCGGTCGAATGACTGGGGGGCGGAGCCTGAGGAGGGGCTATATGGGCAGCTTTTGCTGTGCTCTTTGCCATTTCCTGTTGGGGAAAAGAATATTCCCACAAGTAATGGATGACGCTGTGGACCGGACACACCAATGTTGGAGAAAGTAATTTATCAGGTAAGCATAAATTCTGTTTTTTTCATGATTCTTGCCTCACGCTGGGACCAAATGAATGATTCCATCATCATTTGTTGTGTGTTGATGTAAGATAATGGTAACTCTAGCAGTAATGTTTGAAACAAATAGAGTATTGACTTATCCATATTAATGGAGACATTTGAAATTGTTTTAAACGTCTCAAATTCTCTGAGAAGAGTTGGTATGGTCAGTGTTGGGGACGTAAGTGTGAATACGATGTCGTCTGCATATAGGAGACATTTTTGGTGGATAGTACCCATGGTTATACCATGTATTTCGGGTTTTGTCTAAAATGCGCCGCAAAGGTTTCGGCCATTAGGGCAAATAGAAGGGGCGACAATGGGCAACCTTGCCGTGTCCATTTTTAATGTGAAATGTTTGGGAGAGTACACCGTTTGCTCTTACTTTGGCTGTCGGATCAACATATAGTGCTTGAATGCGCATTAGGAAAGTGTTGGGGATGCCAAATTTTGCCACTATAGTTCAGAAATGATAGCAAGTCATTTCTGAACTATAGTGGTAACAGACAAGGTATGTATCTAAGCTTCTCTAGATATAATAAGCATTTGGAATCTAAGTAATCTTTATCCTGGCCTATGCCAGGTGATTTCATACACATTGTGTAACTAGCAGCTGTATGTAACAGGAGTAAAAACATGTAAAAAAAAACTGATAAAAAACTGTAAAGTACAGGGAAAAAACATACAAATAGTCTTTAAAGCTTTGAAAATGTTTAATTGCTTGCAGAAAGAGTCTGTGTCCGCAGGATCTTGACAGACGTGGCGTTTGCCGTTCTTATTTATATAGAGGGACACTGGAAATCCCCATCTGTAGGGAATTTGCATGGAGCAGGGATTTGCAGGGATTTGGCCGAGAGGTCTTGGTAGATTTGAATGTGAGACCCCATGTGGGAGAAATTTGGCTGCACTCTTGAGAAGTTGTAGATTTTTTTCTCTATCTTTGTATGTCTGGAAGCGTAATATGACGTCTCGTGGTGGCTGGTTGTCCCCTGGTTTGGGACACAAGGATCGGTGCGCTCTTTCTAGCAGGATATCTTCCATCAACACTGAATTAGTAATTGCCAGAAGATTTGAAATAAACTCTGTAAATATTGTGTTAATGTCTCATCATACACAGTCTCTGGTATCTCTCTGATTTGCAGATTGTTTCTGCGTGTTTTATTTTCGATGTCGTTGAGTTTATTCTCAAGTTCTGTGAGTTGAGCTTGTTGGTTGGTGATAGTTTGTGACATTTCATCCATATCTTTAACAACTTCCATGTCATCTTCTAACCTCAACTCTGAACCTTAATTCGTTGATGTCTCTTTTGAGATCTGCACATTCTTCCTGTATACAGACTTTGGATTGGCTGATCAGGGCCTCTATTGCTTTTAAGGTAACGGGGCTGTCTTCTGGGGAATTAGAGTTTGTTGGGGTTTGAAGAGAGAGTGGGTGTGTCAGTTAATGTTTCTTCATTATCATCATCTGTTAGTACGGACGCAGTTTTTTGTTTATTTAATTTCTTAAAGTAGTTATTTACTGAGCCTGTTGCAGGTGTCACTGGTTTTGTGTTCTTGCAGCTTTGCTAGTTCTGCTGTGCATCATGTTTAAAAACTGAGGTGTGGCGTTGGTGATCTTGAGGTAGCTTAGTGGCTTTTTTCCATATGAATTGAGCCTATTCTTTAAAGGGTTATAAAGATAAGCTGAAGGTGCTGACCGTGGAGCT
Organism: Bombina bombina; assembly: GCF_027579735.1. Classification (NCBI taxonomy): domain Eukaryota; kingdom Metazoa; phylum Chordata; class Amphibia; order Anura; family Bombinatoridae; genus Bombina; species Bombina bombina. Next base: position 1,331,903,312 of record NC_069499.1, read on the forward strand.
CAATCCCTTGTTTCTCTGTAGTTCAGTAGTAGTCTACCATGGCAGACTAAAATAAGTTTTTTTCCCCCAGCATTTTTTTTTCACAGCTAGATGTTGTGCAATGGAGAAGCACAAACTCAGGTCTGCCCACCTTTACACAACATGCTGCGCCACCTACTGGATGAAAGTGGTTAAGATCATTGCATGGCCCATAAGTGCTTTATTTGAGGCAGTCCTATTTGGGCTGAACCAATCCAGTGAGAGGCATTAGTAAGTGGAACTTAGGGTTGGGGCTGGATGTTAAATCATATAAAACAAAACAAAAACGGAAAAAAACAACTTTCTTTTATTTTGTTGCTGTCCTGTGAAGCTGCCAGCTTTTGCTAAAGTGAAAAAGAGAGTTCTGTATTTCCCCTCTAAGTGCAGTGGAATGTTCCACTGTCACTTCCTTAATACAGACAGAGGCAGATCAGGAAGAGAGATGCAGTCAATGAGCAGTGTTTTAGCCACATCTTGTAAGTTCTGCAACCTTAGATTTCACTGAAAGGGATTCTGTTAGTGAAAATTATAATTTAATGAATGTGGTTTAGTGTTTTTTTTTTTTTTTACTGTTTTACAACAGTTAAAGGATCGTTTTTGTATTTTGTTTCCTCAAACTTTACACCCACTAACTTAGCAGCTTGCCTCTGTACTAATTTATAGTCTTACTTTCTGAACTCTCTGTAGCTCTGCTGTTTTATTACTTAAAAATGCAATGGTCCCTCTTCCCCCCCACCCTTGTGTGTGTGTCTCTCTATCTATCCATCTCTCTTCTTATGTGTTGTTCTCCCCCATGGTCTCTTTCTCTCTCTGTCTCTCTTCCTCCCCCTCTGACTCTCTCATCCCTTATGTGTCTCTCTAACCCTCTGTGTTTGATTGTCTGTCTCTCTCTCTCACACACCCTCTGTGTGTGATTGTGTCTCTCTCTCTTTCTCTCACACCCTCTGTGTGTCTGTCCCCCCATCTCTCTCTCCCCCCCTCCCCCGAGTGCTTTTCTGTGTTTCTGTCTACCTTTTATTTATTTAATTAATGAATTGGTAGTGCCATCTGATAGTGTGGCTTTATTTAAAGGGGTGGGGTCAAGCGCCCCACCATCTTTAAATTTCACCAGCCGCCACTGGATCAAGACATTTTTATATTTACTGAATAATGAAAGAATCTATAAGCATAATTTGCAGCATTAAAGTAAAAAGTATGTTTTAAACATATTTTAACCCTTTGAGTGCTAATGACGGCTCTGAGCCGTCATGAGCACTCTCCCACCTTGAGGGAGATCTGGGGGCTCCTTACTGATCCTACCCCAGCGATCGTGTCTGTAGAGTGACAGGCATCGACGGGGCTTCACGTGATGCGCAGTGACGTCACACGCAATTACGTGATGACGTAACCGCACAACTTTATACTTAACAATGTTAAGTATAGGAGGAGGGGGCATGCTGCTTAGAAGCCTGTATCTCAGGCATCTAAGCAGCTACAGACCCCCAAGACCCATTGTTGGAAAGGTAATCGCCTAACCTTTCCAACAGTGTAAGTCATGGGGGACTGTAAAAAGAAATAAAAAAAGTTTTAAAAATATTTTTCAAAAATAAATAAATAAAATATTAGAACCCAGGTGGGAAATGGCTTAGCAGCCAAAGGGTTAATGGGCATAGATTTCTATATCTCATAATCAGAGCTAGCATTTTGTTATCTGGCAAGTGTTTCTGTTCCAATCCTTTAGACTAAAATCAGATGTTTACTAAGTTGACCAGTTTTCCAAGAAACCATTTAAAGGGACATGAAACCCATATGTTTTCTTTCATGATTTAGAAAGAGCATGCAATTTCTCCAACATTGGTGTGTCCGGTCCACGGCGTCATCCATTACTTGTGGGATATTCTCCTCCCCTACAGGGAAAGGCAAGGAGAGCACACAGCAGAGCTGTCCATATAGCTCCCCCTCTAGCTCCGCCCCCCAGTCATTCTCCTTGCCGCTCTGAACAAGTAGCATCTCCTCGGGGATGGTGAGGAGTTTGTGGTGTTAGTTGTAGTTTTTTATTTCTTCTGTTAGAAGAGTTTCTGAATTATCTGCTTTGCAGTGTAATCCACCCTATCTGTTTTTCCATTCAGATAAGGTTGTTTTGCGTACTAAGCCTGGTTTTCTTCCAAAAGTTGTTTCCAACAAGAATATTAACCAGGAAATAGTTGTTCCTTCTCTGTGTCCGAAACCAGTTTCAAAGAAGGAACGTTTATTACACAATTTAGATGTTGTTCGTGCTTTAAAGTTCTATTTAGAAGCAACAAAAGATTTTAGACAAACCTCATCTTTGTTTGTCGTTTACTCTGGTAAGAGGAGAGATCAAAAAGCTACTGCTACCTCTCTCTCTTTCTGGCTAAAAAGCATTATCCGATTGGCCTATGAGACTGCCGGACGACAGCCTCCTGACCGAATCACAGCTCACTCTACTAGGGCTGTGGCTTCCACATGGGCCTACAAGAACGAGGCTTCTGTTGATCAGATATGTAAGGCAGCGACTTGGTATTCTCTGCACACTTTTGCCAAATTCTACAAATTTGATACTTATGCTTCTTCGGAGGCTATTTTTGGGAGAAAAGGTTTTGCAAGCTGTGGTGCCTTCCATTTAGGTAACCTGATTTGCTCCCTCCCTTCATCCGTGTCCTAAAGCTTTGGTATTGGTTCCCACAAGTAATGGATGACGCCGTGGACCGGACACACCAATGTTGGAGAAAACAGAATTTATGCTTACCTGATAAATTACTTTCTCCAACGGTGTGTCCGGTCCACGGCCCGCCCTGGTTTTCCTAATCAGGTTGAAATTTTTTTTGTCTTTATACACTACAGTCACCACGGCACCCTATAGTTTCTCCTTTTTCTCCTAACCGTCGGTCGAATGACTGGGGGGCAGAGCTAGAGGGGGAGCTATATGGACAGCTCTGCTGTGTGCTCTCCTTGCCTTTCCCTGTAGGGGAGGAGAATATCCCACAAGTAATGGATGACGCCGTGGACCGGACACACCGTTGGAGAAAGTAATTTATCAGGTAAGCATAAATTCTGTTTTTAAATAACTTTCCAATTTACATCTAATATCTAATTTTCTTCATTCTTTTCATATCCTTTGTTGAAAATCATATCTAAATATGCTCAGTAGCTGCTGATTGGTGGCTGCACATAGATACCTCATGTGATTGGCTCACCCATGTGCATTGCTATTTCTTCAACAAAGGATATATAAAGAATGAAGGCGTATCCTAGCCACTGCCTCACCAGCCTCTGACGTCACTGCACGTCACTGGTATAAAGTCCTGTTGTGGCCTATTGGTATTTAAGCGGTTAGCATTGATATAGCATGGTAATTCTAACTGCAGGCCGGGTGACCCATATGGTCTTATTTAGCAAGTTTCATGTGTGCCATGTTTATCAGATGTGAGGCATATGTAATTATTAGGCCTGTCTGTTGTGCATATGCTTGATCTTTGGTATGTATTACAACCTATTTTCTCTGTGTGCATTCACTGTTGAGAGGCTGTGCAGATGTAGGCCTTGCCAGTCTGCGTAGCCTTTTAGTGCTTTATCACAGTTATGGTCGGATTGATGGTCTGTTGTTAGCTTCTCTGGTGACTCGTTCGGCAGCGGCAGGATAATTGGATACTTGTATAGCGCATTACCTAGAACTTAATCGACTTGCGGCACTGATAACAGGTATTATTATTACCCAACTTAATGGTTTTTACCGACCTCGGAAGGATGAGTGGACCTTGCCGGGATCGAACCTGCAACCCTTGGGTTGCCACAGATCTCTGTAACAGTGCATTAGCACGATGAGCCATCTGTCCAGCCTAATGATGATTTGCTTATTTAGCCAAGTCGTGAGCTGTGCTTGAGGGCTGATTCTGATGCAGCCTTGTTCGTCTGGCAGATGCTCCGATGCGTTGTAGGCGATTTGGAACTGGCCTTGCTTGCCGAGCGCCAGAGAGGTAATTGGTGTGTGCTGCGAGTCGTAGGCTACATGGATTAGCCTGTTATCTGCTTGGATTGAGCGATTTTCAGCGTTTAATCGTGGGTCCGGCTGTGACTGTGTGTGGAGCTCTACACAAGTGCGGCCATCACCTACGACCGCAGACTCCGCTCCCCAGATACTCTTTAGTTTTTATGTAGTGACTGCACAGGAAGAAATAAACTATATAGATTGGTGGGTAAAAGAATTACATGCACATATGTGAAGCCTGTGCCATTGTAGAAGTTAACAAGATGTGATGTGCCTGTGGATTTTAATGTCCCCTGTCTCTTGCACTCACCTATCTGTACACTGCAATGCTTTAGGGGTTGTAGAGGTGTTAAAAATACACTCTGTATGGATTCCTCTTGTGGGTTCTTAACAATCAATTGTAGGATAATTGGACAAGCGCACAACAGAGCTGGAGCGGTTAGCTTATATTAAAAACACAGTGGTTACAAATATGTTTATAAAATAATAACACGATCAGAATGTTAAATATAAAAAATGGCAATTTATTATTTTAGTTCATAAAAATATAAATGAGAAGTGCACAATCTCAAACAACTAAAGGTACCTTTAAGAATAAATTTAAAACATAAAACAAATACCACATTTAAAATCGAATGTCTGAAGGGATCACTTAATTCAAAATGTGCTAGCCTTTGCTAGACAAACTAGCGATAATGCAGGGTGAATAGTCTGTGTTGATGATTAGTGTTTAGGGAAATTATAAAACCTGAATGGTGTTCAGTCTTAAATCTATACCTCCTACCATGTTCTATCAATGTTGCACTTTGCAGAGGATCTTCCCGGAGTAGGTTGAATGTGGATGCCCTTCGTTAAACCCAGAACCAGTTGTATGCAGTGGAAAAAAAGACATCGTCTTACATGACGCCAAACAATCTTTGCTTGGTCATGTGGTTTCAATTCCCACGTAACAGATATTCAAACAAGGGGAATCCTTGTAATCTTTGACAGATGTTACAGCTGATTAAACTATGACTTGTGTAGTGGAGATACTTTGTATCTTGTGATGTTTGTGCCTTCAAAAAGTGGAAAATTACCACCTCGGCAAAGGGTTTTTGATGGTAACGTTTGATGGTAGCGTTTTTCCTGCTTTGAAACGATGCTTCACATAGGGTGTTTAAAACAACTTCTGCTGTCTCCTTCAATGAACGCGTTTAACCCGTGCAGGATTTTTCAAGATCTTTATACAGGGAGTGCAGAATTATTAGGCAAGTTGTATTTTTGAGGATTAATTTTATTATTGAACAACAACCATGTTCTCAATGAACCCAAAAAAAACTCATTAATATCAAAGCTGAATAATTTTGGAAGTAGTTTTTAGTTTGTTTTTAGTTATAGCTATTTTAGGGGGATATCTGTGTGTGCAGGTGACTATTACTGTGCATAATTATTAGGCAACTTAACAAAAAACAAATATATACCCATTTCAATTATTTATTTTTACCAGTGAAACCAATATAACATCTCAACATTCACAAATATACATTTCTGACATTCAAAAACAAAACAAAAACAAATCAGTGACCAATATAGCCACCTTTCTTTGCAAGGACACTCAAAAGCCTGCCATCCATGGATTCTGTCAGTGTTTTGATCTGTTCACCATCAACATTGCGTGCAGCAGCAACCACAGCCTCCCAGACACTGTTCAGAGAGGTGTACTGTTTTCCCTCCTTGTAAATCTCACATTTGATGATGGACCACAGGTTCTCAATGGGGTTCAGATCAGGTGAACAAGGAGGCCATGTCATTAGATTTTCTTCTTTTATACCCTTTCTTGCCAGCCACGCTGTGGAGTACTTGGACGCGTGTGATGGAGCATTGTCCTGCATGAAAATCATGTTTTTCTTGAAGGATGCAGACTTCTTCCTGTACCACTGCTTGAAGAAGGTGTCTTCCAGAAACTGGCAGTAGGACTGGGAGTTGAGCTTGACTCCATCCTCAACCCGAAAAGGCCCCACAAGCTCATCTTTGATGATACCAGTCCAAACCAGTACTCCACCTCCACCTTGCTGGCGTCTGAGTCGGACTGGAGCTCTCTGCCCTTTACCAATCCAGCCACGGGCCCATCCATCTGGCCCATCAAGACTCACTCTCATTTCATCAGTCCATAAAACCTTAGAAAAATCAGTCTTGAGATATTTCTTGGCCCAGTGTTGACGTTTCAGCTTGTGTGTCTTGTTCAGTGGTGGTCGTCTTTCAGCCTTTCTTACCTTGGCCATGTCTCTGAGTATTGCACACCTTGTGCTTTTGGGCACTCCAGTGATGGGCAGTTATTTTGCGCCTTGGTTTTTCCACACGCTTCTTGCGACCCTGTTGACTATTTTGAATGAAACGCTTGATCGTTCGATGATCACGCTTCAGAAGCTTTGCAATTTTAAGAGTGCTGCATCCCTCTGCAAGATATCTCACTATTTTTTACTTTTCTGAGCCTGTCAAGTCCTTCTTTTGACCCATTTTGCCAAAGGAAAGGAAGTTGCCTAATAATTATGCACACCTGATATAGGGTGTTGATGTCATTAGACCACACCCCTTCTCATTACAGAGATGCACATCACCTAATATGCTTAATTGGAAGTAGGCTTTCGAGCCTATACAGCTTGGAGTAAGACAACATGATTAAAGAGGATGATGTGGTCAAAATACTCATTTGCCTAATAATTCTGCACTCCCTGTAATCAAGCCATGCACATAACCATGCAGCTCAGGAGACTTGTGTACCTTGCCTATCTCCACAAGACCATGATTATTATCAGCTCATATTTTTGGATGATGCAACTCATAGCATATACGAGTTATATACTTATTATTGTTGTGGACAAATAGGTTGTTCAGGACAAGTGTTTATTCCTTCTTTTTCCCTTGAACACAACCTATTGCGCTTATTGACTTCCTCAATTTACATTATTGCATTGGAGGAACTGTTTATTTGCAGAATATACACCTTATATTTATGTATAGCTTCTCTGTTTGAACACTTCCATTTTGTTTTATGTCTCAGTGAAGGAAAATTGAGCCAGTGCTTTCTTATCCATATGCAGTCAAGTAAAAGAACTCTGGAGGAAAAGCTAAAATCTTGCCTATTTCCTGTGCATAGTCCAGATACTGTTGAATAAGCTAATGGAAACTATGTGATTCTTAAATTGTTTCTTGTATAGTGCATTCCTACCACCTGTATGATTTGCTTCTGGTTCTGTTTTTTTCATCCCATTGGTCATTGGAATTTATGTTGCTCTCATTCAGTCTATATTTCAATCTGTCTTACAAATAATTGAAAGCTCAGACTTGACCACTATGAATCCTTAGATTTCTCTGATGTTCAAATGTATAATTATAGTGTAGATTTTGATGACTTTGAAGTCCCCTCTTCTGCTAAGGAAAAATAACATATTTCATGGGTGTTCAATGCTCTAGATCCTAAATTGGAAAGTATCATATGTTTCTGGTCCACTTGTTGTCTCTTATTTGATTAAAGGGACATTCCAGCCAAGATTGGAATTCACATGGATTTATTCGAATTTTGAATAGAATAATTCTTGTAATATACATGTATTAACAAAAATGCTTCTAATAAAAGCTATAGCTGTTTCAAAAGTGTATTTAAGTATGCACCATGCACCAACATTTTAAACACAGCTCTTGCTCAGTGAGCCTAAGGTGCTTGTTTCATCTGGTAATGACTCTGTTTGTTAATTTGTACAAAAATCAAACAGAGAGAATGTAATCACAACATATAATACTGTTGTGAAAAAAGCAAGGGATAAAACAAGGCACACAGGATTTGGTAAATAATCAAATTTATTAATATCTATTTAAATCCCAAACCACATGTATGTGGATCACAAAAATGACAAGGTCAATCAATATCTAAAAGTGAGCATTCTTAACTAAATAAAAGGCAAATTTCAAAGACTAAATGCTACTGGAAGGGCCAGGAACCTCTAAGCATACGTATGCTAATTAACTAAGGATTAGGCCTAACCTGCCATCTGTTACATGAACAAGGTAACAAACTATAAGCAAATATAAACATAAACATAATGGTAACAAGTTGTACTACAGACAAAAGGACTCATAGCATTAAGACATTTTCAAGCAGACAAATCAGAGAAAAAATACAGGCAAACGCCTTATGCAAAGTCTGTAAGACAAACGTAGATATCTGCTGCTTTAGGCACAAAGTTCACATGTTATACTTAGCTGCTATATTTGGATCCGATATTTCCGATTCAAAGTTGATGCAGGTTGTTGGCCTGCTGGTGATTTGTTGGATTGTGAGAGGTGTGTCCCAAGCTCCGAGAATCCGTCCACTGGATTGGCCAGTTGCAAAAGGTGAAAGAAACCAGGCTTCCACGATGTTATGTAGCTAAGCACATACCAGGATGTACCGTATACTTAGGGAAGTATAGTGAGACAGCCACAAACAAATCCAAACGATTTCTCAGCAAAAGGTCTCTTATTCTTACACACCTTCAAATAGATGTTAAACGCTCTGTCCAGCGTAAGGTAGGAATCCACATTCTCCAGTGACCAGCCACTTTAACACAAACGCTCTCTCACAGCGTGCAGCATCGGATAGAAAAGGACAGTCATTATTGAGTCAGTTCCAAATTGGAAATAAACTTGTACCATAAATGTGTTTTCTTTGTTTTCTTTGAAAAATGCACAAAAGAGACAGGAGTTAGTCGACCTCACTCCTGACTAATATAGCACATGGGTGCTAAAGTCACACAAAGTGCCAATGCACGTTTCACCCCTGCAGCAAGATTTATGTCTAAGGGGTTCATCAGGGCATACTACTCCATACCGGACATCCTCTTTTTATAGACCCACCTGTAACTCCACAGGTGATCTACTTACTTGTAACAAGCTAATCTCTTAAAGCTGTACACAGCAAGAAGCCCTGTTCAATGATACATTTATTAATAGTTAAAAAAAGACCAACTATGAAAGCTTTGTTATTCTCAATTCAAAGTGAAAAAGCTAAATTCCTAAGCCTTCCAAAGCAAAGCTAACATCAGCCTTTTAAAATGATCACCTCCAGATAACGGCGCACACTCTATCAGAAAAGCACTTATAGAAAGCTGGCAATCTCCAGCTTTTCATTTAAACCTGCTGGGTATCTAGTTCCTAGTTTATAAATCCATTTTGCTTCTTTCTGCAAAAGGATTTTTTCATTATTGCCACCTCTACCATTAGTGATTCCTTTATCAATAATGATAAACTTTAAAGATTCCACGCTTCCTTTATGAAACATTTAAAAATGTCTCGCCACACTGGTGTCATTAGAATGAGTAATATCATCACGATGCTCTTGTACCCGGTCCTTTACGAGCCTCTTCGTTTTTCCTACGTAAAAGACCGGGCTCGAGCATCTAAGAAGGTAAATTGCTCCTTCAGACCTACAATTAAAGAAAAACTTTATATTGTAAGTCTTACCATCCTGTACAGAGAATTGTTTGGCGCTGTCCATGTGGACACAGTATACACAGTGTCCACATGGATAGCTGCATTTGATCCCCCTGTCCTTTCTAATGCATTAAGACACTGTGGTGAAAATTTGGTAAAGATTGGATAATTCCTTCATAGTTTTTCACATATTCAGTAATAAAGTGTGCCCTGTTTAACATTTAAAGAGACAGTAACGGTTTTGTTTTAAAACGGTTTTTGTGCTTTATTAACCAGTTTAAGCCTGTTTAACATGTCTGTACCTTCAGATAGATCATGTTCTGTATGTATGGAAGCCAATTTGGTTCCCCCTTCAAATATGTGTGATAATTGTGCCATAGCGTCCAAACAAAGTAAGGACAGTACTGTCACAAATAGTAAGGTTGCCCAGGATGATTCCTCAGATGAAGGAAGTAGACATAGTTCTACATCATCTCCTTCTGTGTCTATACCAGTTATGCCCGCGCAGGCAACCCCTAGTACTTCTAGCGCGCCAATGCTTGTTACTATGCAACAATTGACGGCAGTAATGGATAACTCCATAGCTAATAATTTATCCAAAATGCCAACATTTCAGAGAAAGCACGATTGCTCTGTTTTAAACACTGTAGAGCAGGAGGGCGCTGATGATAATTTTTCGGTCATACCCTCACACCAATCTGAAGTGGCAGTGAGGGAGGGTTTGTCAGATGGGGAAATTTCTGATACAGGAAGAATTTCTCAGCAGGCAGAACCTGATGTTGTGACATTTAAATTTAAATTAGAGCATCTCCGCGCATTACTTAAGGAGGTGCTATCTACTCTGGATGATTGTGACAATCTGGTCATCCCAGAAAAATTGTGCAAGATGGACAAGTTCCTCGAGGTCCCGGTGCACCCTGATGCTTTTCCGATACCTAAACGGGTGGCGGACATAGTGAATAAGGAGTGGGAGAAGCCAGGCATACCTTTTGTCCCTCCTCCTATATTTAAGAAATTGTTCCCTATGGTCGACCCCAGGAAGGACTTATGGCAAACAGTCCCTAAGGTCGAGGGGGCGGTTTCTACACTAGCCAAGCGCACGACCATTCCTATTGAGGACAATTGTGCTTTCAAAGATCCTATGGATAAAAAATTGGAGGGTTTGCTTAAAAAGATTTTCTCCAACATAGGTGTGTCCGGTCCACGGCGTCATCCTTACTTGTGGGATATTCTCTTCCCCAACAGGAAATGGCAAAGAGCCCAGCAAAGCTGGTCACATGATCCCTCCTAGGCTCCGCCTACCCCAGTCATTCTCTTTGCCGTTGTACAGGCAACATCTCCACGGAGATGGCTTAGAGTTTTTTAAGTCATGTGGCTGTAGCGCAGTGGCTAGCATTGTTGTCTTGTAAGCAAGAGGTTTAGAGATCAAATCCCGCAGGGTCTCTTTGAATCTAAAGGATTCCCCTGGGACAAGGTAAAGATTCCTAAGATTCTATCTTTTCTCCAAGAAGGATTGGAGAAAGGGTTATCTGCAAGTTCCTTGAAGGGACAGATTTCTGCCTTGTCTGTGTTACTTCACAAAAAGCTGGCAGCTGTGCCAGATGTTCAAGCCTTTGTTCAGGCTCTGGTTAGAATCAAGCCTGTTTACAAACCTTTGACTCCTCCTTGGAGTCTCAACTTAGTTCTTTCAGTTCTTCAGGGGGTTCCGTTTGAACCCTTACATTCCGTTGATATTAAGTTATTATCTTGGAAAGTTTTGTTTTTGGTTGCAATTTCTTCTGCTAGAAGAGTTTCAGAATTATCTGCTCTGCAGTGTTCTCCTCCTTATCTGGTGTTCCATGCAGATAAGGTGGTTTTACGTACTAAACCTGGTTTTCTTCCGAAAGTTGTTTCTAACAAAAACATTAACCAGGAGATAGTCGTGCCTTCTTTGTGTCCGAAACCTGTTTCGAAGAAGGAGCGTTTGTTGCACAATTTGGATGTTGTTCGCGCTCTAAAATTCTATTTAGATGCTACAAAGGATTTTAGACAAACATCTTCCTTGTTTGTTGTTTATTCTGGTAAAAGGAGAGGTCAAAAAGCAACTTCTACCTCTCTCTCTTTTTGGATTAAAAGCATCATCAGATTGGCTTACGAGACTGCCGGACGGCAGCCTCCTGAAAGAATCACAGCTCATTCCACTAGGGCTGTGGCTTCCACATGGGCCTTCAAGAACGAGGCTTCTGTTGATCAGATATGTAGGGCAGCGACTTGGTCTTCACTGCACACTTTTACCAAATTTTACAAGTTTGATACTTTTGCTTCTTCTGAGGCTGTTTTTGGGAGAAAGGTTTTGCAAGCCGTGGTGCCTTCCATTTAGGTGACCTGATTTGCTCCCTCCCTTCATCCGTGTCCTAAAGCTTTGGTATTGGTTCCCACAAGTAAGGATGACGCCGTGGACCGGACACACCTATGTTGGAGAAAACAGAATTTATGTTTACCTGATAAATTACTTTCTCCAACGGTGTGTCCGGTCCACGGCCCGCCCTGGTTTTTTAATCAGGTCTGATAATTTATTTTCTTTAACTACAGTCACCACGGTATCATATGGTTTCTCCTATGCAAATATTCCTCCTTAACGTCGGTCGAATGACTGGGGTAGGCGGAGCCTAGGAGGGATCATGTGACCAGCTTTGCTGGGCTCTTTGCCATTTCCTGTTGGGGAAGAGAATATCCCACAAGTAAGGATGACGCCGTGGACCGGACACACCGTTGGAGAAAGTAATTTATCAGGTAAACATAAATTCTGTTTTTGTACAGCAAGGTTACCTCCTTCAACCTATTTCGTGCATTATTCCTGTCACTACAGCGGCGTGGTTCTGGTTCGAGGAACTGGAAAAGTCGCTCAGTAGGGAGACTCCGTATGAGGAAGTCATGGACAGAATTCACGCACTTAAGTTAGCTAATTCCTTTATTTTAGACGCCGCTTTGCAGTTAGCGAGGTTAGCGGCGAAAAATTCAGGGTTTGCAATTGTGGCGCGCAGAGTGCTCTGGCTAAAGTCTTGGTCGGCGGATGTATCTTCCAAGACAAAATTGCTTAATATCCCTTTCAAAGGTAAGACCCTTTTTGGGCCAGAATTGAAAGAGATTATTTCAGACATCACTGGGGGAAAGGGCCATGCCCTCCCACAAGATAAACCTTTCAAGGCTAAGAATAAGTCCAATTTTCGTTCCTTTCGCAATTTCAGGAACGGACCGGCTTCCAACTCGGCAGCCTCTAGACAAGAGGGTAACGCTTCCCAGACTAAACCAGCTTGGAAACCAATGCAAGGCTGGAACAAGGGTAAACAGGCCAAGAAGCCTGCTGCTGCTACCAATACAGCATGAAGGGGTAGCCCCCGATCCGGGACCGGATCTAGTAGGGGGCAGACTCTCTCTCTTCGCTCAGGCTTGGGCAAGAGATGTTCAGGCTCCCTGGGCACTAGAAATAGTCTCTCAGGGTTATCTTCTGGAATTCAAGGAACTACCCCCAAGGGGAAGGTTCCACATGTCTCGCTTATCTTCAAACCAAATAAAGAGACAGGCATTCTTACATTGTGTAGAAGACCTGTTAAAGATGGGAGTGATACACCCAGTTCCAACTGTGGAACAAGGTCAGGGGTTTTACTCAAATCTGTTTGTAGTTCCCAAAAAAGAGGGAACTTTCAGACCAATTCTGGATTTAAAAATTCTAAACAAATTTCTCAGAGTTCCATCGTTCAAAATGGAAACCATTCGAACAATTTTACCTACAATCCAGGAGGGTCAATTTATGACTACCGTGGATTTAAAGGATGCGTATCTACATATTCCTATCCACAAAGATCATCATCAGTTCCTAAGGTTCGCCTTTCTGGACAAGCATTACCAGTTTGTGGCTCTCCCATTCGGGCTAGCCACTGCTCCAAGGATTTTCACAAAGGTGCTCGGGTCCCTTCTAGCGGTTCTAAGACCAAGGGGTATTGCAGTGGCACCTTATCTGGACGACATTCTAATCCAAGCGTTGTCTCTTTCCAAAGCAAAGGCTCATACAGACATTGTTCTAGCCTTTCTCAGATCTCACGGGTGGAAGGTGAACGTAGAAAAGAGTTCCCTGTCTCCGTCGACAAGAGTTCCCTTTTTGGGAACAATAATAGATTCTTTAGAAATGAAGATCTTCCTGACAGAAGTCAGAAAGTCAAAGCTTCTAAACGCTTGTCAAGTTCTTCACTCTATTCTGCAGCCTTCCATAGCTCAGTGCATGGAAGTAGTAGGGTTGATGGTTGCAGCAATGGACATAGTTCCTTTTGCTCGAATTCATCTAAGACCATTACAACTGTGCATGCTCAAGCAGTGGAATGGGGACTATACAGACTTGTCTCCAATGATTCAAGTAGACCAGATGACCAGAGACTCACTCCGTTGGTGGTTGACCCAGGATCACCTGTCCCAGGGAATGAGTTTCCGCAGACCAGAGTGGGTCATTGTCACGACCGACGCCAGTCTATTAGGCTGGGGCGCGGTCTGGGATTCCCTGAAAGCTCAGTGTCTATGGTCTCGGGAAGAGTCTCTTCTCCCGATAAACATTCTGGAACTGAGAGCGATATTCAATGCTCTCCGGGCTTGGCCTCAACTAGCGAAGGCCGGATTCATAAGATTCCAGTCAGACAACATGACGACTGTAGCTTACATCAACCATCAGGGGGGAACAAGGAGTTCCTTGGCGATGAGAGAGGTGTCCAAAATCATCAAATGGGCGGAGGATCACTCCTGCCACCTATCTGCAATCCACATCCCAGGAGTAGACAACTGGGAGGCGGATTATCTGAGTCGTCAGACTTTCCATCCGGGGGAGTGGGAACTTCACCCGGAGGTGTTTGCCCAGTTGACTCAATTATGGGGCATTCCAGACATGGATCTGATGGCGTCTCGTCAGAACTTCAAGGTTCCTTGCTACGGGTCCAGATCCAGGGATCCCAAGGCGACTCTAGTGGATGCATTAGTGGCGTCTTGGTCGTTCAACCTAGCTTATGCGTTTCCACCGTTCCCTCTCCTTCCCAGGCTTGTAGCCAGGATCAAACAGGAGAAGGCCTCTGTGATTCTGATAGCTCCTGCGTGGCCGCGCAGGACTTGGTATGCAGACCTGGTGAATATGTCATCGGCTCCACCATGGAAGCTACCTTTGAGACAGGATCTTCTAGTACAAGGTCCATTCGAACATCCAAATCTAGTTTCTCTGCAGCTGACTGCTTGGAAATTGAACGCTTGATTTTATCCAAGTGCGGGTTTTCAGATTCAGTGATAGATACTCTGGTCCAAGCCAGAAAACCTGTGACTAGAAAGATTTACCATAAAATATGGAAAAGATATACAGGCAGTGCAGAATTATTAGGCAAATGAGTATTTTAACTACATCATCCTCTTTATGCATGTTGTCTTACTCCAAGCTGTATAGGCTCGAAAGCCTACTACCAATTAAGCATATTAGGTGATGTGCATCTCTGTAATGAGAAGGAATGTGGTCTAATGACATCAACACCCTATATCAGGTGTGCATAATTATTAGGCAACTTCCTTTCCTTTGGCAAAATGGGTCAAAAGAAGGACTTGACAGGCTCAGAAAAGTAAAAAATAGTGAGATATCTTGCAGAGGGATGCAGCACTCTTAAAATTGCAAAGCTTCTGAAGCGTGATCATCGAACAATCAAGCGTTTCATTCAAAATAGTCAACAGGGTCGCAAGAAGCGTGTGGAAAAACCAAGGCGCAAAATAACTGCCCATGAACTGAGAAAAGTCAAGCGTGCAGCTGCCAAGATGCCACTTGCCACCAGTTTGGCCATATTTCAGGGCTGCAACATCACTGGAGTGCCCAAAAGCACAAGGTGTGCAATACTCAGAGACATGGCCAAGGTAAGAAAGGCTGAAAGACGACCACCACTGAACAAGACACACAAGCTGAAACGTCAAGACTGGGCCAAGAAATATCTCAAGACTGATTTTTCTAAGGTTTTATGGACTGATGAAATGAGAGTGAGTCTTGATGGGCCAGATGGATGGGCCCGTGGCTGGATTGGTAAAGGGCAGAGAGCTCCAGTCCGACTCAGACGCCAGCAAGGTGGAGGTGGAGTACTGGTTTGGGCTGGTATCATCAAATATGAGCTTGTGGGGCCTTTTCGGGTTGAGGATGGAGTCAAGCTCAACTCCCAGTCCTACTGCCAGTTTCTGGAAGACACCTTCTTCAAGCAGTGGTACAGGAAGAAGTCTGCATCCTTCAAGAAAAACATGATTTTCATGCAGGACAATGCTCCATCACACGCGTCCAAGTACTCCACAGCGTGGCTGGCAAGAAAGGGTATAAAAGAAGAAAATCTAATGACATGGCCTCCTTGTTCACCTGATCTGAACCCCTTTGAGAACCTGTGGTCCATCATCAAATGTGAAATTTACAAGGAGGGAAAACAGTACACCTCTCTGAACAGTGTCTGGGAGGCTGTGGTTGCTGCTGCACGCAATGTTGATGGTGAACAGATCAAAACACTGACAGAATCCATGGATGGCAGGCTTTTGAGTGTCCTTGCAAAGAAAGGTGGCTATATTGGTCACTGATTTGTTTTTGTTTTGTTTTTGAATGTCAGAAATGTATATTTGTGAATGTTGAGATGTTATATTGGTTTCACTGGTAAAAATAAATAATTGAAATGGGTATATATTTGTTTTTTGTTAAGTTGCCTAATAATTATGCACAGTAATAGTCACCTGCACACACAGATATCTCCCTAAAATAGCTATAACTAAAAACAAACTAAAAACTACTTCCAAAACTATTCAGCTTTGATATTAATGAGTTTTTTGGGTTAATTGAGAACATGGTTGTTGTTCAATAATAAAATTAATCCTCAAAAATACAACTTGCCTAATAATTCTGCACTCCCTGTATCTGCTGGTGTGAATCCAAGGGATTCTCCTGGAGTAAGATTAAAATTCCCAGGATCCTCTCCTTTCTCCAAGAAGGTTTGGATAAGGGATTGTCAGCAAGTTCTCTAAAAGGACAGATTTCTGCTTTATCTGCCTTGTTACACAAACGACTGGCAGCTGTGCCAGATGTACAAGCTTTTGTACAGGCTTTGGTCAGAATCAAGCCTGTTTACAGACCCTTGACTCCTCCCTGGAGTCTAAATTTAGTTCTTTCAGTTCTTCAAGGGGTTCCGTTTGAACCCTTACATTCCATAGATATCAAGTTACTATCTTGGAAAGTTCTGTTTTTGGTTGCTATTTCTTCTGCTAGAAGAGTTTCTGAATTATCTGCTTTGCAGTGTGATCCACCCTATCTGGTGTTCCATTCAGATAAGGTTGTTTTGCGTACCAAGCCTGGTTTTCTTCCAAAAGTTGTTTCCAACAAGAATATTAACCAGGAAATAGTTGTTCCTTCTTTGTGTCCGAATCCAGTTTCAAAGAAGGAACGTTTGTTACACAATTTAGATGTAGTCCGTGCTTTAAAGTTCTATTTAGAAGCAACAAAGGATTTCAGACAAACTTCTTCTTTGTTTGTCGTTTATTCTGGTAAGAGGAGAGGACAAAAAGCTACTGCTACCTCTCTTTCTTTCTGGCTGAAAAGCATCATCCGATTGGCTTATGAGACTGCCGGACGGCAGCCTCCTGAACGAATCACAGCTCACTCTACTAGGGCTGTGGCTTCCACATGGGCCTTTAAGAACGAGGCTTCTGTTGATCAGATATGTAAGGCAGCGACTTGGTCTTCTCTGCACACTTTTGCCAAATTCTACAAATTTGATACTTTTGCTTCTTCGGAGGCTATTTTTGGGAGAAAGGTTTTGCAAGCCGTGGTGCCTTCTGTTTAGGTAACCTGATTTGCTCCCTCCCTTCATCCGTGTCCTAAAGCTTTGGTATTGGTTCCCACAAGTTATGGATGACGCCGTGGACCGGACACACCAATGTTGGAGAAAACAGAATTTATGCTTACCTGATAAATTACTTTCTCCAATGGTGTGTCCGGTCCACGGCCCGCCCTGGTTTTTTAATCAGGTTTGAAAAATTTCTTTCTCTATACACTACAGTCACCACGGCACCCTATAGTTTCTCCTTTTTTTCTCCTAACCGTCGGTCGAATGACTGGGGGGCGGAGCCTGGGAGGGACTATATGGACAGCTTTTGCTGTGCTCTTTGCCATTTCCTGTTGGGGAAGAGAATATTCCCACAAGTTATGGATGACGCCGTGGACCGGACACACCGTTGGAGAAAGTAATTTATCAGGTAAGCATAAATTCTGTTTTTTCAAAGAAAACAAAGAAAACACATTTATGGTACAAGTTTATTTCCAATTTGGAACTGACTCAATAATGACTGTCCTTTTCTATCCGATGCTGCACGCTGTGAGAGAGCGTTTGTGTTAAAGTGGCTGGTCACTGGAGAATGTGGATTCCTACCTTACGCTGGACAGAGCGTTTAACATCTATTTGAAGGTGTGTAAGAATAAGAGACCTTTTGCTGAGAAATCGTTTGGATTTGTTTGTGGCTGTCTCACTATACTTCCCTAAGTATACGGTACATCCTGGTATGTGCTTAGCTACATAACATCGGTGGAAGCCTGGTTTCTTTCACCTTTTGCAACTGGCCAATCCAGTGGACGGATTCTCGGAGCTTGGGACACACCTCTCACAATCCAACAAATCACCAGCAGGCCGACAACCACACCTCAGGCTGTAAGTGACGTCACACGCTCTGAACGCTGCATCAACTTTGAATCGGAAATATCGGATCCAAATATAGCAGCTAAGTATAACATGTGAACTTTGTGCCTAAAGCAGCAGATATCTACGTTTGTCTTACAGACTTTGCATAAGGCGTTTGCCTGTATTTTTTCTCTGATTTGTCTGCTTAAAAAATGTCTTATTGCTATGAGTCCTTTTGTCTGTAGTACAACTTGTTACCATTATGTTTATGTTTATATTTGCTTATAGTTTGTTACCTTGTTCATGTAACAGATGGCAGGTTAGGCCTAATCCTTAGTTAATTAGCATACGTATGCTTAGAGGTTCCTGGCCTTTCCAGTAGCATTTAGTCTTTGAAATTTGCCTTTTATTTAGTTAAGAATGCTCACTTTTAGTTATTGATTGACCTTGTCATTTTTGTGATCCACATACATGTGGTTTGGGATTTAAATAGATATTAATCAATTTGATTATTCACCAAATCCTGTGTGCCTTGTTTTATCCCTTGCTTTTTTCACAACAGTATTATATGTTGTGATTACATTCTCTCTTTTTGATTTTTGTACATTTTATTATCAAGGGTGGCACCAGAAAATATATACATATTTTTGGTTCAGCAATATTACCTACTCTCTCATACTTATTTTGTTTGTATCTGTTTGTTAATTTGCTGATATGATGCAAGTCCCACTGGTGCTCTGAGCAGCTACAGTATTTAAAATGCTGGTGCACTGAGAATTTCTAACTATGCTTCACATGCATGTGCAGAAAAAAATGTTAACACTAAAACAGTGATAACTTTTACTGGAAGCATTTTTGCCAATACATGTATATTGCAAATATGTTTCTATTCAAAGATGTAATTCATCTATGTGCATGTAACCGAAATGTCCCTTTAAGGTTAAATGACTCAACTTTAGGAAACACTTTTACAGTTCTAAATGGTTTTATAAAAGCACTTATTTACCACACTCACTCCATGACATATCTCATTTCTGACAGTGGTCATAGCTTTTTATAATGGAAGATGGCACCCCATCTCTTATTCTATGGATTGCAAGATGGAATCTCTTTCATAGAAGACTTCATTTAGTTATTTGTTTAAGGAATACTTATTAATTTTGGATAAGAGTGCATTATTTCTGTGTTTAACAGCAATCCTTTTCTTCTATGGTGTCAAAATACAATTGAGGGAGCTTTATAGTGTATCTGTTTGTTTTTATTAAAAAAGAAACAAGCAGGTTCTTTATAGTACCAATTTTTAAATAAAATTCTGACACAAGGTGAACCAGTGTCCAGTCTATAACTTAAAGGAACAGTCTACTTGAAAATACTTTTTTTAAAAACATAATCTCTTTATACCCATTCCCCAGTTTTGTGTAACTAACACTTATATTTTAGAAAATTTAAAACTTGATTTCAAAGCAACAGGGAATTCAGCACACTTAAATTCATATAAAACCATACCTTTTGGTTTTTAATATTTCACAAAATTGTGCACACTGGAGTAAGTCTAACACACATAAAAAACACACACATTTTAAAATTATTGTAGCTGTAGAATCGACTCGGGTAACGTATACAAACACCTAAATACACTCTATAAATGTCCCAGCATGTGGAGGGCCTAACTTCATTCCAAAGACAATCCAAGTAATAGTAAGTACAGGTTAGTTCATGCATGAAGCAGTTAGCAAGCTTGGTTATGTACACTGCAGTGTAACCAAGGTTAGGATTTGGAAAGAACAGCCAGTAATCCACTATGAATGCATTTGCAGCTGTGGTAAATAGAGCAGTCAATGAAATGTGTCAAGTCAAGTTGTTACACAGTATATCTCCCAAACTGACATATAGATCAACAGGAATTCAAACTTTAGGGGCTTACTTGGTTCTCCATCTGATACACAGAATCCCACGTACCTCCAATACAGCATGGCTTCGACCACGGCTCTCGCCGCACTTTAGGTCAGTTACCTTCTCAGCTGTTGTCTCATGGTTCCTGCCGTATTTCCTGTACTTCCGATCTTTTCATCAGGGATAGAGTGCTTTCAACTTTTGAATGTAAATTGACTTGATCTCTGCCACAGCCTTGTATCGGGATGCCTTTAAACAGACATAGTGGCCATAGTGCACACTGCTCACCCGGAAAGATGGAGTTTTTTGTAGCAGGCCTGCTTACACGGCTACCAGAGGATCTATTGCTGGGCAATACATTTGCCGACACGCGTTTCACCCATAATGCTCTTCATAGTTTTGGGCTTTGTCACACTTTTTACCTCTATGATTACCTTGTATCTAAGCCCCTGCAGACTGCCCCTTATTTCAGTTCTTTTGACAGACTTGTATTTTAGCCAATCAGTGCTGACTAATAAGTAACTCCTCGTTAGTGAACACAATGTTATCTATATGGTACACATGAATACATAGCAGTGGGAAAAACTGTCAAAATGCACTGAGATAAGAGGCTGCCTTCAACACCTTAGAAATCAGTTTGAGCCTACCTAGGTTTAGCTTTCAACAAAGAATACCAAAGAACAAAGCAAATTTGATGATAAAAGTTAATTGAAAAGTTGTTTAAAATTGCATGCCCCATATTAATCATGAAAGTTTAGTTTTGACTTGACTGTCCCTTTAAGTTGTGTGTTGTGCCACTGGCTCTATCATTAAAAATATTTTTTTAGCTAAGTAAAATTTTATTTTTATCTACTCATGAAAACATAAAGGGCTAGATTACAAGTGGAGCGCTAAAATATTGTGCTCCCGCAAACTGACAAGTTTGTCCGTTTACGGGAGGGCGATAATTAACCAGCCATTACAAGTGGCTGGTTATTGCCACCGCGAGCTTGTGGTAGCAATTAGCGCTCAGAAAATTAACCAGAGATACGATCTCTTGTTGATTTTTCAAAAGTGCCCCAAATGCCCTCAAAATAAAGAGCATTATAGTTTTTTATTATTTTTATTACTGGGCAGTTTTGAGGCTTTAAACTTGGTTGGAGTCGGGTATTAAAAAGGAAAAAAAAAGGCATTGAAAAATGCCTTTACATTGCGGTATATGCGAACTGTGTGTTCCCATAGACCGCAATGTAAATATATATGCTTAGAACTTATATACATATATATTTATTTGTTAATATGTGTATATATACACATATTAACACATAAATATATATGTAGTTAATCATATACAAATCAAGGAAAGTAGAACAGTACTCCCAGACCAGACCAGAGACACATCACATGACCCTGAAACACTGCTCAGTTATGGTGCTATAGCACTCTCAAAAAGCTGCACTATTTCTAGAGTCACATGCAGTCTTGGCGCAGACCAGCCTGGGAGCAAGTCCCTAGGGAAAATTGCTAAACAGACATTACAATACACACAAAAATAAAGTCTAGCACTTGCTCACAAGCTCTCAGCTAAATTTAAAAGAAACTGGAAGAGTCAGTTACCGCATTTTGTGTGTTTGTAGTTAATCATATACATATATATTTCAAAATCTGCGTTACCCACTTTGCTGCACGAGGTTCTGGTGTCGGTATCAGAACGAGGCTCCCATAGGAGCCTATAAAAGCAGGGTCTTCTGAGCACAATGCTTCCTAGCAATGTGAGCATGAACTTGCGTTTGCATTACGATTTACTTGTACATTATCGTGCGCTAGTATTACAAAGTGGAGCGCTAATATCGCATGCAAGCGATATTTAGCGCTTGACTTGTAATCTAGCCTAAAATATATAGTACAATTATCAGGAAATCAATTTTCATTTTTCCAATAGGTTCTGGTAATTAAAGTGAAGATGGGCTATACAGGTATACCCCGCTCATACAGCGGGTTAGGGACCGGAGCCCCGCTGTAAAGTGAAAACCGCCTTAAAGTGAAACAAGGCAGTTTTAGCTTTCTTTTCACTTGCCAGTGTGTTTAAAAACATGTTTTAACTAACTTATATTAGGTGTACAATAGCACTAAGTTTAGTTTAACACTCGCACAGCACAGTATTCAATAAATACTGTACCTGTAAAATAGTGACAATCACTGTAGTACAATTTGCCAGAGTATAGCACTGAGACACAGATTGCACTGTAATGCTGTAAACAGAGTGAACTAAGCATAATAAAATGGTGCCAGTCACTTTTCTTACAATCTCACAATGATTACAGCACTGTTTTAAAATCCTTGGAGGTTGAACTTCAGCTCCACAAAGCGCTGTATTAGCGAAGCGCTGTAAAGTGAAGCGCTGTAAAGTGAGGTATACCTGTATCGCAAACAGATTAAGATTAAATTACTATTCTATCACACTAGGTTTTGTAAAGATTTATATAACAGCTTATTACAATTTTATAGCAATTTGTATATGTCTGACATTATTTAATAAAGCTTGGTTTGATCTGGAAAAAATATCCAACAAATTGGGATGAATGTTTTATACATATGTTTAATATATGTTTTGATGAATAAAAATTAAAAAATATATTATAGATTGATAGATATTGTTGTCCTATATCAGTTAGATCATTTTTGTTTCTTTGCTGATTACATTTAATTTATTGAAACACCGTTTTTTTTTTCATTCCTTGCAGAGTTTGGTGTCTACTGCAGCCACTGCCGAAGTGAAGTGCGTGGCACACAATGTGCCATCTGTAAGGGTTTCACCTTCCAATGTGCCATTTGCCACGTAGCAGTCCGCGGCTCTTCTAATTTCTGCCTGAGTTGTGGCCACGGAGGACACACAGCACATATGCTGGAATGGTTCAGTACACAGGAAGTCTGTCCAACAGGTTGTGGTTGTCACTGTCTTCTGGAGAGCACCTTCTGATGGAATACTTCAGTATGGCACAATACAGATTTGGTTATAGTTTACTATGGCCCATATAGTAAGGGCTCTCTATGTTCTGGATATTCTCTTCTAACAGGAAATTAGTGTTCTATTAAACTCATATTGGGTGAACTGAGTAACTACACATTGAAACTGAGAATACTCATTTTGGATTTCCCTGAGGATGCCTCTTTGCTGTTGCAGAATGTTCTATATTTACCTCATGATCAGATGGAGGTTTCATACTGCATTTGTAAGACTCAGAAAGGATGAGCAGAAGATCCCGCCTCCCATGTATGGAAGAATTTTATAGTAAATAAGCAACAGAAAACCACAAATTACCAAAATATTGTGTTCATCTATTCAGTACAGTCTAAAGGACTACATTAGAGAAGGTGATTTTTCCATTTTCTCTCCTGTAATGATATACACTTTACATATTTATTTTCAACCACATTTTACCTATATGTATATATAAGACTATGGCAGAGGCAGGAACTTTGCCATGTTGCATTTTGTAAGTGTCCTAGTGCCTGTTGCAAATGCTGTAACCCCAGGTACTAAAATATTAACTTGATATAAAAATCAAATGACCATGGTCTTTAAGATTGCACAGCAGATCTGGGCTGTCAAATGCAGAAATTTGTGAAAATAGTTTTCTGTTAATATGCAAAGTTTTGTCTGGTTGTAGTAGCTATAATTTTATCATTAATAATTTCCTCTGTTACTACCTCTTTCTGTCCCACCTTGCCTGTCACATGCTCTTTAATGATGGTTTATAAATAATATGGAGCATGGAAACAAAAGGTCCTGACATTGTGAATGGGCCACAGGCCCCTGGCTACAAAGGCTCATGTAATACTCTAAGAATATGTTGCTGCCAGGCTGTATAGTTTTTATACTTACAATGAAGGATACTGCTTGTTGGGGGCTATAATAATATGGCATGCAGATAGATGTGACAAACTAGAAATTAAATCACTTTGTGCGCTCACCAAATGCATTTTTTTCTGCCCCTGAGTATTCTGTGTCTGTGGTATACAGAGTACTTGTGTGAATATTAAAATATTAATAAAAGAATTTATTAAAATAAAGTGTTAAGTTATTGTTTTTCTCACATATGAACACATATTTAACAAGTTAAAATTAAAAGACAACAATATTTTTACATGGTCTTTATATGTTTGTTTCAACAGGCCATGCATTTTCAGAAGTTATATTGCAGATGTCAAATAGTAAAAAAATATATATAAATACTTTTAGTGGTAAATTATATAAAACATTTGTGACGGATAGAAGGAATATGAATATGGCTCTCCTAGCCGAAACGCGTTAGTCTGTGCACAGGGGTTTTTATCCCTTCTCTCTATGTTTGATATTTAATTTTAACTAAGTTAATAAAGTTTATATATTTCTCTTGTAAGGTGTATCCAGTCCACGGATCATCCATTACTTGTGGGATATTCTCATTCCCAACAGGAAGTTGCAAGAGGACACCCACAGCAGAGCTGTAATATAGCTCCTCCCCTAACTGTCATAGCCAGTCATTCTCTTGCAACTCTCAACAAGCTAGGATGTTGTAGGAGAGAGTGGTTAAATATAGTTAGTTTATTTTCTTCAATCAAAAGTTTGTTATTTTTAAATAGTACCGGAGTTGTGCTATTTTATCTCAGGCAGTAAATAGAAGAAGAATCTGCCTGAGGTTTCTATGATCTTAGCAGGTTGTAACTAAGATCCATTGCTATTCTCACATATGTCTGAGGGGATTACACAGATGAGGTAACTTCAGCGAGAGAATGGCGTGCAGTTTATTCTGCTATCAGGTATGTGCAGTTATAATTTTTTCTAGAGATGGAAAACACTAGAAAATGCTGCTGATACCGGATTAATGTAAGTTAAGCCTGAATACAGTGATTTAATAACGACTGGTATCATGCTTACTCCCAGGGGTAATACCCTTATGATATTGCAATATAAACGTTTGCTGGCATGTTTAATCGTTTTTATATATGCATTGGTGATAAAACTTTATTGGGGCCTAGTTTTTTCCACATGGCTGGCTTAAATTTTGACTAGAAACAGTTTTACTGAGGCTTTCCACTGTTATAGTATAAAAGTTACAGTTGGTGCAGTTAAAATTACAAACTGTGACATCCAGCTTCCCTCAGGAGTCCCCTGTATGCTATAGGACATCTCTAAAGGGCTCAAAGGCTTTCCAAAGTCGTTTATTGGGGAAGGTAGGACCACAGCTTGCTGTGGCAGTTGGTTGTGACTGTTAAAAAACAAAAAAACAAAAAAAAAAGTCTATTTCGTTTTTTTGATCCGTTTTTTGAACTAAGGGGTTAATCATCCATTTGCAAGTGGATGCAATGCTCTGCTAGCCTATTACATACACTGTAAACATTTCGTTTGATTTACTGTATTTTTTTACTGTTTTTCAAATTCTGACAAAATTTGTTTCTCTTAAAGGCACAGTACCGTTTTTTATATTTGCTTGTTAACTTGATTTAAAGTGTTTTCCAAGCTTGTTAGTCTCATTGCTAGTCTGTATAAACATGTCTGACATAGAAGAAACTCCTTGTTCATTATGTTTAAAAGCCATGGTGGAACCCCCTCTTAGAATGTGTACCAAATGTACTGATTTCATTTTATGCAATAAAGATCATATTCTGTTTTCTCCAACATTGGTGTGTCCGGTCCACGGCGTCATCCTTACTTGTGGGATATTCTCTTCCCCAACAGGAAATGGCAAAGAGTCCCAGCAAAGCTGATCACATGATCCCTCCTAGGCTCCGCCCACCCCAGTCATTCTCTTTGCCGTTGCACAAGCAACATCTCCACGGAGATGGTTAAGAGTTTTTTTGGTGTTTAAATGTAGTTTTATTCTTCTATCAAGTGTTTGTTATTTTAAAATAGTGCTGGTATGTACTATTTACTCTGAAACAGAAAAGGATGAAGATTTCTGTTTGTAAGAGGAAGATGATTTTAGCAGACAGTAACTAAAATCGATTGCTGTTTCCACACAGGACTGTTGAGATGAAGTAACTTCAGTTTGGGGAAACAGTTAGCAGACTTTTCTGCTTAAGGTATGACTAGCCATATTTCTAACAAGACCATGTAATGCTGGAAGGCTGTCATTTCCCCTCATGGGGACCGGTAAGCCATTTTCTTAGTTAAACATAAAAAGAATAAAGGGCTTCAAAAAGGGCTTAAAAACTGGTAGACATTTTTCTGGGCTAAAACGATTGCTTTACTAGGCATATTATGCAGATTCTAACTAATAATTGGTATTATAATCTTGGGGAACGTTTAGAAAAACGGCAGGCACTGTGTTGGACGCCTTTTTCAGATGGGGGCCTTTCTAGTTATAGACAGAGCCTCATTTTCGCGCCATTAATGCGCAGTTGTTTTTGGAGAGCAAGGCATGCAGATGCATCTGTCAGGAGCTAAGAATCACTGAAAAAGCTTATAGAAGGCGTCATTTGGTATCGTATTCCCCTCTGGGCTTGGTTGGGTCTCAGCAAAGCATATAGCTGGGACTGTATAGGGGTTAAATGTAAAAACGGCTCCGGTTCCGTTAATTTAAGGGTTAAAGCTCTGAAATTTGGTGTGCAATACTTTTAATGCCTTAAGACACTGTGGTGAAATTTTGAACAATTTTGACAGTAACGGTTTTATTTTAAAACGTTTTTTGTGCTTTGTTGACAAGTTTAAGCCTGTTTAACATGTCTGTACAATCAGATAAGCTATGTTCTATATGTATGAAAGCCAATGTGTCTCCCCATTTAAATTTATGTGATAATTGTGCCATAGTGTCCAAACAAAGTAAGGACAGTAATGCCACAGATAATGATATTGCCCAAGATGATTCCTCAAATGAGGGGAGTAAACATGATACTACATCATCCCCTACTGTGTCTACACCAGTTATGCCCACACAGGAGGCCCCTAGTACATCTAGTGCGCCAATACTTATTACCATGCAACAATTAACGGCTGTAATGGATAACTCCATAGCAAATCTTTTATCCAAAATGCCTACTTATCAGAGAAAGCGCGATTGCTCTGTTTTAAACACTGAAGAGCAAGAGGACGCTGATGATAACTGTTCTGACATACCCTCACACCAATCTCAAGGGGCCATGAGGGAGGTTTTGTCTGATGGAGAAATCTCAGATTCAGGAAAAATTTCTCATCAAGCTGAACCTGATGTTGTGACATTTAAATTTAAATTAGAACATCTCCGCGCACTGCTTAAGGAGGTGTTATCTACTCTGGATGATTGTGACAATTTGGTCATTCCAGAGAAATTATGTAAGATGGACAAGTTCCTAGAGGTTCCGGTGCCCCCCGACGCTTTTCCTATACCCAAGCGGGTGGCGGACATAGTAGATAAAGAGTGGGAAAGGCCCGGCATACCTTTTGTTCCCCCCCTATATTTAAGAAATTATTTCCTATAGTCGACCCCAGAAAGGACTTATGGCAGACAGTCCCCAAGGTCGAGGGGGCGGTTTCTACTCTAAACAAACGCACTACTATTCCTATCGAAGATAGTTGTGCTTTCAAAGATCCTATGGATAAGAAATTAGAGGGTTTGCTTAAAAAGATTTTTGTACAGCAAGGTTACCTTCTACAACCAATTTCATGCATTGTTCCTGTCACTACGGCAGCGTGTTTCTGGTTCGAGGAACTAGAAAAATCGCTCAGTAAAGAATCTTCGTATGAGGAGGTTATGGACAGAGTTCAAGCACTTAAATTGGCTAACTCTTTTGTTTTAGATGCCGCTTTGCAATTAGCTAGATTAGCAGCGAAAAATTCAGGGTTTGCTATCGTGGCGCGCAGAACACTTTGGCTAAAGTCTTGGTTAGCGGATGTGTCTTCCAAGACAAAATTGCTTAACATTCCTTTCAAAGGTAAAACATTATTTGGACCTGATTTGAAAGAGATTATTTCACTGGGGGAAAGGGCCACGCCCTCCCACAGGATAGGTCTTTTAAGGCTAAAAATAAGCCTAATTTTCGTCCCTTTCGCAGAAACGGACCAGTCTTTAATTCTGTATCCTCTAAGCAAGAGGGTAATACTTCACAACCCAAACCAGCCTGGAAACCAATGCAAGGCTGGAACAAGGGTAAGCAGGCCAAGAAGCCTACAACTGCTACCAAAACAGCATGAAGGGATAGCCCCCGATCCGGGACCGGATCTAGTGGGGGGCAGACTTTATCTCTTTGCTCAGGCTTGGGCAAGAGATGTTCAGGATCCTTGGGCACTAGAAATAGTTTCTCAAGGTTATCTCCTGGAATTCAAGGAACTACCCCCAAGGGGAAGGTTCCACAGGTCTCAATTATCTTCAAACCAAATAAAGAGACAGGCATTCTTACATTGTGTAGAAGACCTGTTAAAGATGGGAGTGATACATCCAGTTCCAATAAGAGAACAAGGAATGGGATTTTATTCCAATCTGTTCATAGTTCCCAACAAAGAGGGAACATTCAGACCAATTTTGGATCAAAAGATCCTAAACAAATTTCTCAGGGTACCATCGTTCAAAATGGAAACTATTCGAACGATCCTACCTACTATCCAGGAAAATCAATTTATGACTACCGTGGATTTAAAAGATGCGTACCTACATATTCCTATCCACAAGGAACATCATCAGTTCCTAAGGTTCGCTTTTCTGGACAAGCATTACCAGTTTGTGGCACTTCCATTCGGATTAGCCACTGCTCCAAGGATTTTCACAAAGGTACTAGGGTCCCTTCTAGCGGTTCTAAGACCAAGGGGCATTGCAGTAGTACCTTACTTGGACGACATCCTGATTCAAGCGTCGTCCATGTCAAAAGCAAAGGCTCATACGGACATCGTCCTAGCCTTTCTCAGATCTCACGGATGGAAGGTGAACAAAGAAAAAAGTTCTCTGTCCCCGTCAACAAGAGTTCCCTTCTTGGGAACAATAATAGATTCCTTAGAAATGAGGATTTTTCTGACAGAGGTCAGAAAATCAAAACTTCTAAGCTCTTGTCAAGTACTTCACTCTGTTCCTCGTCCTTCCATAGCGCAGTGCATGGAAGTAATAGGATTGATGGTTGCAACAATGGACATAGTTCCTTTTGCACGAATTCATCTAAGACCATTACAACTGTGCATGCTCAGAGAGTGGAATGGGGATTATACAGACTTGTCTCCGACGATTCAAGTAGATCAAAAGACCAGAGATTCACTCCGTTGGTGGCTGACCCTGGACAATCTGTCACAGGGAATGAGCTTCCGCAGACCAGAGTGGGTCATTGTCACGACCGACGCCAGCCTAGTGGGATGGGGCGCGGTCTGGGAATCCCTGAAAGCTCAGGGTCTATGGTCTCGGGAAGAGTCTCTTCTCCCGATAAACATTTTGGAACTGAGAGCGATATTCAATGCTCTCAGAGCTTGGCCTCAACTAGCAAAGGCCAAATTCATAAGGTTTCAGTCAGACAACATGACGACCGTTGCATATATCAATCATCAGGGGGGAACAAGGAGTTCCCTGGCGATGAAAGAAGTGACCAAGATAATTCAATGGGCGGAGGATCACTCCTGCCACTTGTCTGCGATCCACATCCCAGGAGTGGAAAATTGGGAAGCGGATTTTCTGAGTCGTCAGACATTCCATCCGGGGGAGTGGGAACTCCATCCGGAAATCTTTGCCCAAATAACTCAATTATGGGGCATTCCAGACATGGATCTGATGGCGTCTCGTCAGAACTTCAAGGTTCCTTGCTACGGGTCCAGATCCAGGGATCCCAAGGCGACTCTAGTAGATGCACTAGTAGCACCTTGGACCTTCAACCTAGCTTATGGATTCCCACCGTTTCCTCTCATCCCCAGGCTGGTAGCCAGGATCAATCAGGAGAGGGCCTCGGTGATCTTGATAGCTCCTGCGTGGCCACGCAGGACTTGGTATGCAGACCTGGTGAATATGTTATCGGCTCCACCATGGAAGCTACCTTTGAGACAGGACCTTCTTGTTCAGGGTCCATTCGAACATCCGAATCTGGTTTCCCTCCAACTGACGGCTTGGAGATTGAACGCTTGATTTTATCAAAGCGTGGGTTTTCAGATTCTGTAATAGATACTCTGATTCAGGCTAGAAAGCCTGTAACTAGAAAAATTTACCATAAAATATGGAAAAAATATATCTGTTGGTGTGAATCTAAAGGATTCCCATGGAACAAGACAAAAATTCCTAAGATTCTATCCTTTCTACAAGAAGGTTTGGAGAAAGGATTATCTGCAAGTTCTCTGAAGGGACAGATCTCTGCTTTATCTGTTTTACTTCACAAAAGACTGGCAGCTGTGCCAGATGTTCAAGCATTTGTTCAGGCTCTGGTTAGGATCAAGCCTGTTTACAGACCTTTGACTCCTCCCTGGAGTCTAAATCTAGTTATTTCAGTTCTTCAAGGGGTTCTGTTTGAACCCTTACATTCCATAGATATTAAGTTATTATCTTGGAAAGTTTTGTTTTTGGTTGCAATTTCTTCTGCAAGAAGAGTTTCAGAGTTATCTGCTCTGCAGTGTTCTCCGCCCTATCTGGTGTTCCATGCAGATAAGGTGGTTTTGCGTACTAAGCCTGGTTTTCTTCCGAAAGTTGTTTCCAACAAAAATATTAACCAGGAGATAGTTGTACCTTCTTTGTGTCCGAATCCAGTTTCAAAGAAGGAACGTTTGTTACACAATTTGGACGTAGTCCGTGCTCTAAAATTCTATTTAGAGGCTACTAAAGATTTCAGACAAACATCTTCCTTGTTTGTTGTTTATTCTGGTAAAAGGAGAGGTCAAAAAGCGACTTCTACCTCTCTCTCCTTTTGGCTTAAAAGCATTATCCGATTGGCTTATGAGACTGCCGGACGGCAGCCTCCTGAAAGAATCACAGCTCACTCCACTAGGGCTGTGGCTTCCACATGGGCCTTCAAGAACGAGGCTTCTGTTGACCAGATATGTAAGGCAGCGACTTGGTCTTCACTGCACACTTTTGCCAAATTTTACAAATTTGATACTTTTGCTTCTTCGGAGGCTATTTTTGGGAGAAAGGTTTTGCAAGCCGTGGTGCCTTCCATTTAGGTGACCTGATTTGCTCCCTCCCTTCATCCGTGTCCTAAAGCTTTGGTATTGGTTCCCACAAGTAAGGATGACGCCGTGGACCGGACACACCAATGTTGGAGAAAACAGAATTTATGCTTACCTGATAAATTACTTTCTCCAACGGTGTGTCCGGTCCACGGCCCGCTCTGGTTTTTTAATCAGGTCTGATGAATTATTTTCTCTAACTACAGTCACCACGGTATCATATGGTTTCTCCTATATATATTTCCTCCTGTCCGTCGGTCGAATGACTGGGGTGGGCGGAGCCTAGGAGGGATCATGTGACCAGCTTTGCTGGGACTCTTTGCCATTTCCTGTTGGGGAAGAGAATATCCCACAAGTACACACTGTTGGAGAAAGTAATTTATCAGGTAAGCATAAATTCTGTTTTTAAAAAAATTATCACCAGAGGAATCTGACGAGGGGAAAGTTATGCCGACTAACTCTCCCCACGTGTCAGACCCTTTGACTCCCGCCCAAGGGACTCACGCTCAAATGGCGCCAAGTACATCTAGGGCGCCCATAGCGTTTACTTTACAAGACATGGCGGCAGTCATGGATAATACACTGTCAGCGGTATTAGCCAGACTACCTGAACTTAGAGGTTAGCGAGATAGCTCTGGGGTGAGACAAAATGCAGAGCATACTGACGCTTTAAGAACCATGTCTGATACTGCCTCACAATATGCAGAAGCTGAGGAAGGAGAGCTTCAGTCAGTGGGTGATGTTAATGACTCAGGAAAGATACCTGATTCTAATATTTCTACATTTAAATTTAAGCTTGAACACCTCCGCGTGTTACTTAGGGAGGTTTTAGCTGCTCTGAATGACTGTGATACCATTGCAGTGCCAGAGAAATTTTGTAGACTGGATAAATGCTTTGCAGTGCCGGTGTGTACTGATGTTTTTCCAATACCTAAAAGGTTTACAGAAATTATTAATAAGGAATGGGATAGACCAGGTGTGCCGTTCTCTTTACCTCCTATTTTTAGAAAAATGTTTTCCAATAGACGCCACCACACGGGACTTATGGCAGACAGTCCCTAAGGTGGAGGGAGCAGTTTCTACTCTAGCAAAGCGTACTACTATCCCTGTCGAGGACAGTTGTGCTTTTTTAGAGCCAATGGATACAAAATTAGAAGGTTACCTTAAGAAAATATTTATTCAACAAGGTTTTATCCTACAGCCCATTGCATGCATTGCCCCTGTCACTGCTGCTGCGGCGTACTGGTTTGAGTCTCTGGAAGAGGCTTTACAGGTAGAGACTCCATTGGATGACATACTTGGCAAACTTAGAGCACTTAAGCTAGCCAATTATTTTATTTCTGATGCCATTGTTCATTTGAATAAACTAACGGCTAAGAATTCTGGTTTTGCTATACAGGCGCGCAGAGCGCTATGGCTTAAATCATGGTCAGCTGACGTGACTTTAAAATCGAAGCTACTTAACATTCCCTTCAAGGGGCAGACCCTATTCGGGCCTGGTTTGAAGGAGATTATTGCTGATATCACGGGAGGAAAAGGTTGTGCCCTTCCTCAGGACAGGTCCAAATCTAGGGCCAAACAGTCTAATTTTCGTGCCTTTCGAAACTTCAAGGCAGGTGCGGCATCAACTTCCTCTAATAATAAACAAGAGGGAACTTTTGCTCAATCCAAGACGGTCTGGAGACCAAACCAGACCTGGAAAAAAGGTAAGCAGGTCAAAAAGCCTGCTGCTGCCTCTAAGACAGCATGAAGGAACAACCCCCTATCCGGTAACGGATCTAGTAGGGGGCAGACTTTCACTCTTCGCCCAGGCGTGGGCAAGAGATGTTCAGGATCCCTGGGCGTTGGAAATTATATCCCAGGGATATCTTCTGGACTTCAAAGCTTCCCCCCCAAAAGGGAGATTTCACCTTTCACAATTATCTGCAAACCAGATAAAGAGTGAGGCATTCTTACACTGTGTACGAGACCTCCTAGTTATGGGAGTGATCCATCCAGTTCCAAAGGAGGAACAGGAACAGGGTTTTTACTCAAATCTGTTTGTGGTTCCCAAAAAAGAGGGAACCTTCAGACCGATTTTTGGATCTAAAGATCTTAAACAAATTCCTCAAAGTTCCGTCGTTCAAGATGGAAACTATTCGTACCATCCTATCACTGATCCAGGAGGGTCAATATATGACTACAGTGGATCTAAAGGATGCTTATCTTCACATTCCGATACACAAAGATCATCATCGGTTTCTCAGGTTTGCCTTTCAAGACAGGCATTACCAGTTGTAGCTCTTCCCTTTGGATTAGCTACAGCCCCAAGAATCTTTACAAAGGTTCTAGGGTCGCTTTTGGCGGTCCTAAGGCCGCGGGGCATAGCAGTAGCCCCTTATTTAGACGACATCCTGATACAGGCGTCAAACTTCCAAATTGCCAAGTCTCATACGGACGTAGTACTGGCATTTCTGAGGTCGCATGGGTGGAAAGTGAACGAGGAAAAGTGTTCTCTATCCCCACTCACAAGAGTTTCCTTTCTAGGGACTCTGATAGATTCTGTAGAAATGAAAATTTACCTTGACGGAGTCCAGGTTATCAAAGCTTCTAAATTATCCCTACAAAAAGCTCAATGGTGCCGCACTCGTGTAAACTTCTTAGGACATGAAGTTACTTCTGAAGGGCTAAATCCTCAGAAGAAAAAGGTGGAAGCTATAGTAAATTCTAAGAACCCAACTAACTTAAAGGAATTGAGATCATTCCTGGGTATGACGAATTATTCTCGCAAATTAATTGATAATTATGCAGAATTAGCTAAACCAATACTACTTCTTCTAAAGAAGGATGTGAAATGGCATTGGAGTGAGACTCAAGAGACAGCCATCAGAGAGCTGAAGAGGAAACTCACTCAAGCACCTTGCTTAGCGTACCCTGAAGGGGGTAAACCTTTCTACTTAGAAACAGGTTACATGGATATAAGCATGAGTGCTGTTTTATACCAAAAGCATGATAATTTAAGCAAAGTCATTGCTTATGCGAGCAAAACTCTATCCCCAGTAGAAATAAAATTTAGCGATTGCGAAAAAGCCCTCTTATCTACTGTATGGGCTTTACAAAATTTCCGCAGCTATATACAGGGCTAGAAAATTATTATAGAAACGGCCCACCAGCCTTTGCTATATCTGCAAAGTGAGAGAATAAGAGATGGGAATTTGTCTAATAGCCGCATAACAGCTTGGACTCTTTCCTTACA
Source organism: Bombina bombina (assembly GCF_027579735.1). Classification (NCBI taxonomy): domain Eukaryota; kingdom Metazoa; phylum Chordata; class Amphibia; order Anura; family Bombinatoridae; genus Bombina; species Bombina bombina. The sequence continues at coordinate 1,331,937,640 of NC_069499.1, forward strand.
AGGCTGGCCTTTAGAAATTCGCTACAAGCAGAATAAAAAGAATCCAGTCACACAAGGACTTGCTGAGCTCCACGACTGTACTGCTAAGGATCCTGGGGAAGAATTATCAGAAGATGATTTCCTAGAGGAACAATTGCTTTCTCCGTATAAGATATACAATGAGGACCATTGTCAAACATTAACTTGGGTATATGTTGATAGTTGTTCTTACCATGCCACTATTGATAATGAGCGCAGACTACTCACTGGCATTCGTATAACTTGCGCCAATGGATTCCCAAATATTTCTACAGGTTTCAAAATTGGACCAAGATCCAGTCAAGTTGCAGAACTAACTGCTGTTCTAAAAACCATTGAAATGGCTATTGAACAGGATATTCATGAATTTGTGATCATTACTGACTCAAATTACGTGCATGACAGTTTTGTTGAATACATGCCAACTTGGAAAAGAAATGGCATGCAGAAAAATAACAACAAACCAGTCAAGCATGGCAATTGTTCTGCGAAATTGGCAATCTAGTGGTGTCCAATGATTTAATCATACATTGGAAGAAGACCAAGGGTCATTCCAGGGTTCTAGGTCCTGATAAGGAAGGCAATTATCTTGCAGATTCATTAGCCAAACAAGGAGCCATAACTTGAGAACCCCTTAATATCGACCACTTAATGGGTGCAATTCAGGTAGAAGCCATTACCAGAAACCAGGCTAAACAACAGAGTGAGCCTAACCTGGTACAATGGAGTCAGGATTCTCCTAGTGAGGACCTGATCACTAGTCAAAAAGAAGACCCCATTGTAAGCATCTTCTATAAACACATAAAAGATCCTGAAAGCAACCCCATCTCAAAAGATGATTGTATTGGCAAGGAAGATCTTGGAATCTTAATGCCATCCAGGTCACAATTCAAGTTACAGGATGGGTTGTTAATTAGAACCTCCAAAACTGGCATCCAGCAATGGGTAGTACCCACCAAGTTAAGAGGCCTCATGTTTCAACATGTCCATGATGCTCCCACATCTGGTCATCGTGGCGCCAAATTAACGTATGAAATATTGCGTGATTATGCCTTTTGGCCACACATGTTGAAAGATGTTTAAACCTACTGTCAAGTAGTGATGTCGCGAATTGTTCGCCGGCGAATAGTTCCCGGCGAACATAGCATGTTCGCATTCGCCGCGACGGGGGCGAACATATGCGATGTTCGATCTGCCCCCTATTCGTCATCATTGAGTAAACTTTGACCCTGTATCTCACAGTCTGCAGACACATTCCAGCCAATCAGCAGCAGACACTCCCTCCCAGCTCCTGGACAGCAGCCATTTTAGATTCATTCGGAAGCTGCATTGTTAGTGAGAGGAGGGACAGTGTAACTGCTGCTGATTTTATAGGGAAATTGATAGCTAGGCTAGTGTATTCAGTGTCCACTACAGTTCTGAAGGACTCATCTGATCTCTGCTATAAGGACAGCACCCCAAAAAGCCCTTTTTAGGGCTAGAACATCATTTTATTTTTCCTGTGTAATCTAATTGCAGTTGCTTGCCTGCCAAGCCACTTGCCCAGTGCCACCACTCATATCTGGTGTAACAGTAGTGTAAATTTAAAAAAAAATAATTTTTGACTGTGAAACATCAGTCTGCTAGTGTAATCTAATTGCAGTTGCCTGCCTGCCAGCGTGTGTGCCAGGCCCACTTGCCCAGTGCCACCACTCATATCTGGTGTAACAGTAGTGTAAAGTTAAAAAAGAAAAACTTTTTTCACTGTGAAACATCAGTCTGCTTGTGTAATCTAATTGCAGTTGCCTGCCTGCCTGCCAGCGTGTGTGCCAGGCCCACTTGCCCAGTGCCACCACTCATATCTGGTGTAACAGTAGTGTAAATTTAAAAAAGAAAAACTTTTTTGACTGTGAAACATCAGTCTGCTTGTGTAATCTAATTGCAGTTGCCTGCCTGCCAGCGTGTGTGCCAGGCTCAATTTGTATACTGTGCCCACTTGCCCAGTGCCACCACTCATATCTGGTGTAACAGTAGTGTAAATTTAAAAAAAAAAAACTTTTGACTGTGAAACATCAGTCTGCTAGTGTAATCTAATTGCAGTTGCCTGCCTGACAGCATGTGTACCAGGCTCACATCGTATACTGTGCCCACTTGCCCCGTGCCACCACTCATATCTGGTGTAACAGTAGTGTAAATTTAAAAAAAAAAATGTTTTGACTGTGAAACATCAGTCTGCTTTATTGTGTCAGGCTCACAGCGTATATTGTGCCCACTTGCCCAGTGCCACCACTCATAACATGTTTAATAATAGTGTAAGTGTACATTTAAAAACAAAAAAACTTTTTGGACTGTGAAACATCAGTCTGCTTTTTTGTGTCAGGCTCACAGCTTATACTGGGCCCACTTGCCCAGTGGCACCACTCATATCTTGTTTAATAGTAGTGTAAGTGTACATTTAAAAAAATAAAAACTTTTTGGACTGTGAAACATCAGTCTGCTTTTTTGTGTCAGTCTGCTTTTTTGTGTTTTTTTACGTCTTGTTATTCTCTGTCTGGGAAATTATATATCTATCAAATCTATCTATCTATCTATTGTGTCTATCAAATGTATATCGCATCTATTGATCTTTCTATCTAATTTATTTATCTATCTATCAAATCTATCTATCTCGTGGCCAGACTGTTTTGTGACAGCCACTTGTGTTTCGGCCAAATGTCTGTCGGCCAAATGTCCGTCGGCTAAAAGTCCGGCCATGATTGCATGCGCAGTGCCCCAAATTTGAAGTAGGAGGACCGACCAAGCATCTTTTTCCATCTCCCGTTTCCTAAAATCCATGCCATATACACCTCCCCCGATAGGGAGAGTAACAGGTATTAAACTGATCAGAATAGTACTAGTTAACACACCACTCATATCTGGTGGCACAGTAGATTGCAGACGCAGTGCCCCAAATTTGAAGTAGGCGGACCGACCAAGCATCTCTTTCCATCTCCCGGTTCCTAAAATCCATGCCATATACATGTCCCCTGGCGCCGCAACTGCCTCTGGGAACCTTACCATGGGTCTGAGACCGCACGTCTTGTAATTCTCTGTCTGGGGAAATCTATCGTATCTATCAAATGTATATTGCATCTATTGATCTATCTAATCTATGTATCTATCTATCAAATCTATCTATCTCGTGGCCGGACTGTTTTGTGACAGCCACTTGTGTTTCGGCCAAATGTTAGTCGGACAAATGTCCGTCAGCTAAAAGTCCGGCCACAATTGCACGCGCAGCGCCCCAAATTTGAAGTAGGAGGACTGACCAAGCATCTTTTCCATCCCCGGTTCCTAAAATCCATGCCATATACACCTCCCCTGATAGGGGGAGTAACAGGTATTAAACTGATCAGAATAGAACTACTTAACACACCACTCATATCTGGTGGCACAGTAGATTGCACGCACAGTGCCCCAAATTTGAAGTAGGAGGACCGACCAAGCATCTTTTTCCATCTCCCGGTTCCTAAAATCCATGCCATATACACGTCCCCTGGTGCCGCAACTGCCTCTGGGAACCTTACCATGGGTCCCAGACCGCACGTCTTGTAATTCTCTGTCTGGGAAATTTATATATCTATCAAATCTATCTATTTATCTATCAAATCTATCGTATCTATCAAATGTATATTTCATCTATTGATCTATCTAATCTATGTATCTATCTATCAAATCTATCTATCTCGTGGCCGGACTGTTTTGTGACAGCCACTTGTGTTTCGGCCAAATGTCCGTTGGTCAAATGGCTGTTGGCTAAAAGTCCGGCCACGATTGCACGCGCAGTGCCCCAAATTTGAAGTAGGAGGACCGACCAAGCATCTTTTTCCATCTCCCGGTTCCTAAAATCCATGCCATATACACCTCCCCCGATAGGGGGAGTAACAGGTATTAAACTGATCAGAATAGTACTACTTAACACACCACTAATATCTGGTGGCACAGTAGATTGCACGCGCAGTGCCCCAAATTTGAAGTAGGAGGACCGACCAAGCATCTTTTTCCATCTCCCGATTCCTAAAATCCATGCCATATACACGTCCCCTGGCGCCGCAACTGCCTCTGGGAACCTTACCATGGGTCCCAGTCCGCACGTCTTGTAATTCTCTGTCTGGGAAATTTATATATCTATCAAATCTATCTATTTATCTATCAAATCTATCTATCGTACCTATCAAATGTATATTGCATCTATTGATCTATCTATCTAATCTATGTATCTATCTATCAAATCTATCTCGTGGCCGGACTGTTTTGTGACAGCCACTTGTGTTTCGGCCAAATGTTAGTCGGACAAATGTCCGTCGGCTAAAAGTCCGGCCATGATTGCACGCGCAGTGCCCCAAATTTGAAGTAGGAGGACCGACCAAGCATCTTTTCCATCTCCCGGTTCCTAAAATCCATGCCATATACACCTCCCCCGATAGGGGGAGTAACAGGTATTAAACTGATCAGAATAGAACTACTTAACACACCACTCATATCTGGTGGCACAGTAGATTGCACGCGCAGTGCCCCAAATTTGAAGTAGGAGGACCGACCAAGCATCTTTTTCCATCTCCCGGTTCCTAAAATCCATGCCATATACACATCCCCTGGTGCCGCAACTGCCTCTGGGAACCTTACCATGGGTCCCAGAACACAAGTCTTGTAATTCTCTGTCTGGGAAATTATATATCTATCAAATCTATCTATTTATCTATCAAATCTATCTATCTATCATATCTATTACATGTATATTGCATCTATTGATCTATCTATCTAATCTATGTATGTATCTATCTATCTATCTATCAAATCTATCTATCTCGTGGCCGGACTGTTTTGTGACAGCCACTTGTGTTTCGGCCAAATGTCCGTTGGCCAAATGGCCGTCGGCTAAAAGTCCGGCCACGATTGCACGCGCAGTGCCCCATATTTGAAGTAGGAGGACCGACCAAGCATCTTTTCCCATCGCCCGGTTCCTAAAATCCATGCCATATACACCTCCCCCGATAGGGGGAGTAACAGGTATTAAACTGATCAGAATAGTACTACTTAACACACCACTCATATCTGGTGGCACAGTAGATTGCATGCGCAGTGCCCCAAATTTGAAGTAGGAGGACCGACCAAGCATCTTTTTCCATCTCCCGGTTCCTAAATTCCATGCCATATACACGTCCCCTGGCGCCGCAACTGCCTCTGGGAACCTTACATTGGGTCCCAGACTGCACGTCTTGTAATTCTCTGTCTGGGAAATTATATATCTATCAAATCTATCTATCTATCGTATCTATGAAATGTATTTTGCATCTATTGATCTATCTATCTAATCTATGTATCTATCAAATCTATCTATCTCGTGGCCGGACTGTTTTGTGACAGCCACTTGTGTTTCGGCCAAATGTCCATCGGACAAATGTCCGTCGGCTAAAAGTCCGGCCACGATTGCACACGCAGTGCCCCAAATTTGAAGTAGGAGGACAGACCAAGCATTTTTTTCCATCTCCCGGTTCCTAAATTCCATGCCATATACACGTCCCCTGGCGCCGCAACTGCCTCTGGGAACCTTAGCCATGGGTCCCAGACCGCACGTCTTGTAATTCTCTGTCTGGGAAATTATATATCTATCAAATTTATATATTTATCTATCAAATCTATCTATCTATCGTATCTATGAAATGTATTTTGCATCTATTGATCTATCTATCTAATCTATGTATCTATCTATCAAATCTATCTATCTCGTGGCCGGACTGTTTTGTGACAGCCACTTGTGTTTCGGCCAAATGGCCGTCGGACAAATGGCCGTCGGCTAAAAGTCCGGCCACGATTGCACGCGCAGTGCCCAAAATTTGACGTAGGAGGACTGACCAAGCATCTTTTTCCATCTCCTGGTTCCTAAAATCCATGCCATATACACCTTCCCCGATAGGGCGAGTAACAGGTATCAAACTGATCAGAATAGTACTACTTAACACACCACTAATATCTGGTGGCACAGTAGATTGCACGCACAGTGCCCCAAATTTGAAGTAGGAGGACCGACCAAGCATCTTTTTCCATCTCCCGGTTTCTAAAATCCATGCCATATACACGTCCCCTGGTGCCGCAACTGCCTCTGGGAACCTTACCATGTGTCACAGACCGCACGTCTTATAATTCTCTGTCTGGGAAATTATATAGCTATGAAATCTATCTATCTATCAAATCTATCTATCTATCGTATCTATCAAATGTATATTGCATCTATTGATCTATCTATCTAATCTATGTATCTATCTATCAAATCTATCTATCTCGTGGCCGGACTGTTTTGTGACAGCCACTTGTGTTTCGGCCAAATGTTCGTCGGACAAATGTCTGTCGGCTAGAAGTCTGGCCACGATTGCACACGCAGTGCCACAAATTTTAAGTAGGAGGACCGACCAAGCATCTTCTTCCATCTCCCGGTTCCTAAAATCCATGCCAAACACACCTCCCCCGATAGGGGGAGTAACAGGTATTAAACTGATCAGAATAGTACTACTTAACACACCACTCATATCTGGTGGCACAGTAGATTGCACGCGCAGTGCCCCAAATTTGAAGTAGGAGGACCGACCAAGCATCTTTTTCCATCTCCCGGTTCCTAAAATCCATGCCATATACACGTCCCATGGCGCCGCAACTGCCTCTGGGAACCTTACCATGGGTCTCAGACCGCACGTCTTGTAATTCTCTTTCTGGGAAATTATATATCTATCAAATCTATCTATTTATCTATCAAATCTATCTATCGTATCTATGAAATGTATTTTGCATCTATTGATCTATCTATCTAATCTATGTATCTATCTATCTATCAAATCTATCTATCTCGTGGCCAGACTGTTTTGTGACAGCCACTTGTGTTTCGGCCAAATGTCCGTCGGACAAATGGCCGTCGGCTAAAAGTCCGGCCACGATTGCACGCGCAGTGCCCCAAATTTGAAGTAGGAGGACCGACCAAGCATCTTTTTACATCTCCCGGTTCCTAAAATCCATGCCATATACACCTCCCCCGATAGGGGGAGTAACAGGTATTAAACTGATCAGAATAGTACTACTTAACACACCACTCATATCTGGTGGCACAGCAGATTGCATGTGCAGTGCCCCAAATTTGAAGTAGGAGGACCGACCAAGCATCTTTTTCCATCTCCCGGTTCCTAAATTCCATGCCATATACACGTCCGCTGGCGCCGCAACTGCCTCTGGGAACCTTAGCCATGGGTCCCAGACCGCACGTCTTGTAATTCTCTGTCTGGGAAATTATATATCTATCAAATCTATCTATTTATCTATCAAATCTATCTATCTATTGTATCTATGAAATGTATTTTGCATCTATTGATCTATCTATCTAATCTATGTATCTATCTATCAAATCTATCTATCTCGTGGCCGGACTGTTTTGTGACAGCCACTTGTATTTCGGCCAAATGTCCATCGGACAAATGTCTGTCGGCTTAAAGTCCGGCCACGATTGCATGCGCAGTGCCCAAAATTTGAAGTAGGAGGACTGACCAAGCATCTTTTTCCATCTCCCGGTTCCTAAAATCCATGCCATATATACCTTCCCCGATAGGGCGAATAACAGGTATCAAACTGATCAGAATAGTACTACTTAACACACCACTCATATCTGGTGGCACAGTAGATTGCACGCACAGTGCCCCAAATTTGAAGTAGGAGGACCGACCAAGCATCTTTTTCCATCTCCCGGTTCCTAAAATCCATGCCATATACACGTCCCCTGGTGCCGCAACTGCCTCTGGGAACCTTACCATGGGTCACAGACCGCACGTGTTGTAATTCTCTGTCTGGGAAATTATATAGCTATCAAATCTATCTATTTATCTATCAAATCTATCTATCTATCGTATCTATCAAATGTATATTGCATCTATTGATCTATCTAATCTATGTATCTATCTATCTAATCTATCTCGTGACCGGACTGTTTTGTGACAACCACTTGTGTTTCGGCCAAATGTTTGTCGGACAAATGTCTGTCGGCCAAATGGCCGTCGGCTAGAAGTCCGGCCACGATTGCACGCGCAGTGCCCCAAATTTTAAGTAGGAGGACCGACCAAGCATCTTCTTCCATCTCCCGGTTCCTAAAATCCATGCCAAACACACCTCCCCCGATAGGGGGAGTAACAGGTATTAAACTGATCAGAATAGTACTACTTAACACACCACTCATATCTGGTGGCACAGTAGATTGCACGCGCAGTGCCCCAAATTTGAAGTAGGAGGACCGACCAAGCATCTTTTTCCATCTCCCGGTTCCTAAAATCCATGCCATATACACATCCCATGGCGCCGCAACTGCCTCTGGGAACCTTACCATGGGTCTCAGACCGCACGTCTTGTAATTCTCTTTCTGGGAAATTATATATCTATCAAATCTATCTATTTATCTATCAAATCTATCTATTTATCGTATCTATGAAATGTATTTTGCATCTATTGATCTATCTATCTAATCTATGTATCTATCTATCTATCAAATCTATCTATCTCGTTGCCAGACTGTTTTGTGACAGCCACTTGTGTTTCGGCCAAATGTCCGTCGGACAAATGGCCATCGGCTAAAAGTCCGGCCATGATTGCACGCGCAGTGCCCCAAATTTGAAGTAGGAGGACCGACCAAGCATCTTTTTACATCTCCCGGTTCCTAAAATCCATGCCATATACACCTCCCCCGATAGGGGGAGTAACAGGTATTACACTGATCAGAATAGTACTACTTAACACACCACTCATATCTGGTGGCACAGTAGATTGCACGCGCAGTGCCCCAAATTTGAAGTAGGAGGACCGACCAAGCATCTTTTTCCATCTCCCGGTTCCTAAAATCCATGCCATATACACGTCCCATGGCGCCGCAACTGCCTCTGGGAACCTTACCATGGGTCCTAGACCGCACGTCTTGTAATTCTCTGTCTGGGAAATTATATATCTATCAAATCTATCTATTTATCTATCAAATCTATCTATCGTATCTATCAAATGTATTTTGCATCTATTGATCTATCTAATCTATGTATCTATCTATCAAATCTATCTATCTCGTGGCCGGACTGTTTTGTGACAGCCACTTGTGTTTCGGCCAAATGTCCGTCAGCCAAATGGCCGTCGGCTTAAAGTCCGGCCACGATTGCATGCGCAGTGCCCCAAATTTGAAGTAGGAGGACCGACCAAGCATCTTTTTCCATCTCCCGGTTCCTAAAATCCATGCCATATACACGTCCCCTGGCGCCGCAACTGCCTCTGGGAACCTTACCATGGGTCATAGACTGCACGTCTTGTAATTCTCTGTCTGGGAAATTATATATCTATCAAATCTATCTATTTATCTAACAAATCTATCTATCGTATCTATCAAATGTATTTTGCATCTATTGATCTATCTAATCTATGTATCTATCTATCAAATCTATCTATCTCGTGGCCGGACTGTTTTGTGACAGCCACTTGTGTTTCGGCCAAATGTCCGTCAGCCAAATGTCCGTGAGCCAAATGGCCGTCGACTAAAAGTCCGGCCACGATTGCACGCGCAGTGCCCCAAATTTGAAGTAGGAGGACCGACCAAGCATCTTTTTCCATCTCCCGGTTCCTAAAATCCATGCCATATACACCTCCCCTGGCGCCGCAACTGCCTCTGGGAACCTTACCATGGGTCCCAGACCGCACGTCTTGTAATTCTCTGTCTGGGAAATTATATATCTATCAAATCTATCTATCTATCAAATGGTTGTGCAAATGAACTGTTTGCGGTGTGCTAAACGGGGAGTTTGGTCTGTCACTGTGAAGCGGGCGTAACCCTTACACTACCTGATCGATACAACATCATACCTGATGTTTTAAAGCACGTTATTCCAAACAATTTAGAAATGTTAGGTGATTTATGCCCTTTATGGATTAAAACCAGACTCTGCATCAACTATGTAATTTTCCGTGGGAGTTTTGCCATGGATCCCCCTCCGGCATGCCACAGTCCAGGTGTTAGTACCCTTGAAACAACTTTTCCATCACTATTGTGGCCAGAAAGAGTCCCTGTGGGTTTTAAAATTCGCCTGCCTATTGAAGTCAATGGCGGTTTGCCCGGTTCGCCTGTTCGCGAACAATTGCGGATATTTGCGTTCGCAGTTCGCGAACGGAAAATTTTCAGTTTGCGACATCACTAATGTAGACATAATTGTGTGAAAACCACATATATTTGCTGATCTCAAGGTATGTATGTGATGTTGAGGGGATGGCTGAAGAAAGAAATTGAATCCAGGATGAAGATATTGTAGTACTTTTTGAATCGTTTCATAGAAAATATGGTTTTAAATGCACATTATATATTATAAGTGGAATATATTCACATGTGGTCTTAAAATGATCAGAAAAAATGATACTGTGTGGCCCATGTGTATTTGAACATGTAACTTATTAATGCTAGGAATTATAATGTATTGAATAATAACAATATAAGGAGATATTTGGAATGTAGCAGTGATTGATGGTGAGACTGTATTTACTGTTTGTCTGCTGCCCCCTAGGGGATTGGAGTGGTGTGACGGCCAAATATATTGACTATTGGAATCCATGCAGAGCCAATCAGGGAGGCCTTACCCAGGTGACCAATGAGAGGGACAAGCATCCATAGAGTGTGACCAAAAACAGATCACTGATGAGTATTTACAGAAAGGCTGAATGCAAGAGAGGACAGTCTTGAGGCTTTTTGTCTGTTTACACTGGTCTGATTGATAACTGGCTGCCATAATTGGGACACAATCAACTTTAAACAAAAAGCTGAGACTAACTCTTGATTTATGCATTAACTTTTCTTCAAATGAGGTGATCTGAAAAAATTTGGAAAAGATTAAACTACAAATTGGCTCAAACCGGTGATGTATGATTGTTCTATTTTTTTTTATATTTAAATCAAAGGTATTTAGTAACCATAACAAATTGTAGTTCGACCATTTTAAAAAGGTACTTTATATTTTAGACTCATATTCACAGTCCTCTATAGTGTTAAGCTTGTCTTTTGTATGCTAAGTAGTTTATCTTTGCAAATATATACCTATATTTTAGAATAGTCTTAATTGTAGATAACTAAGAATTTATTTCAGCTTAGATAAATTGGCATAGGAGTTGGTTATTTGCACAAATAATATATACAATTTCTGATGTTTTAAATTGCAATTATATAGGATAAATTGTGGCTATATAGCTGATTGTACTGTATGAATGTTAGTGGCTCATATCTTGGTATCTTATTGTGGTATTTTAATGAAATTCAATTGTGAAAAAGGTAAATTTTATGATCTTTGCATAGCATATTATAATAGTTTAAACGTCTATAAATTTTAACCAATACAAAGAACTTATATTAATTTTATGGTTTTGTATATGCATTTTATTGGGGTTTTATTTTAAAGAATAATTTTAAATATATTATATTATAACCCGGCCATATACTGACAAATATTAATCCATAATATATGAAAAATTTAACATAGAACAGGTAGGAAATATTTAATCAACCATGACAGGTGCATTCTGTTTTGAGATATGCAAAGAGGGATCTCTTAAAGGATTTTAGGTTTGGGGAAGGTTTTAAAGTGTGTGGGAGGTCGTTCCATAATTGTGGTGCTCTGTAGGAAAAGGAGGGTCGAGCTGCTTTCTTTTTGTATGGAGGCAGACTAAATAATGTGCTGGCAGTCGATCAGAGGTTATGGGAAGTGGGAACAGCTGGAGAGAGCATTCTGCTCAGGTAGGGTGGGAGCTTTCCAGAAAAGCTCTTAAATACAAGGCTGGAAAGATGGAGGGTGCGTCTGGATTCCAGCGACAGCCAGTTTAGTTATTTTACCATCTCACAATGGTGGGCCCTGTAGTTACATTGTAGCACAAAGCAGCAGAATGAGTTATACAGTGTATTAAGTTTATTTAGGTGAGTTTGCGGTGCAGGTACATGTACTACATCCACATAATCCATGATTGGCAACAGCATTTTCTGTACAATCTTTTCCTTTACTGTAGGGCTGAGGCAGGATTTGTTTCTGTACAGGGCACCTAGTTTTGGATAGAGTTTAGATGCAAGTTTTTCTATGTGGAGGCCAAAAAATAGATTGGGGTCTAACAACATACCCAAGTATTTGAAAGGGTAGACTGCGGTCAGTGTGCAATTTTTATTTTGTTTTGATGCGTAGATGGGAATTTTGTAGTTTGTGTAATTTAGGTACTGTTCCAAAGATCATTGTGACAGTTTTGTCAGTGTTTAGGAAGAGTTTGTTTTTTGAGATCCACTTTTCTACCTCTGTGAACTGGTCTTGGAGCACTGCCTCAAGCTGCGGCAGATCGGATTTGTTTGCATAGATTACCTTGTTGTCTGCGTATATCTGTACAATTGAGGATTTGCAGACATTTGGCAGATCATTTATGAATAATGTGAATAGTAGGGCGCCGAGAATGGAACCTTGGGGAACACCACACGTAATTGGGAGAGGGAGGGAGTTGCTGTCAGAAATGGAGACATACTGTGATCGATCCGATACATATGATCGAAACCAGGTTAGCGGACAATCACCAATACCTGAGTTTTTTAGTTTGAGCAGTAGTATGTCATGGTCTACTGTGTCAAAGGCCTTTGCAAAATCAAGGAAAATTGCTCCAGTTAGGTCTCCTTGTTCCATGCCAGTTTGGATGTCGTTGCAAACTTTTAGGAAGGCAGTTGTAGTGGGGTGATTCGGCGAAAACCTGATTGAACAGGGGTCAAAGAGTTAAATGGTTGGTAATACTCACATAGTTGCGTATGGACACATTTTTCTAAGATTTTTTACAATACTGGGAGCAATGATATTGGGCGATAGTTAGTAACTCACCACTTTTATGGATAGGCACTACTCTAGCAGTCTTCCAAAGTTTGGGTATGTATCCAGACACCAAGGATTCGTTAATTAGGTTTGTGACAGGTTTAGCAATTGCCGGCGCACTGAGCTTCAATAGCATTGCTGGGATTTGATCAGGTCCAGATTGGTTTTTAATTTTTAGATTATTAAGGTGTTTCTTAATGACATTGATACGTACAGGTCTAAAATTTAATTTCTCTATATTGGGTCTAGGCAGATTTAGTGGGGCCTGATCCACATTTGTAGATTCAGAATGTGTGCCATTTATTAGTTTGTCAATCAGGGTGGTGGAGCATCTGACAAAATAATTGTTAAAGGCATTTGCTACTTCTAAGGGAAGTTGCAGGGTTTAGTTGTCCACTTTGACAGTGGAGGGTTGGGAGTGGATTGGGGAAGTGTGTAAGTTATTTATGACTTTCCAAAACTTTCTAGGCTTTGATATGTTATTGTTCAGATTTTCACAGAAATATTGGGCCTTGGCCAATTTTGTTTGTTTAGTGCATATATTTCGCCATTGTCTATATACACAGTGGTCATTCATAGAGCCAGTATGCTTGAACTTTGACCACAATGAATCCCGAAACTGGTACATTTGAATGAGGTCAGCTGTGATCCAATTCAAATGCGCTCCTTTTACTCTCACCTTACACAGCGGGGCATGTAAATTCCAAACTTGTAGGAATTCGGACTGAAAGAATTCAACTGCAGAGTCTAAATCTGGAATTAGGTTTAATCTGTGCCAGAGGAGGTTCTTGCTGTCATTTAGAAATGATTGAAGATTACATTTTTTGAAGCACCTGGTGATTTTAACCTTGGGAGAGGATTTAGTAGCCTTTATTTTGCGCACGCAGTACACTAAGCAGTGGCCACTGAAACTGTTAGGGAGAACACCTGCCTCCTGGATTCGGTCAGGAGAAGTGGAGAGAATCCAATCGAGCAGGGTGTGGTTATGGCTTTTAATGTTTATGCGAGTTGAGGAGGAGATTAATTGCGTTAGCTGCACAGTCTTAAATGGTGAGCAACATCTATTGTTTTTACAATTCAGCCAATCAATATTAAAATCTCCAAAGACCAAAATTTCACTTTTTGGGTTTTGAGCTATGGTTTCACTAAGGAGATGGGCTATGTCAGAAAGGGAATGCACAGGGGAGCTCGGTGGGTGGTAAACTCCTGCAGCAATGATTGATTTATGCCAAAAAGGAAAGCAAAGGTGGCAGGAGAGTTACATTGTTGTAAGGGGGTGTACTTTATGGAATTTTCAACATAAATTACAATGCCGCCTCCTCTTTTTGCTCTGTCATTTCCATGACATGAATACCCATGTATTGCAATGGCAGAGTCAGGTATTTTTTGTCTTCCAGAAGGCTACCTGTTAGTTTGCAGAGGGCAGATTGAACAAAGTGTAAAATCTTTGTATTTTCTTGGAGTTCTGGGGCAGGAATATATTTCAAATCTGGCTGAAGGAGAGAGAGATATTAGGGTGATGATGGGCCTGCAAAAAGAGTTTTAAAGGAATGGGGAGGGTGCATTTATGGACATTTGAGCTAAAACAAAAGATAAAAATATTACAGAGATAAAACTGAAGTATACAAGGGGGTGAAATAAAACCATTAAACAAATAAATAGTCAGATATATGGGCCAGAGCTGCTTAAATTAATTTAACATAAATGGGCAGACATAAAGTTGGTAAAATATGCAATGTGCTAGAGGTATGCAAATTATGACTAGCACAGCCTGTAATTACAAAGTCATGGTAATATATACATTTAAAATAAGATAATAAAAATAATAACCACTAAATATACAGACACATACAATAAAAACAACTTGATAGGTAAAATATAATGAAGAAACTGTCTTCCAGAAGGCTACCTGTTAGTTTGCAGAGGGCAGATTGAACAGCTGAATGTAAAATCTTTGTATTTTCTTGGAGTTCTGGGGCAGCAATATATTTCAAATCAGACTGTTAGTTTGCAGAGGGCAGGATGAACAGCTGAATATAAAATCTTTGTATTTTCTTGGCGTTCTGGGACAGGAATATATTTCAAATCATGGGCGCGATCAAATATACGGCGCAGGTTTCGGCGCAAGCATGGGAACCTGCGCCCGCCCGCAATTTCACCTCGCACATTGGGGTATTACATAAACCCCACCGGCATTTCCTAAGTGGCGTAAGTCTGATAAACTAGTGATGTCCAGAAATAAGCGTAAATACAGATTTCTGGAGTCGCCAGTGACTTACGGCATTTAAGAAACTGCCGGTGCCTAAGAAAAGTAAAGAAAATAACAAATCTCCCGTAAAAGTCTAACATGCCTCCCAAAAATAAGCCCGACACGTAAAAACCCCTATATCCGCAATCCCCCCCCCATTACTAATATTAAATGTATTAACCCCTAGACCGACAACCCCCCACAACACAATATGCCTATTTAAACTATTAACCCCTATATCCGCCATCAAACCCACACCGCAAGTAATAACAAAATTATTAACCCCTAAATCTGCTAAACCCAACATCGCAAACTACCTCTTAAAACTATTAACCCTTAATCCGCCATTAACCCACAACGCAATAAACCTATTCAAGTATTAACCCGTAAACCACCATAGCCCACATAGCCTATTAAATGTATTAACCCCTAATCTGCCACCGCCAACGTCGCCGCCACTATAATAAAGTTATTAACCCCTAAACCTAAGTCTAACCCTAACCCTAACACCCCCATAACTTAAATATTATTTAAATAAATTTACTATTATTAACTAAATTATTCCTATTTAAAACTAAATACTTACCTCTAAAATAAACCCTAAGATAGCTACAATATAATTAATAATTACATTGTAGCTATTTTAGGATTTATTTTTATTTTACAGGCAACTTTGTATTTATTTTAACTAGGTACAATAGTTATTAAATAGTTATTAACTATTTAATAACACCTAGCTAAAATAAATACAAATTTACCTGCAAAATAAATCCTAACCTAAGTTACAATTACACCTAACACTACACTATCATTAAATAAATTAAATTAATTAACTACAATTACCTAAAATTAAATACAATTAAATAAAATAAACTAAAGTACAAAAAAAAAAAACACTAAATTACAGAAAATAAAAAAGAATTACAAGAAGTTTAAACTAATTACACCTAATCTAAGCCCCCTAATAAAATAAAAAAGCCCCCCAAAATAATAAAATTCCCTACCCTATACTAAATTACAAATAGCCCTTAAAAGGGCTTTTTGCCGGGCATTGCCCCAAAGTAATCAGCTCTTTTACCTGTAAAAAAAGAAATACAACCCCCCCAACATTAAAACCCACTACCCACACACCCAACCTTACTCTAAAACCCACCCAATCCCCCCTTAAAAAAACCTAACACTAACTCCTTGAAGATCACCCTACCTTGAGCCGTCTTCACCCAGCGGGCACAAGTGGACTTCCAGAGGGGAAGAAGTCTTCATCTGATCCAGGCAGAAGAGGAGATCCAGACCGTCAGAAGTCTTCATCCAAGCGGCATCTTCTATCTTCTTCCATCCGGCGAGGAGCGGCTCCATCTTGAAGACATCCGATGCGGAGCATCCTCTTCCATCGACGGCGACTGTAGAATGAAGATTCCTTTAAATTACGTCATCCAAGATGGCGTCCCTTAAATTCCGATTGGCTGATAGAATTCTATCAGCCAATCGGAATTAAGGTAGGAAAAATCCTATTGACTGATGCAATCAGCCAATAGGATTGACCTCGCATTCTATTGGCTGATTGGAACAGCCAGTATAATGCGAGGTCAATCCTATTGGCTGATTGGATCAGCCAATAGGATTGAACTTCAATCTGATTGGCTGATTGCATCAGCCAATAGGATTTTTCCTACCTTAATTCCGATTGGCTGATAGAATCCTATCAGCCAATCGGAATTGAAGGGACGCCATCTTGGATGATGTCATTTAAATGAAGATTCATTCTACAGTCGCCGTCGATGGAAGATGATGCTCCGTGACGGATGTCTTCAAGATGGAGCCGCTCCTCGTCGGATGGAAGAAGATAGAAGATGCCGCTTGGATGAAGACTTCTGCCGATCTGGATGTCCTCTTCTGGCCGGATCGGATGAAGACTTCTTCCCCTCTGGAGGTCCACTTGTGCCCGGCTGGGTGAAGACGGCTCAAGGTAGGGTGATCTTCAAGGGTTTAGTGTTAGTTTTTTTTAAGGGGGGATTGGGTGGGTTTTAGAGTAAGGTTGGGTGGTGGGTTTTAATGTTGGGGACGGTTGTATTTCTTTTTTTACAGGTAAAAGAGCTGATTACTTTGGGGCAACGCCCCACAAAAAGCCCTTTTAAGGGCTATTTGTAATTTAGTATAGGGTAGGGAATTTTATTATTTTGGGGGGCTTTTTTAATTTTATTAGGGGGCTTAGATTAGGTGTAATTAGTTTAAACTTCTTGTAATTTTTTCTTTATTTTCTGTAATTTAGTGGGGGGGGGTTTGGACTTTAGTTTATTTAATTTAATTGTATTTAATTTTAGTTAATTCATTGAATTAATTTAATTTAATGATAGTGTAGTGTTAGGTGTAATTGTAACTTAGGTTAGGATTTATTTTACAGGTAAATTTGTATTTATTTTAACTAGGTAGCTATTAAATAGTTAATAACTATTTAATAACTATTGTACCTAGTTAAAATAAATACAAAGTTGCCTGTAAAATAAAAATAAATCTTAAACTATTATTAATTATATTGTAGCTATCTTAGGGTTTATTTTAGAGGTGAGTATTTAGTTTTAAATAGGAATAATTTAGTTAATAATAGTACATTTATTTAGATTTATTTAAATAATATTTAAGTTATGGGGGTGTTAGGGTTAGACTTAGGTTTAGGGGTTAATAACTTTATTATAGTGGAGGCAGTGTAGGGGGGGCAGGATAGGGGTTAATAGGCATTTAATAGGCTATGTGGGCCATGGCGGTTTAGGGGTTAAGACTATAATAGGTTTATTGTGTTGTGGGCTATGGCGGTTTAGGGGTTAATATACTTTATTAGTTATTGCGGTGGGGGATTGCGGTTGACAGGTAGATAGACATTGCGCATGCGCTAGTTGTTAGTTTATTTTTGCAGGCATTTTCGGGAGTTACGGTGCTCCCATACTCAGCGCAAGGCCTGCTACAGCTGCCTTTTATGGCGAGGTAAAAATGGAGTAAGATTTCTCCATTTTCGCCACGTAAGTCCTTGCGCTGGATATTGGATACCGATTTACGACGCGGTCCCATGTTAGCCTATGGGAGTAATAATTGCGAGCGATGGGTGAAATATACGTGCCGTATTTATATGCGGCGCTGTATATAGGTTACCAAAATCGCGAAAAATCTGGCGCCGGAGGATTTTGCGGGCGACGCTGCATATGTAATGGAGGCCCAGACTGTTAGTTTGCAGAGGGCAGATTAAAAGGCTGCGTGTAAAACCTTTGTATTTTCTTGGAGTTCTGTGGCAGGAATATATTTCAAATCGGGCTGAAGGAAAGAGATATATTAGGGTCATGATGGGCCTGCAAAAATAGTTTAAAGGAATGGGGAGGGTGCATTTATGGACATTTGAGCTAAGGGTCATTCAAGCAAAAACAAAAGATCAAAATATTACAGAGATAAGACTGAAGTATACAAGGGGGTGAAATAAAACCATTAAACAAATAAATAGTCAGATATATGGGCCAGAGCTGCTTAAACTAATTTAACATAAATGGGCAGACATAAAGTTGATAAAATATGCAATGTGCTAGAGGTATGCAAATTATGACTAGCACAGCCTGTAATTACAAAGTCATGGCAATATATACATTTAAAATAAGAAAATAAAAATAATAACCACTAAATATACAAACACATAAAATAAAAACAACTTGATAGGTAAAATATAATGAAGAAACTGTCTTCCAGAAGGCTACCTGTTAGTTTACAGAGGGCAGATTGAACAGCTGGGTGTAAAATTTTTGTATTTTATTGGAGTTCTGGGGCAGGAATATATTTCAATTTAGGCTGAAGGAGAGAAATATATTAGGGTCATAATGGGCCTGCTAGTTTGCAGAGGGCAGATTGAACAGCTGAGTATAAAATCTTTGTATTTTCTTGAAGTTCTGGGGCAGGAATATATTTCAAATCAGGCTGTTAGTTTGCAGAGGGCAGATTGAACAGCTGAGTGTAATATATTTGTATTTTCTTGGAGTTCTGGGGCAGGAATATATTGGAATATATTTCAAATCAGGCTGTTAGTTTGCAGAGGGCAGATTGAACAGCTGAGTGTAAAATCTTTGTATTTTCTTGGGAGTTCTGGGGCAGGAATATATTTCAAATCAGGCTGAAGGAAAGAGATATATTAGGGTCATGATGGATCTGTTATTTTGCAGAGGGCAGATTAAACAGCTGAGTGTAAATTCTTTGTATTTTCTTTGAGTTCTGGGGCAGGAATATATTTCAAATCAGGCTGAAGGACAGAGATATATTAGGGTCATGATGGGCCTGCAAAAAGAGTAGATAATCCCTTTATTGCCCATTCCTCAGTTTTGCACAACCAACATTGTTATATTAATATCCTTTTTAACTTTGTGATTACCTTGTAGCTAAGCCTCTTTTGACAGCCCCATTATCACATGGCTATTTATTTATTATGTATCGACTTGCATTTTGGGGAGGGTACTGTCAGGTGTTTTCCCTGCTTTGTTTGCCATGTGCTGCTGGCAGCCATTTTACTCACCTCTCTTGCTGACTCTGTTGCATAGTGTGTGATGCTGCTCATTTCCTGCATGCCCTTTTATGGCCAGACTGGTGTACATCATCCGTGTGAGACAGGTTGCAGTCTCTGAATTGTAATGTAATCACTTATTATTTCAAGGGCCTCTGTTCAGTATGCTTTGCCCTTGCGTTGTCTCAGACCTGTTTGTGAGAGCTCCTGTGTATTACCTGGCTGTCTGACATCCCTCCTGGTTCCTGATCCCTGGCTTGTTCCTGACTCGGCTGTTCTCCTTGCTCCTGATTCTGGCTCATCTGACTACTCTCTTTGGCTCCTGACTTGGTTTGTCTGACTATTCGCTTTGACTCCTGACTTGGCTCGTCTGACTACCAGCTCTGGTTTTGACTCCTGGCTTGTTATTTGACTTATGGACTTTTTATTATTTTTTGTTATTAATAAAGGTGTGATTATTTTTGCACTTCTCGTCTCAGTTTGATTCCTGGCACCCTGACACATTTTAGCCAATTAGTGTTACGTCCTGCACAACTCCATGGGAGTGATCACAATGTTATCTATATGACACACAAATGGATTACCAATCTCTTGTTGTGAAAGATTAATAAAAAAGCATGTGACAAGAGACTGTCTGTAGTGGCTTAGAAACAGGCAGAAATTTAGAGGTGTAAATGTTAGAAAGTATATTAATATAACAATGTTGATTGTGCAAAGCTGGGTAATAGGTAGTAAAGACGTTATCTATCTTTTTAAACAATAACAATTTTGGTGTAGACTGTCCCTTTAAGGGCATCCTACCCAATGTATTCCCCTCATGATACAACTTATGCTGTAGATAAAAGGTCTTTCTGTTTAATATGTAAGAACAAGTTTTTTCCTTTGTTTTGTGAGTTAGCTGCATGCACCCTTATGTGATGTAATTTATGCATGTGGTCTAATCTGTGTAGATTTTCCATTTCCTTTCCTGTGCACATTTGTGTTTTTATCTTCATGAGCTCTCCCTTAATAACACTCTTGTATATACTCATTCTTCTGTTTTTCGACCACAATCTTCTCCTTTATTAAGCCTTGAGGTAAATGTCTGAATTGTGTGTGCAATAAAACATTTTTAAATGGAATTCTTATGCTCCATCTTTGTAACTATATTTCACTCTACAGATGTAATTCCTTTCCAAACTGTACAAGCGTGCCTTTATTTTAGATGTTTTGAAAATATAATTAGGTATTTCTACCCATCTGTCTTCATTCGTAAGTCACTTGCATGTTGACCTTGTTAGCCATTCTGGTGACAATTATTCTCCCATTTATCAAGCTCCGTATGGAGCTTGAAGGGCCGAGTTTCTGACGAGTCTTCAGACTTGCCAGAAACAGCAGTTATGAAGCAGCGGTCTAAAGACCGCTGCTCCATAACGCTGTCCGCCTGCTCTGATGAGGCGGACAGGAATCGCCACAATTCAACCAGATCGAATACGATGGGTTGATTGACACCTCCCTGCTGGCGGCCAATTGGCCGCGAATCAGCACGGGCGGCAATGCTGAATACGGAGAGCGTATTGCTCTCCGCATTCAGCGAGGTCTTGCGGCCCTGATCCGCACTGTCGGATCAGGTCCGCAAGACCTTTCATAAATCTGCCTCATTGTCCTTTCTCTACGTGCACCACATTTTGTCTTCCTTTAGTTTGCAGGTGGAGATAACCATGTTTCATTTGGAATATCTGTCATTCAGAGAACCTTCTCAGGGTGCTGGTGTGCTGGTTCGTTTTGCAGAAATCATAAAAATGGGGTCTTATGACTTGTTTATAGGAGGTAAAGTGCAGACACAGTATTGATGATGGCAATTTCTCTTACCAATGTGCTCAATATTTAGGATGAATATTAATTTTAGCCAACCTTGAACCAAGTTTGTTTGGCATTTTGAAGGATTTTGTTTTGTGCACATTAAAAGTGTTTAAGACCACAATCTTTGCAGTTATGGATGCTAGATGTTTGATTTATTACTGTTTCATTTAGTTTATATTTAAACCATACTCTAAGAATTATGTCCAACTGTCAGACCATACCTTGCATGCACTTTATGGAATTCAAATATAAATCTATTAACAAATAAACCTCTTTATCTTGTTATAATCTATTAAAACTTGCCACTTTTACACATCATCCTTTGCTAACCAATCATGGAGAACTTAATTGAGTAAGCTTTGGGATTGTGTATGAGTCTTGTGCAATGATAACATCACTTGTTTCAACACCAATCTGATTCATTAGCCTGTGCGTGTGCAATAGGGAGTTTGTTTATAATATGAATATATCATGCCTCATTACAATATGTGGCGCAAGTGATTCAAACTTAATTTGCTTCTTTCTTAACATACTGTTTAAGGAAAGTATGCCATTAAATATTTTGACTTAGAAAGCTATATTTTTGTATTGGGAACTACCTCAGCTATAAGAGTATTAGAATTCTATGGTACAATATTTTATTTTTCGCTATGGTAAAGCAATATAAACATATACCTATTCTCAATGAAGATATTAAGAACAAGAGACCCCAATTCTGCCCTTTGTTCAGATATCAGTTTGGTAGTGAACAATTACCTTCTTCTCAACATTAATCCCTGTCTGTAGATTTCCTTTATACATGGGTGCCAAACCACAAATTAAAAATAAATACCAGCAAAAACACAATTTATGCTTACCTGATAAATGTATTTATTTCATGATAGTCATAGTCTACAAACGTGGGACACATTTCCTGTCCACCCGGAAGAGGAAAACGCACCCTACATTTCAGTGCTTTGCTCCACCCAATCTTCCAACACTTCCTTTCTAATCTGCTATTTATATATATATATATATATATATATATATATATATATATATAAATATATCATACCAAATAGACGTGGTATGGCCACAAGGGACATGGTTTGCAAATCAGTATTTTGAACACTGATCTCCTCTAGTAATTATTTGCTTATGTTGTTTCATTTCTTTTTTATTTCTAATGAATGTGTGAGATTAACTTTTGCGACCTAATTTCATAAAGTTTGTCTTTATATAGTGCTGAATTCACTTCCCGTGACAATGTGACATCAGTGACACCTTGCAGTCACATGGGACAAAACTTACTGAAAAATTCTCCAGACAGAATAGTACATTTCAATATTCGCTACTAGCGAGGAGTCGAATATATCAACCCTCTGACGTTGCTTGTGGCAGATCAGTACATGGAGCCCTTTAAATCCTTCTTGTAGACAGGAAATTTATCACACGTGATGCTTAAAGGGACACTGAACCCAAATTTTTTCTTTTGTGATTCAGATAGAGCATGACATTTTAAGCAACTTTCTAATTTACTCATTTTATCAAATGTTCTTTATTCTCTTGGTATCTTTATTTGAAATGCAAGAATATAAGTTTAGATGCCGGCCCATATTTGGTGAACAACCTAGGTTGTCCTTGCTGATTGGTGGATAAATTCATCCACCAATCATAAACTGCTGTCCAGAGTCTGAACCAAGAAAAAAAGCTTAGATGCCTTATTTTTCATATAAAGATAGCAAGAGAACAAATAAACATTGATAATAGGAGTAAATTAGAAAGTTGCTTAAAATTGCATGCTCTATCTGAATCTAGAAAGAAAATATTTGGGTTCAGTGTCCCTTTAATGGGATTTGTGGACTCAGGATGTGTTCTTTCTCTGCAGCCAGTAGTGATAATATGCCACATAACATTAACAAATGTATAGGCCTGTTTGTGCATCACAATTATTGCATCAAATAGAAAATATGTGTAGCTGAAGTGTAAGTCTTTATTTAGTCCAGGGTTCTTTAAAAAAAAATTTTCCAAGACCCAGTGCCATGATATCACATACCTTTGCGACCCTATTTTTATGCTTGGTTTGAACATTTCTGAAGTAATATACAACCAGATAGCTGCAATTTTTGGCAAAGTGACTAAAATGTGTGCATACTTTATTCCTGATTCTAGTCAAACTTGTAAGTGTTGTAAAAGGTAATAACACACACACTTTCAAACAACACACACACTCTCATACAACACACACACATACACACACACTCTCATACAACATACACACACAACAAATGCACTCTCATACAACACACATACACCACAACCTCTCATACAACACACACACACTCATACAACATACACACACAACAAATGCACTCTCATACAACACACACACACACCACACTCTCATACAACACACACAGACATACAACATACACACACACACACACACAACACAACACACACACACACTCAAGCAACACACAAACAAACCACACACTGTTATACAACACACACACCACACACTAATATAACATATACACATACCACATGCACTCTTATACAACACACACACACAACAAACACACTCTCATACAACACACACACAACAAACGCACTCTCATACAACACACACACCACACACATACAACACACTCACTCTTAAACAATACACAAACACACCACACATTCTCATACAACACACACTCTCATACAACACACCACACACTCATACAACATATACACCACACACACTCTCATACAACACACACACACACAACAAATGCACTCTCATACAACACACACACACCACACACACTCATACAACATACACACACAGCACACTCACTCTCAAACAACACACAAACACACCAGACACTCTCATACAACACACACACACTCACAAGTCACGACCCAGTAAACATGGTGTTGTGACCCAGTAATAGATTCCGACCCATGGTTTGAAGAACCCTGATTTAGTCCAAGCAGCTTGGCAGTCACTATACACTCAAGTAACTCACACAAGGGGCAACACCTCACTAGTGTAATCACCCCAATATAAAATAATGTCAAACCTTCATTGAGGAGATTACCAAAATTTTAAATCTCAATCGCTTGGATTACAAGTTCTGCGTTAGCCTTAAAAAGCTGCGTTAAGGGGTCCTTACGCTGCTTTTTAATGCCCGCTGGTATTACGAGTATGGCAGATACAGGTGTACCGCTCACTTTTCTTCCGCGACTTTTGGCTACCGCAAATCCCCTTACGTCAATTGCGTATCCTATCTTTTTAATGGGATTTGCCTAACGCTGGTATTATTAGTCTTGGAAGAAGTGAGCGGTACAGCCTCTACCTCCAAGACTCCTACCGCATAAAAAAGTCAGTAGTTAAGAGTTTTATGGGTTAACGCCGGAACATAAAGCTCTTAACTAAAGTGCTACAAAGTACACTAACACCCATAAACTACCTATGAACCCCTAAACCGAGGCGCCCCCACATCGTAAACACTATAATAACATTATTTAACCCCTAATCTGCCGACCGGACATCGCCGCCACCTACATTATCCCTATGAACCCCTAATCTGCTGTCCCTAACATCGCCGACACCTATATTATATTTATTAAACCCTAATCTGCCCCCCCTAACTTCGCCGCCACCTACCTACACTTATTAACCCCTAATCTGCCGACCAGACATCGCCGCCACTATAATAAATGTATTAACCCCTAAACCGCAGCAATCCCGCCTCGCAAACACTATAATAATTTTTATTAACCCCTAATCTGCCCCCCCACGTCGCCGCCACCTACCTACAATTATTAACCCCTAATCTGCCGCCCCCAACGTCGCCGCTACTATAATAAAGTTATTAACCCCTAAACCTAAGTCTAACCCTAACACCCCCTAACTTAAATCTATTTTTAATAAATCTAAATAAAATTACTATAATTAAATAAATTATTCCTATTTAAAACTAAATATTTACCTATAAAATAAACCCTAATATAGCTACAATATAACTAATAGTTATAGTTATAATTATGATTTATTTTTATTTTACAGGCAACTTTGTATTTATTTTAACTAGGCACAATAGCTATTAAATAGTTAAAATAATTACAAAATTACCTGTAAAATAAATCCTAAACTAAGTTACAAATACACCTAACACTACACTATCAATAAATTAATTAAATAAATTAACTACAATTATCTAACATAAAATACAATTAAATAAACTAAACTATATTACAAAAACAAACAAACACTAAATTACAAAAAATAAAATAAAAAAGCCCCCCAAAATAATAAAATTCCCTATCCTAAACTAAATTACAAAGTAATCAGCTCTTTTACCAGCCCTTAAAAGGGCTTTTTGCGGGGCATTGCCCCAAAGTAATCAGCTCTTTTACCTGTAAAAAAAACAAATACAATCCCCCCAACATTACAAACCACCACCCACACAGTCCTACTCTAAAACCCACTCGATCCCCCCTTAAAAAAACCTAACACTACCCCCCTGAAGATCACCCTACCTTGAGCCGTGTTCACCCAGCCTGGCACCGATGGGTCAGAAGAGGACATTCGGATCGGCAGACATCTTCATCCAGGCGACATCTTCTATCTTCATCCTTCCGGAGCGAAGCCATCTTCTATCCAGCCGACGCGGACCCATCCTCTTCTTCCGATGTCCAAACGCAGAATGAAGGTTCCTTTAAATGACGTCATCCAAGATGGCGTCCCTCGAATTCCGATTGGCTGATAGGATTCTATCAGCCAATCGGAATTAAGGTAGGAAAAATCTGATTGGTTGATTTAATCAGCCAATCGGATTGAAGTTCAATCCAATTGGCTGATTGGATGAGCCAATAGAATTGACCTTGCATTCTATTGGCTCATCCAATCAGCTAATCGGATTGAACTTCAATCTGATTGGCTGATTAAATCAACCAATCAGATTTTTCCTACCTTAATTCCGATTGGCTGATAGAATCCTATCAGCCAATCGGAGTTCGAGGGACACCATCTTGGATGACGTCATTTAAAGGAACCTTCATTCTGCGTTAGGACATCGGAAGAAGAGGATGGCTCCGCGTCAGCTGGATAGAAGATGGCTCCGCTCCGGAAGGATGAAGATAGAAGATGCCGTCTGGATGAAGATGTCTGCCGGTCCTGATGTCCTCTTCTGGCCCATCGGTGCCCGGCTGGGTGAACATGGCTCAAGGTAGGGTGATCTTCAGGGGGTAGTGTTAGTTTTTTTTTAAGGGGGAATCGTGTGGGTTTTAGAGTAGGGGTGTGTGGGTGGTGGGTTTTAATGTTGGGGGTGTCTTGTATTTTTTTTTACAGGTAAAAGAGCTGATTACTTTGGGGCAATGCACCGCAAAAAGCCCTTTTAAAGGCTGGTAAAAGAGCTGATTACTTTTGTAATTTAGTATAGGGTAGGGAATTTTATTATTTTGGGGGGCTTTTTTATTTTATTAGGGGGCTTAGATTAGGTGTAGTTAGATTAAAATTCTTGTAATATTTTTTTATTTTTTGTAATTTAGTGTTTTGTTTTTTTTGTACTATAGTTTAGTTTATTTAATTGTATTTTAGTTTAAATAATTGTAGGTAATTTATTTAATTAATTTATTGATAGTGTAGTGTTAGGTGTATTTGTAACTTAGGTTAGGATTTATTTTACAGGTAATTTTGTAATTATTTTAACTAGGTAGCTATTCAATAGTTATTAACTATTTAATAGCTATTCTACCTAGTTAAAATAAATACAAAGTTGCCTGTAAAATAAATATAAATCCTAAAATAGCTACAATGTAACTATTAGTTATATTGTAGCTATATTAGGGTTTATTTTATAGGTAAGTATTTAGTTTTAAATAGGATTAATTTATTTAATTATAGTAATTTTATTTCATTTTATGTTAGGGTTAGGGTTAGACTTAGGTTTAAGGGTTAATAACTTTATTATAGTAGCGGCGACGTTGGGGCGGGAGATTAGGGGTTAATAATTGTAGGTAGGTGGTGGTGATGTGGGGGGGTCAGATTAGGGGTTAATAAAATTTATTATAGTGTTTGCGAGGCGGGAGTAATAATTGTAGGTAGGTGGTAGCGACGTTGGGGGCAGAAAATTAGGGGTTAATAAATATAATGTAGGTGTCGGCGATGTTGGGGGCAGCAGATTAGGGGTTCATAGGGATTATGTAGGTGGCGGCGGTGTCCGGAGCAGCAGTTTAGGGGTTAACAATATAATGTAGGTGTCAGCGATAGCGGGGGCGGCAGATTAGGGGTTAATAAGTGTAAGGTTAGAGGTGTTTAGACTCGGGGTTCATGTTAGGGTGTTAGGTGCAGACTTAGGAAGTGTTTCCCCATAGGAAACAATGGGGCTGCGTTAGGAGCTGAAAGCTGTTTTTTTGCAGGTGTTAGGTTTTTTTCAGCCAGCTCAGCCCCATTGTATCCTATGGGGAAATCGTGCACGAGCACGTTTTTCCAGCTTACCACTACCTTAAGCAGCGCTGGTATTGAGGTGAGAAGTGGAGCTAAATTTTTTCTCAACACTCACTTTTCTGAGGCTAACGCAGCCATTCAGAAAACTCGTAATACCAGCGTTGTTTAAAGTGAGCGCTGGGAAAAAAAGAAGCGTTAGCCCCGCAAGTTTTTACCGACAAAACTCGTAATCTAGGCGAACGTTTTTGATTTTTTATTTATTTTCATTTACAGTATGATGCAAAACTTTTACTGGCATTTTATAATGTGACCTATAGACAGCTTCCTGTAAAGTCACTTGTAAATACTTTAATTGTTTTCCCAGTATTTGAAAGTGGTTTGTGATGTAAGATAAAGGAACCAAGATGAAGCATGTATACATTTTCTGATGTATGGTCATAGACGATACAAAACACACACATGCAACAGTTTTCAAGCACATTTGTACAACTAGAGAACAAAAGTTTTTTTGTTCTTAAAGGAATAGTATACACCAAAAATGTTATTGTTTAAAAAGATATATAATGGGGCGTGTCCAGGTGGCGGCCATGCTAAGTCGCTTTGAGTGAAGCTCTAAACGTGCCTAGTACTATTCTATTATTACCTGAATGATCTACACTGTTTTGGATGAGGAAGTAATGCTGAAGAGATCGATATCCATAGCATAGATACTAGGATTGCTAGACCTAAACCCGGGCCATCATAATATTAGGCGACGGCCTTGCATCAAGATTTCATGCTCCCATCCCCGTGAGCTAGATACTACTAGACTGCTGAATACTACAATAAACAAATATCATGGAGGAGCTAAGTACAATTATATGCTCTTTGCTGCTGCAATTTGAAGCTAAACTGGATGCTTGTGTGGCTGATATCACTGCGATTATACAAAGTACAAGCTGTGAGGTACTGACTGACCATCGATCTGTCTCAGCCATAACGGTGCAGTTGGTAGGAAAGTCCAGGAGTTCCAGCCCTGAGGATGTACCCACGTGCACACCACCTGTCTGTAATGGATTAGATACCTTTGGAACGATATGCCACTCTTCTGGTTTACCCGTTGGTGGCAACATCACCTGGAATCTCAGCTGCCTCAACTCTAACCTGCAATTTGCAGTGGAGCCATCAGTGAATCCCCAAGATATAGGCCCTCGACGTATGAGCTACTCCATACTTTGTCTTAAGGGAGATGACAATACCCTCATCTCAGACCCCAGGCCGTGGGGGAGCGGTCGGCCTCCGTGGTCCAACTCAGAGATCTACAGTGTTAAGTTTCTTGCCAAAAAACCAGGGGAACATACAGTTGAGAATTCTGTCTACTTTTCCCGTGTGGCACCAGCTACGGACAAACAAGATCGCTATTTGGGACCCCCCACTTCTAGAACTTAAGAGGAAACCAGTATATAGGAAAGGTATTGGGTGAACCAGGGGTTGGTATCAGAGTGAGGCCCGGAGATTGAGCATTATGCCCTTATACCTAGTTAAGCTGTTTCTGAGTGCCGGTGCAACATTCTAAGTCTTATTGAACTGAATATAAGCGGCACTGAACTCGGATCCCATTTGATGACTCATTATCCATGCCACTTTGAAAATGTAGCAATATTAATGCCTGAGTCCCTATTAACTGGTGTTTGACTTGGGGGGGCAGAAGGACACTTTGAGGTACTGGGCCTACTATAGCTCAATTTCGAGATAATTACTAGCCACCCATGTTGCTTCGTCACATATATAGCATTTGCAGCAGCAGTTATCGATTAGCTTAATGAAACATGACAAGACCATTTTAACATAATCCCTCAACTAAGGATTATAGAGCCTGATTGTATTCAATCACATCCTAAAATTTGGGATGGCACATTTTGTGCTGGGATATGTTGTTTTGATAATTGCTAACTCCCTTTAGGCTTACAACAGATCAAAGGTACTTGTCTTTCTATATGCACGGTCAGACTACAAAACTTGGATTGATTCAGCTGCATTATGGGTACATTTGTTATACTTAAGTGGCATTTATTATTTGAAGCTAACTAATCATATATTACTTATATGTACTAATCCTCAAAGGTTGTTTGTTTGCTACTCAAATCTACTAAACATGTATATACTATTTCCGTGGTTATATTTAGTATACCTTTGTTCCTATATCAGTTGGTTCATAAGCAACCATTGTATTAGCCACTGTTAATCGCTACTCTTTAAATACTACAAAAACAGATTCTCAAATTTTGTATAGCTATGCAATGTACAACCTCTATCTGTCAATGTATTGGACGTCATTATCTTTATTTGTAATATGGGTGGGAGGTAACATCAACTTTGCATGTATATGTTTAGCTATGTTATCTCATTGTTGTTTGTACAACAAGAATCTCAATAAAAGATTATTTATAAAAAAAAAAAAGATATATAATCCCTTTATTTACCATACTCCAGTTTTGTATAACCAACACTGTAATAGAACTATACTTTTTACCTCTGTAATTACCTTGTAGCTAAGCCTCTGCAGACTGCCTCCTTATTTCAGATATTTTGACAGACTTGCATTTCAGGCAATTAGTGCTGACTCTTAAATAACTCCATGTGCATGAGCACAATGTTATTTATATGAAACATATGAACTAACGCCCTCTAGCTCAACTAAGAATACCAAGAGAAGAAAGCAAATTTGATGATAAAAGTAAATTAGAAAGTTGTTTAAAATTACATGCCCTATCTGAATTATGAAAGATTAATTTGGACTTTACTATCCCTTTAAATCATTACATTTCCAGTTGTCCAGCACACAGAATAATTCCAGTAAATCTTTCAAAACACTAATATTGATCACTTTATTTATCGTCTGTCATAACGTAAGCAGAGAAAAAAAGTCAAGTTCTGGAACAACTCCACTGGATAGAAATATAAATAATAGCATATAAATGCATCATCACTGTGCTCACTACAGTTATAGCCAGTGTTATACAAATGAATTTATGTAGTTGTTCTATGCTTTAAAGTTTATAGAAACGTCATCCGCTATTATGTTATGATGCAATATTTGTATTCATGTGAGGCTATTCTCTTGGTCAGCCTGCCTGTTTTTTCCTGAATTTAGTGCAGGATAAACAATGTCTCTTTGAGTGACAAGAAGAAGATGGTTCACTTACAGCTGAACTCCTAGAAAGTAAACAAATACCAGTTAGTGGATTAAAGGGATTGGTAATGAAATTGTAATATAACAATTAATTATGTGTATTACAAGAAAAAAAAACTTTTGCCTTATACTTTTATTTTCCCCTCTTTATTGTAATTGAATCCCTTATTGACTGCGACCCTGCAAGCAGCTATATCTACATGCCTCAGACCCGCCATATTAAAGCCCTGGAAGAGCTGCAGACAGCTGACATGCAGGGTGTGCTCGCCACTCTTAAGGGTTTAAGCCTGAAAAGTAAGAGTTTTCCAGTTGTGAGAACTGATGGTGCACAAGACAGGTCTCACAATCTTAATGCTGTACAATTGCAGTAAACAAGGTGATAATGCCTTTAACCCCTAAAGGATCAAGGTTTTTCCCAGTTTCTGTGCATAAATGACACAATTTTGGCATTTTTGTTCACTATTGGTTTCATCTTAGAGGGACATTAAATCCCCAAAAAATATTTCATGTTTCAGATAGAACATATAATTTTAAACATCTTTCAAATTTACTTCTATTGGCAATTTTTTTATTATTCTTTGTTGAAAAGCAGGAAGGTCAATTCAGGAACGTGCACGTGCCTGCAGCCCTATATGTCAGCAGTTTTGCAACAATGCTATACATTAGCAAGACCAAGAGCACTAGATGGCAGCACTATTTCCTATCATGTAATGCTCCAGATATGTGCAAGCTACCTATCTAGATATCTTTTCAACAAAGAATAACATGAAAACGATGCAAATTGGACAATAGAAGTAAATTGGAAACTTTAACAAAAATTGTATTCTCTATCTGAGTCATGAAAGAAAAATCACATCACGCCCGATCGCGCTATTGAACTAAATGTAGCACGCGTCCTATCTTTTGTTGAAAAAGAGGGGAGTATGCTTAGGAGCCTTTTCGGAGCACTATATGGCAGCAGTTTTGCAAGAAACGTATTCATTTGCAAGAGCACTAGATGGCAGCACTATTTCCTGCCGTGTAGTGCTCCAGATGCCTATCTAGGTATCTTTTCAACAAAGAATATCATGGGAACGAATCAAATTTGATAAGAGAAGTAAATTGAATTTTTTTTTTTTAAATTGTATGCTCTGTCTAAACCCCAAAATAATTTTATTTGGGTTTCATATCCCTTTAAAGGTCCTGAGAACTGGGTTTGGGAAACACTGTTAGATGGGTTAATACAAAAAAATAATAAAGAGGAATTTAAAAGGACATGAAACCCAATTTCTTTTTCTTTTGTGATCCAGATAGACAATTTTAAACAACTTTATAATTTACTTCAATTATCTATTTTGTTTCATTCTCTTGGTATCGTTTGTTGAAGGAGCAGCAATGCACTAATGGTTTCTAACTGAACACATGGGTGAGCCAATGTCAATCAGTATATATATGCAGCCACCAATCAGCAACTATAACCTAGGTTCCCTGCTGCTCCTGAGCTTGCCTAGATAAACCTTTCAGCAAAGGATAACAACAGAAAGAAGCAAATTAAATAATAGAAGTAAACTGGAAAGTTGTTTAAAATTGTATTTTCTATCTGAATCATAAAAGAAACATTTTGCTTTTCATGTCCCTTTAATACAAAAAAATGGGAAAATGGCATTGTTTTTGCAGTTTTCTTTATAAACATTTCTACAAAACTAGTGTAGCTAAAGAGAAATACCACCAAATAGATTTAGTATGTTGTCCTAATTTTAGGAATGTTCCATATGTCTACGTTTTCAAGTAATGTTTAGCAAATATAGGCCAAATGCTACAAAGATGGAATTATTGGTTTAACGCTAACATTTGCTATGCTTGTACTGTAAGCTAAATAGGGTTTCCTATCCCTTTAAATAAAACAAAAATAATGCATCTATCGCCTATCTCAGCTAAACCTGTCAATGACCTTTGGACGGACTACTTTTGAGGAAACAATGGACACAGGTTTGACTGCATTTCTCTGATCTCTAGGTGCTTTGCAGATTTCATATGGAAATAGGACCTTGTTATTTTGTATTTTCCTGTTTTGCTGTTGCTATTTGTACACTGCTTTGTACTCTTTGATATAAATTGAAATAAAGTATGAATATGATTATGCAAGAAGCTGTATAGAAATATGTTTTTAGGCCAGAATTGGTCTTACCTGGCCCTGCCAGCAAATTGAGTCTCTTTAGTACTTTGGTGTCGAAGATCTCTCAGAATTCGGATAAGATGAATGAGCTGAATGGCTGTGAGTGCAGGTGGTCGACCTATCAATTGAGGCCGCCGGTGCTGTAAACATGGTGGGACGCCCAGCCAAGATAGAGACCTTCTGCTATTCATGTCCATCAATTGCAAGGCCTGACTGTTTCCATAGCATGAAGCATACTGAGAAAGAGATGTAAACGTATCACTTCTTGTATTCCTCTAAAGACACCCAATACATGAAGAGGATTTTAGTTTTACTTTTGCACTTAGGCCTGTTTCTAGAATTACTTTAATACACTCCTTGTAATCTCACATAATTAGTGTAGTCTTCTACAAACAAACCTTTCCTCCAAGTCACCCACTCCCAGTATTTGTCAATGCAGCCAAAACATATTGCAGTAAACCCATCCTATAAACTGTAAAATTATTAGTCATAACCTATTATGTCAGTGCCTTGCTACAGCTGTTATTGTATCTGTAGTAAACACAGCCATGTCAGGTGGGTGAAAACAACAACTGTCACCTAATTCTCTTGTGCACTGCTGTATAGCACTCAAATACCAGCTCTCATCTAATCCTCTTGTGCACTGCTGTAAAGCACACAAATACCATCTCTCATCTCATCCTCTTGTGCACACACCAACACACAGAAAAATGTACAATGGATCCACATAATGAGGACAGGATAGAAGTGCACCCCTCCTATTCTGTTTAGTTAAACAATATTGGCGCCAATCTAAACAGTTTAAAAGAGGCTACTTAGTGCATGATATGTATAGCATGATTAAGTGACACTAGTCACGAAACATTGCTTTTTTTTGTCAATAAAGACATCTTTTATTTCACTAGTGCTGTGGACATTCACATATATGATATTGTTTGTGGAACAGGCAGATTTCCACGGTCACACAAGCACACGTTTATCCAGCAGCTGTTCCAACAACTATAAGGATGGTTAAAAAATATAATATAATACTTACAGGAAGGAATGTAGCCATTAACACCACTGATAAAAAAAAATACTGATAGATCCTGCAGCTGATCTCTTGACAAATAAGCACAAAACTATGCAGACAAGGAATTTGGTGAGACAGACAAATGTGACCTGCTTTCCTGTGGTCTGTGCATGTGTCCCCTCAGCCCCACCTCTGCTCGTTATATAGAGCCCCCCTTACATTGTACAAGTGTCAGGTTGTGTATTACGATCATGTTACTGATACTGCCAGTAAGTGAATGAAACCCATGAATAAAATACCAGGGCGTGTTCCTGCACCACACCTTACTTGTTTAAGTGTACCTGGGGATTACAACTCTGTGTAATATCAAACTCTGAATGAAATCTATTAGGTATGTGGGTTAAACGTCACAAAAAGATGTAACCAATACCAAAAGGTTATGGTTTCAATTGGTGTGAAGATCCTAGGTTGTTATCTTGTGCAGAGTGACAATACGAAGTTAGGATCAGTTAAAGAGACAGTCTACTCCAGAATTTATATTTTTTTAAAAGATAGATAATCCCTTTATTACCCCTTCCCTAGTTTTGCATAACCAACACAGTTATATTAATATACTTTTTGCTAAATTACAAAAAAATAAAAAAATACTAAATTACAAAAAATAACAAACGAAATGATCCAAAATAAAAACAATTACACCTAATCTAATAGCCCTATCAAATTAAAAGCCCCCCAAAATAAAAAACCTAGCCTACAATAAACTACCAATAGCCCTTAAATGGGTCTTTTGAAGGGCATTGCCCTAAAGAAATCAGCTCTTATCCCTGTAAAAAAAATACAAAGACCCCCCAACAGTACACCCCACCACCCAACCAACACCCAAAAATAAAAAACAACTCTAAAAAAAACTAAGCTACCCATTGCCCTAAAAAGGGGCATTCAGCTCTTTTTCAAATAGCCCAAACACTAATCTATAAAAATAAACCACCCAAAAAAACCTTAAAGAAACTTAACACTAACCCCTGCCAATAGGAATGAGAGCTGCTTAAATCCTATTGGCTGATTTGAACAGTCAATAGGATTTTAGCAGCTCTAATTTCTATTGGCTGATTTAAAATTTTCAGCCAATAGGAATGCAATGGTATCCCCAGTATAAAAGGGGTACCTTGCATTTGAATCCTCAGTGTGCGGTGGATGATCGCATGAAAAGGACCCCCACGTCAGATCGATGGACCTCCGCCTGGACCTCCGCATTGGACCTCCACCTGGACCTCGCCTTGGACCTACGCCTGGACCTACGCCTCCACGCATCGACTGCTCCGCCTCCACAGGGATGATGAAGATGGATCCGCCTGGCTGAAGATAAAACTGCCTGGATGAAGATGGAGCCGCTGGGATGAAGATCATTCAAGCCGGACTTCAGCAACTGTGATTACCTAAAGAGGGGTTAGTGTTAGTTTTTTTTAAAGGTTTTTTTTTGGGTGTTTTTTTTTATTTCGATTAGGGTTTGGGCTATTTGAAAAAGAGCTGAATGCCCTTTTATGGGCAAGAAAAAGAGCTGAATGCCCTTTTAAGGGCAATGCCCATACAAATGCCCTTTTCAGGGCAATGGGTAGATTAGGTTTTACTTTATTTTTATTTTGTGGGTTTGGGTTTGTATACTGTTAGGGGGTGTTTGTTTTTCTTTTGATCAAAAAGAGCTGATTTCTTTAGGGCAATGCCTTACAAAAGGCCATTTTAAGGGCCCTTGGTAATTTATTATAGATTAGGGGTTTTATTTTGGGGTGTTTTTTTTTTTTTTAACAGGGTGTTAGAATAGGAATAATTTTTATTGTTTTGCATCATTTAGTTTGCTATTTTTTGTAATGGTAGGTTTTTTATTTTTTGTAATTTTAGGGGCATTCAAACTGCCTGGATGAAGATGGAGCCGCTGGGATGAAGATCATTCAAGCCGGACTTCAGCAACTGTGATTACCTAAAGAGGGGTTAGTGTTAGTTTTTTTTAAAGGTTTTTTTTTGGGTGTTTTTTTTTATTTCGATTAGGGTTTGGGCTATTTGAAAAAGAGCTGAATGCCCTTTTATGGGCAAGAAAAAGAGCTGAATGCCCTTTTAAGGGCAATGCCCATACAAATGCCCTTTTCAGGGCAATGGGTAGATTAGGTTTTACTTTATTTTTATTTTGTGGGTTTGGGTTTGTATACTGTTAGGGGGTGTTTGTTTTTCTTTTGATCAAAAAGAGCTGATTTCTTTAGGGCAATGCCTTACAAAAGGCCATTTTAAGGGCCCTTGGTAATTTATTATAGATTAGGGGTTTTATTTTGGGGTGTTTTTTTTTTTTTTAACAGGGTGTTAGAATAGGAATAATTTTTATTGTTTTGCATCATTTAGTTTGCTATTTTTTGTAATGGTAGGTTTTTTATTTTTTGTAATTTTAGTGTTTTTTATTTTTTGTAATGTTAGGTTTTAATGTAAGGCAGCTAAGGTTTTATTTCACAGGTAAGTTTGCATTTATTTTAACTAGGTAGTTAGTAAATAGTTAATGACTATTTACTAACTAGTCTACCTAGTTAAAATAAATACAAACTTACCTGTGAAATAAAAATACAACCTAAGCTAGCTACAATATAACTATTGTAGCTAGTTTAGGTTTTATTTCACAGGTAAGTATGTATTTAGTTTTAAATAGGTATTATTTAGTTAACTTTAATTTAGCTCTATTTTAATTATGTTAAAGTTAGGGGGTGTTAGCTTTAGGGTTAGGGTTAAGGTTAGGTTTAGGTTGTTGTGATGTGGGGGGCTGTGTTACGGAGACATCAATGGGGTTGTGTTACGGAGCTTTTCATTCCGCGCTTCAGGTGTTATTTTTTTTTAAAAATAAATTTGTATTGAGGTTTTCAACACGTACAATTATATACTTATGTACATCAAATGACCTTTTTGTCAATTTTTACAATGCAAAGTTATCTTAACAATAAAAAGTTTAGAACAATAGAGATGTTATAGTACAAAGAGAAGTTATAACCTCCTTTTATAGCAAAGATAGTTTCCCCCCATAACACGTTAGGCCACTCATGGACCTTAAAAAGTTTGCAGCACTGCAGAGGAGGGATTCTTTCTTATGTATAATTAGCGTAGTGAGATATGTAGTTATGTTGCGTTAGATTCAAACACTACTACTTGGCTTTGTAAAAAATAAAAATAATAAAAAGAAAAGCGTTGAACAAAAGGCGTTAAACAATCTTGCAGAGCTAAGAGAAAGGGATATGAACAATATTATTTTACACAGCAATAATTAGGGTGCGGTATAGGCAAGATAAACCACTAGGTTAACCCTCCTATATTAGGAGGTATATTATATGAGAATGTGGGGGGAGGAGGTGATAATTTAAATCATAACTTTAACTAAAGTTAATGTAAAGCTGGATATAGACTGAATATTAAATACCTAAGAGGCCAACGTCCAAGATCTCTCTATATGTATCTTAACAGAGTGGGGTTAATTATGAAATATCTATAACTATAAACAGAGATGCAAATGTCATATAGATGAAACTAAGGATCTAATAGTAAAACAATAAAGTAAAGGAGGGATTAACATCTTACCCCTTTTACTCTGAGAAACACACAGCCAGTGGCGTCACTAGGGGGGGGCGGGCCGCACCCGGGTGACACCCTCCAGGGGGTGACACCAAAAAAAAAAAAAAAAAATTTTTTTTTTTTTTTTTTTTTTTTACATTTTATTGAAATTCAAAGAAATACAATGTTGAGATGCATAGATTTTTTTTTTATGAGAGGGGCTGGCATTTGGGAACATTGGTGGGACTGGGGAAGTTGTAGACACACAATTGTTTGCCCCTTGAGCCAGTGCTGCAATTTCAACAAATAGTTTTCCCGGCTGCTTTTGCTTGTTTGTACTTTGCTTCTCCCCTGCCCAATTTCGCTATGAATGTTGTGGGCATGCCGTGGGGCTTGCAAAGCTGCGCTGCTAGCCTAAACCTGCCTGCCTCTCTGTGCTCACTGCTCAGTGACATGTGGAGCAGTGGAGTCACTCACTGCTGTGCTGTCTCTCTAAACGGGAACTGGCAAATCATGAGGGGATGCCTGGCACCTGACCGCATGACTGTTTGACACTGTCTTTAAAGTGAAGGAGCCACGTATGATGCCCACCAGACCATTACGGTTACGGTAAACTAAGTGCACACTGAACAGGTAGGAGGGCGGGCGGGGGTCTGGGGGTGGGCAGAGTGCAGAGGTGATTGGCCATAAGAAGCGGTAGGCACGCGGCCCGGGGCTGTGCACTGACAGGCTTAGAACAGAGTCAGAGAGCAGAATTTTCATAGTTTGCGCCTAAACCTTTTCTTTAGTGATTTATTTTTAGAGTGCTCTGTTTATTTTTCATTTGATGCTCTGCTGAGCCAGGGAGCAGCTCTAGGCATGAGCTTCATAATTAATGCAGTGCAGTTTACATATTTTGTAAGTGTGTGTCTGAGTTTTTGTGTGTGTGTGTGTCTCAGTGTTTTTGTGTGTGTTTTTGTGTGTGTTTCTGAGTGTGTTTCCGAGTGTTTGTGTGTGCATCTGAGTATGTTTTTAAGTGTGTCTTAGTGTTTGTATGTGTGTTTGCCTGTGTTTTTGTGTGTGTCTGCTTTCCGGGGGGGGGGGGGGTGACACCATAACTTACCGCACCGGGTGACACCAACCCTAGTGACGCCACTGCACACAGCAAACATATTATTTAAAATTTCAGAAGAGTAAGCCATGCTATCTCGGCCGCTAACAGCACGACTATAAGTTGAAATCATGGGCGCATGTCCACAGCGTGCATACCAGAAAGGGGAACATATCATAGAAGCGGTCCCATACTTTGACAAGTGCACCACTACAGTGAGTTATTATTTACCGTATAATATTGTATGATAATTGCTCTGTCTCATTGATATATGGTATTAAAACTATGTTTCTTGAGGCAAGGGCTGTTTAAAACTTATAGCAGGGACCTAAATATAAAAGTTTAGAAATAGTGTAAGGCATATTTTTGAGCAAAAAAAAAAAGAACTTAAGAGTAAATAAGATAATTTAGTTCTGAACCTTCTGGCAGTATTAGATTGAAAAGGGGGACATAACCGTATCATTAGACAAACAGTACTAGTTCAGCCATATTAGATTAGATTACATTTCTTGCTCTTAACCTGCAAACATGACAGATCTAATTCCTTGGCAATACTGTAATGTTTACCTATAATTATAGGGATGCTCTTATATATGTAAACCTATTAGAATTAAATAGAATAGTAGGAGGGAGTATGTCAACAATATATTTTTAACCAAACCAGGTTCACAAGGATAGGAATACATGTATGACACCAGTTCAGCCATCAAAGCTGTATTAAAAGGTATCTCACAGGGGAGCCCCAACAGCGAGATGAGTATATTATTCCAAAACTAAAAACAATATTTATCCCATTATATAGGGGTAATGCCACAAAAGAAAATAAACACTTGCATGGCCAATAGAACCAACATATAAGATTAAGATACCAATGCACAGTACACAACCAACCTTCTACATGTTGTATAGCAATTAGAATAACGTTTCAGCTAAGATGAGAGGTCAGCAATTTCACATATGTGTAGTACTAAAGCACAAACGTCATGTCCCCCCATCACATAGTAAGGGGTAAAGCTTTCTCTCTGAAGTGCTTATAGAAGTTTGGGTTTAGTGCAAACTCCATATAGGTAACATTAAAACAATGTAAGGCGCTAAAGAAAGGAAACACATGTGTAAGCTTAACTTAATGTGGGATACCATTTTACACTATATAGGACTATAAGGAACTTCACCTTAACACATGGTTAGTCACTATCCCAATCATCAATTATTGTTATTATATTGCTGTTCCTAAGATGTAAATCACTAGTGTAGTGTCTAATTACAAATATTAATGAGCCTATACAGTGTATATGTGTATGGTGGTAGCATATCCAAATAGTTATCTAAATAAATTGTGTGGTGATCAAGTGACAATTATTAATACCAAATAAATATAAAGCCTTAGTAAAATGAAAACTTAAAGTCTGAGGACAGGTATCTAGGGAAAAATATGAAATTAGTATATTCAACCTGTGCAATACATTTGTTTTTGCATAAACCAGAATAACATTACATCTATATCCATTTATAGTGACAACTCTTTAGGGTGCTACACATATCATGCCACATTAATTAATCTTTCAATCAAAATCAGATGTTGTTACTAACCCAGTTAATGCCTTGTACCTAATGTTTGCAAAGGGCAATAATAAACTTTAATATTCCTCAACTATATATTCAACATCGATTGTGTAGTCAGATACCCGTTATATCACTACTTGCAGATAGAAATTATCACATGCAATCGCAAGTATTAGAGAAACCCTCATTAGAACAGTGTACAACATTCCATATTTGGTCTGCAAACTCTGGGGCAAAATATATACACAATAAAGCAATTGGGTTTTATATTTCTGCGACTAGGAGAGTTCCATCAATAAAGCTAGAAACCTGAAATGAAAACCCTCAAGAAAGACATCCGCAAAACAGTCAAATTGGTTTTAGCTTAAGCGTCGCTATTGAAACAAGTTCCATAAGCTGATACTCATTAATACTTTGTATCTCAGCTGCTGGCAAAATCCCAAGATGCGGTGTAAGCGAAAATGAAAAAGACGTTACTTATAGAAACATACAGTGGAATGAGAAAAAAGCTATAATAGGGCCGCATTCAGAACTATATCAACTTGCCTTTTGCCAGCTTGTAAGGAAAGTGCCCATTTAGAGTAATCTTGTTAGCAGTAAGTTTCCAACCATAATATGTACAAAACACTTACAAGTCTATTCAGGGCTGGTTCCACCTGAAATCTAAGTGCCGGTGCCACTACACTGATCCGTCGGCGTTTATTCTCACACTATTCCACACTCAAAGCCAGCACCACCTCACTCAATTCCCACTGGAATTATAAGCAGGGAACCGGTGGTCACATAATGTTACCCAGTCTACAGATGCCTCTAATATTGATCTGCTGGCATACGACTTAACTCCGCTCCACTTCCACTTGCACCGTATACCTTCTGTTACCACAGAAACAATGTTCATACAATACCTTCCTGAATGAATATGCCAGCCTAGTGCGATACCTTCCTGGATGTTTTACACCAACCGGACGGGCCAAATGGTGAGCATTCAGCTGGCCCAGCTGTAACAAGGCGTTGTGAGGGTGACGTCTATCGCGAGCCAAGAGATCTGTGCTACGCCGGCAGTGCTTCGATTATCCAGAACCAGACAGCGGAACCCGCTGTAATAAGGTGTCAGGAGGGAGACAACTGCGAGGCTCACTGTCGCAAGTGTTCTGTGCTGCACCGGCAGTACTTTGATTATCCAGGACCACATAGAAAGTAATCTATCTTAGTAATCACAGATGTATCCGGGTACACCTGGGAAAATGTTTCCAAAGTGGGAACACCTTGAAGCTTGGTAACGCTACACAGGATCCGACCTGGGACTTAGTGTAACTACACAGCACTTCATTTGACCAGAGCCAGGCCAGTAGGTGACCAGTTATGCAGTTCAATTCACCTGTGAGTGACGGTCACTGTTCTCCTCTGTTATTGTTCACTTATTGCCCTTTGAGTATAGCAACTCTGGAACCAGCAAGGTATAGCTGGATAGCTTAAAACATGGCCAGGATAGCTAGGAGTCTGGGCGTCTGTACAAATGGCGTGCATCAGCCAACGTGCACTAATAGGCTGAGTGTTCGGACTTCCCATGCAGGACCTATGATCCTAATACCCGGGCCATATTCAGCCAAGGGAAGCTGCATGTGCTGGCAGATGAAATGATGTCTCTCATAGAGGCTCGGAGCCGCAACAGCCGCTACCTGCAGCTACCTGTCTGCCCCGCCTCCAGCCGGAAGTCTGATCATGTTGATCATGTGACTTATTTGATTTATAACTGCATTGTATTATAGTGTTATTTCTCACTGAGCACTTCACTAAAGTATTCACGGTGGTACACAACAGACCTTTGTAATCTTTGGTTCATGGACAGATATATGCTCAATAAGAGCTCTTCGCCCAATATGCCCCCCAAACAAAGGGAAAAAAAGGGAACAGTAGAAATCCAGATTCCAGTATTGATATGCCCCAAGATAAAGGGATAATTAACCCCATGAGTACCAATATGGCAGAATTTGTAGCTGAAGTCGCAAAAATGTTGACCCCTCAATTTGATCTAATAAAATTTGAGATTAGAAAAGAGATATCCAATCTAACTACAGAAGTTAGACAGTTCTCTACAAGATTAGATGAGGTTGAGAATAGAGTATCCGACTTGGAAGATCAATATAATTTACAAGATCCTGTTACAGTGGCACATAGTAAAGTAATTGCGACACTACAAGCAAAAATTGAAGATCTTGAGGATCGCTCAAGACGTAATAATCTGAAAGTTATAGGCCTTCCGGAATCATTAGAATTCCAAGATTTGATGACCTTTGTCACTACTACTCTACCTCAGGCATTACAAGTTCCACCCCCAACTATTCCCTTCCAAGTAGAGAGGGTACACATAATTGGATATTGTAAAGAGAACAATGACAATACTATGCCAAGACCTGTTATATTTAAATTCATTAACTTTCAAGACAAATTGCTATATCTTAAACATTACAGAAAATGTAATCCCTTTTTCATGGGCACACATAGATTATTAATTTTTCAAGATTTTTCAACAGAGACCTTAACTAAAAGAAGAGAAATGTCCTCCTTTTATGGTAGGTTATTGAGTGCCAACTACAATATCAAATTAATCTATCCAGCTAAGTTAGTAGTGTTGAGAGAGGGAATTTCTCACACTTTAAACAATACTGTGGAAGCTGAGGTATTTTGCAGAGAAGTGGGTGTACCCTAGGATAGTACTGGTTGTAAAATTGTAATATTATTATTCAGAGAAACTATGGAATGGAAGTATATTGTAGTGTTAGATTTCTATTTTTTTCCCCTCTTTTGTGCTCTTATCACCAGATTTTTTTTCTACTTTGATCTCTTTCTGTCCCATTTACATTTAACTTGGCCTGATGGAACCCAATTTTAATTTAATCTCATGAAATGTTGGCGGGATAACCTCTCCAATCAAAAGGAAATCTATAATAAAATATTTGGGGAAATTTAAGCCTGATATAGTTTTACTTCAGGAATTACATCTTAAACCCCCAGAAATTCCTAAACTTAAAACTAATTGGGTTAAGAAGGTTATCGCCGCCTCACATGCCTCTAGGAAAAGGGGGGTAGCTATACTCTTGAATAAAAAACTAGAATACCATATTGTAGATACAGAAGTCAACCCCGATGGCCGGTTTTTAATTATGGAAATAATTATTAATAAGATCAAATTTATATTGTGTAACATCTATAGCCCTAATCAGGTTGATCATGATTTTTGGACTAATCTAATAGTGAAATTACATAGATATATAGGACATAATCTAATAATAGCCGGAGACTTTAATTTATTAGTTGATTCGACTTTAGATAGCTCCAAAAAAAAATCTGTAAACTCCAGGGATAGGAAAGTACGGATTCTTCAAAAATTTTGTTCACAATTGGGTCTCATTGATGTATGGCGTGTTCAGAACCCAGATGTGCGTGCATATACATGCATGTCCAAAGTACATCAATCTTTATCCAGAATTGACTATTTTTTTATTTCAGATTCTTTACTTAAGTGGAGGTGGGTGGCCAAAATTGAGGATATCATAATCTTGGATCATGCTGCCATAGCGTTAAATTGTAATTCTGATATGAAAGGTCCAATTAATAATCACATCTATTTCCCTAAACATTTAAGTAATAATATTATCTTCCAAAGTTAGTTGAGTAAAAAGTGGTTCGAATTTTACAATTATAATGCAAATTATCTCGGGAAAATAGAAGTGTTCTGGGAGACGGCCAAAGCTGTTTTGCGTGGTGAGATCAAATCCTATATGTCTCACCAGAATAAAAAATTCAGTCGTATTGAAATGCAGTTAGCCAATCAAGTTAAAAATGCTTAAAGAGCCTATATAAATAACCCTATTAAACTCCGCTGGGATATATATG
The DNA here is from genome assembly GCF_027579735.1 of Bombina bombina. NCBI lineage: Eukaryota > Metazoa > Chordata > Amphibia > Anura > Bombinatoridae > Bombina > Bombina bombina. Next base: position 1,331,982,058 of record NC_069499.1, read on the forward strand.
TGAGAGCGAAAGCAGCTCGAGATATTTACCTTAAGCAGAATAGTGCCCAAGAAGAACTAAGATTAAAAGCTTTATACGGTGAATATATCGGAAGATCTGCTAAGTTCCTAGCTAGAATCACTAAATCTAGCTCCAGACTAAAAAAAGGGTCTGAATAGATTTACTAATCATTCAGATATTGAAAGAGTGTTTTTTGACTTTTTTAATGACTTGTATAAAGCAGAATCCCATAGTATAACTAATAAAAAAGAATTTTGGGACAAGATCAAAGTACCCAAATTATCGGTAGAGTCTATGATGTGCATTAATACTCCTATTTCAGAAGATGATATTTTACTCGCTATTAAGAAGGCCAAATTAAACAAAGCTCCTGGGCCGGATGCCCTCCCCATAGAATTCTATAGAATTTTACAAACCCACATTACCCCCACTTTGAATAAGTTATTTAATTTTTATTTTTCAGAAAATACGGAATGCTCACCATATTTCGCCGCTGCCAACATTTCTTTAATTTTAAAGAAGGGTAAAGACACAGAGTTACCTAGTTCATACAAGCCTATTTCAGTTCTTAATGCCGATTATAAGCTTTTAGCCACTATTCTAGCAAATCGACTTAAGCCCCATATTGGGGAATTAATACATGAAAATCAATCAGGGTTTATGCCAGGGCGGAATCCCGTAAGAAATACGAGGAAGGTCTTAGTGCTTTTAGAATTTTTTTGGAATAAATATAGGGCTTCTAGATCTCTTTGGTCTTCGAATAAGGCCATCTTAACGGTCGATGCAGAGAAGCACTTTGACCGGATTAGCTGGGATCATTTGTTTTTCTCTCTGGAACAATTTGGGCTGATAGGATATTTTAACAACTATATCCAATTAATTTATAGTACCCCTTCATCAGCGATCATTATTAACAACATGATCTCCCAACGGTTTGTTCTGCATAGAGGGACTAGACAGGGTTGCCCGTTTTCTCCTTTATTATTTAATATCTGTTTAGAAGCTCTAGCCATACTCCTTCGGCAGGAATTGGAAGGTATCCCACTGGCAGGCGACAATTTGGTCCTGCTACTATATGCAGATGACCTCTTATTATTCCTGACTAATCTTAAGAATACTCTCCCAATACTACAGAATATCATTCTTCAGTTTGGAGCAATTTCAGGCTATAAGATTAACACACTGAAATCAGAACTCATATGGCTGCACAAGAATCCTACAACTAGAATTAAGCATCCTTTCTCTGAAGTATCCCAAATTACGTATTTGGGTCTTAGACTATCTAAAAATCCTGATGAATGGTACAATTGAAACTATATACACTGCTTGGAGCACTGCATTAAAAAGCTAGAGGATTGGACCTCTCTGCCTATCTCTCTAACAGCCCGTGTTGTTTTGATCAAAACAATTCTTTTCCCCAAATTATTATATATTTTCCAAAATATTCCGATTCCTATTCACAAGTTGGATATTCTTAAGTATAATAAAGCTTGTCCCAGATTTCTATGGAAAGGGGCCAAACCACAGATTGCCAGCTATCGGCTCACTAACTCTAAAACGGCAGCTGGTCTAGCACTTCCTAACATTCAAGCTTATAATTTAGTTGCCTCGGCAAGATTTGCCTTAGATTGGATAACCGAGAAAGAACAAATTACCACATTTATTTGGGAATCCAAACTGGTGGCACCTTTCCATCTGAAGGCTTTATTACATTGTCCATTAACTTCTCTTCCCTCAAATACTTTCTATTTAAGTATGTTTAAAAATGTTATAGTAGCATGGCAGAAACTTTGTGTTGAGTTAGAATGTTCCCCGTATATCTCTCAATTTTTGCCTATTTGTGGCAATCCTAATTTCAGTCCTGGGTTTTCAAATAGGATCTTTAAAGATTGGGATTTAAGAGGACTAAAATAGATGAGTCAAATACTGGGAATAGATGTATATCCAATAACTTATGCAGAATTACCTAACAAATTTGATCTTTCACCACTTGAATTTTATACTTACCTCCAAGTAAGACACTTTTTATGCGAGCTGCTCCAAAAATATGGTACAGATTGGTCAATGGGAGAGTTGCAGAACAGAATATTTAGCTATTTAATGGGAACTTATGCAATTTCCCCCTTGTACTTGTTACTAATCCAAAAATCATCAAGTATACAAGTTAACGATATGGTGGCAAAATGGTCTAAAAAGTTCCCGGATATTAATGATCAGATTATAACTGATAGCTTAAAAATAATTGAACAACCATGGGTACCAACATCATGGAGGGAGTCTCAGATTAAGATTAGTCTTTGGAGTTATTTTACACCGGAAACTTTATCTAAATTGTATAAATCATTGGTCCCTTGCTCTAGATGTAAGTCAATGAAAGCAGATCTACTACACTGTTTTTGGGAATGCCCAAAAAATGTTCAGTTCAGGCAAAAAATTATATATTGGATGAACTCAGTTTTACATTTAGAATATCAACTTAAACCAATTGAGATTTTCTTCCTGGTCAAATTCCAAGGGGTCCCCAAAAACTTTAAACTGATAAACACAATTATATTGATTGGACATAACCTGATACTTAAATTGTGGAAATCATGTTCAGCACCTAAAATTTCTCATTTCAAAATTGCTCTGATTACACAATATACGGCAGAGCAACTCAACTTACCATATCCTTATGAGGAGCATCTAGCCTCCTTTTTCAGGAAATGGGAATCTTTTATTCTGTCTCTACCAAAATCACCCCAAAAAAATTGATTAAACCGTTACTCAATTCTGTATTTGTACAAACAAATATATATGCTGGCCACTTCCCCAAATATTGGACAGAAGAGAGTGAAGTCGAACGGTAAAGAAAGAAAAGAAAGAGAAAGAGGGAAAGAGAAGGGGAAAAAAAGAGCCTTCTCCCCTTCTCCTTTTTTTGTTTTGTTTTTCTTTCTTTGTTTGTGTTATGTTTTAAACACAAAAACACAATAATGTGAATACATAGGATATATAAAATGATGTATCTATCATATGACGTATCTTAAACTGTGGTCTTGGAATATATATGCTATGTCAACTGTACATATTTAGGTTAACATTGTAGGTTTATACCACACTGTAAAATTGTGTTGTTTCAGAACATTTCCATCGTGGCCCTGCGTGGCAAAAGATTTGTATAATATTTTGTTATTCATTACTGGTTATAAATAAAAAAATTAAAAAAACAACACATGGTTAGTAGTCATGCAGCATAAATGTGACATAATAATGATCATCCCCACCTTTGATAAGCATATTGAAGTACACATATACCAATTATTATACATGCCAATACTTAACATAAAGTAAGTTGCATCATGCATTGAAACACTTTTCTATGAATAGACCAGAGGCTTACACAAGATCGATATGTTTCAAGGTTAAAATAAGTGTAATGAAATTGGGTATTATATGTAGTGTATATAAAGATAAAGAAGCATACCACTGCAGTTGTTAATACTGTAAAATAACATAATATAAGAAATCTCAGACATATTAAGCGTACTAAACTGATAAAGAATTTGAAAACTTTAACTTTATATATGCCCTCGTAAACAGATAACTATAAGGTAACTTTGTGCTTAACCATCTCAACCTGGTGCTATAGAAAGTTCACAAGATATATATCATCCCGCTCCGAGTCTGTAGATGGCTTGTGACAGAGCATTAAGGCCTGAAACTACTCGCAGCAGTCCCAGGATGAGAGTAAGTAGTTTCTCTTTAGGAGGTTTAACATGCATATCTAACAGTATAAAAACTAAGAGAGAAAAAAAACAAAAAACTGAACCATGTTAATAGAACAAGATTTTAAGCTACAATAGGACACTAACAAGGCAGTTTTACTTGTCTTTGGTAGGTTGTTTCTCCCATGGGTTTAACCAACACCCTCTTTCAGGTGTAACGGGGTTTGGCCTAGGCCCACAATTACCCCTGTGGGTCTTTACCCCAGCTACCTCCATGTGCTCTGCAGGCTGATCCTGAGTCTCCGCTACCTGGGAGTTGGGGTACATGACTGTGGCAGTGCCTCCACCTGACTGGGCATCCAGGGCAAGAATGGGTTTCCCAGACAGGAACATAATAAATAACTACAACACACACAGTAATAACAGTAAAACAGTATGAACATGTATTAAAGGATTATGGTAAATAAAAATAAGGCAAGAAATACAGTGGCTAACTAACACACCGACTCTCTCTAACCAGGCCCAGCACCCTCCCAAACCACCTGCGAACCCACCCTCAGGCTTCACCCTAATGGCTGATGGGTACCAGTTGGTGCACATAAATGTTGGGGCCCTTTAAGGTAATCCACATGCATTTAAACAGTTGCAGCTCATAGGAAACTGCAATCCACAGGAAGAGCTGTTTATAAGTTTATGTGATGGACAGAATGCCCTGTCAGTATGACAAGGAGAGAGGATACTTCTTACCACTGACAGGATTCTGCACAGGCTGAAAGAAAACTCCAAGGTCTGCCAGTCATTTACTTTGTCTGCATTCTTCTCCACAGCTCTCTAACAGGGACAGACTGCAGCTGGCAGCATACACTAAATCAGCAGAGGGATGCTGTTACTTTACAAGATGAAGTCTGCAGCTCTCACACAGCCAGGCCTCACACACACCTTCACTGCTCTGACATGTCTGCTTCCTCCTGTGTCTTACACTCTTCTTTCAGTTTCACTTGATCACATGACCAACCAGTCTAATAGTTGCCTAGGCAACTTCTCCTGCAGAATGTATACAGGTGCAAATGTTCAACAGGAAGGGCTACATTCTCCCCCTTGTAAAATCCTTGCCTTCCACTGGCAAGGTTCCACCAAGAGGTAAATTGAAAAAACAAAACATATAAATAATAATAAATGCACTAACAGTCCTATAAACAAATGTTAACTATCTTACAGTTTATTCTAGTACAGAGAGGTTCCAACATTCATAATGTCCGCAACCGCATACAGTAAATCAACCATTTTAGATTGTACCTGGGGCATATGTACATAACTGGGTTCTCCGACTTGATCGTAAGTAAGAACCCTGGGAGGCTGTCGTATTCTAGTACCCAGTCTCTGTTCTCTCTGAGGAAGTCCAGAATGTTCCTGGGAATCTTCAGCTCTGGCCACTTGGGTGGGGAGGTCACCAGATGCTTGAGACCCTGGCTTTCCCATGATACAAGAGTCTCCTTTTGGGGTCCCAGGCACAAAGTTGGGGCTGTTGGGATTCAATGTAGAGGAGGCTAAGGGAGGAGAGGAAGGAAAGTGCTGTGTTTCCTCAGCAGGAGGAGACCACCATTGATCATCAGCACTAAGAGCTTCTGGGGTCTCTACTGCCTCATTTTCAGGACTCTCCGTTGTGCTTTTCTCCCATTCACTACTACTCCCTTCCTCTTCATCGATATAGGCTATTGGTAGTAGATGGTTCCTATGCCAAGCTTTGATCCGGCCTTCTGGGCCTTTTATATTATACACTGGCAGCCCCTTTAGCTTAGACACAACTTCAAATAGGGTATCCTTCCATCTGTCTGCTAATTTGTGTTTCCCAGGTAGCCCTAGATTCCGGAGGAGAACCTTATCTCCCGCTTGGACTTCCTGATGCTTCACTTTGGTATCGTATCTTCTTTTGTTGCGTTCCTCCATTTTTGCCGCAGCTTGAGTGGCCAACTCGTAGGCACTGTGAAGGTTTTGTCTGAGGGTCCTCACATACTGGAAGTGAGAGTCTGACTTTGTACCATCTGGGGACACCCCCAACCGGACATCTATCGGTAGTCTGGCTTCCCTTCCAAACATTAGGAAATAGGGTGAGAATCCTGTAGACTCATGCCTTGTGCAATTATATGCGTGGACCATGGCTTCTACATGCTTACTCCAGGACCGCTTCTCTACTTGTTTCAGAGTCCCGAGCATGTCTAGGAGTGTCCTATTAAAACGCTCAGGCTGGGCATCACCCTCAGGGTGGTAGGGTGTTGTTCTGGACTTGTGAACCTGCAACATATCCAGCAGTTCTTTGATCAGCTTACTCTCAAAGTCTCTACCTTGATCAGAATGTATTCGATTGGGCAGACCGTAGTGCATAAAATATTTCTGCCAGAGGACCTTGGCTACGGTCACAGCCTTCTGGTCTTTAGTGGGAAAAGCCTGAGCGTATCTGGTGAAATGGTCTGTTACTACCAGAACATTCCCAATTCCGGTAGTATCATTCTCAATACATAGATAGTCCATGCACACAAGATCCAGGGGTCCTGTACTTCTCAGGTGGCCCATAGGGGCAGCTCTCACAGGCAGAGTCTTTCTCTGAATACATCTTCTGCAGGTCTTCACATAATGTTCAACATGTTCTCTCATGCGAGGCCAATAGAACCGGTCTTGTACCAGGCCATAGGTCTTGTCTACCCCAAGATGCCCATGTTGATCATGGAGAGCTCTCAGGACCATTCCCCGATATCTATGAGGTAACACTAGCTGCTTTCGACCAGGGTGGTCATGGTATTTTATAACTCTATAAAGGATTCCATCTTCTAGATGTAGTTTACTCCATTCTCTCCGGTACAAATCTCTTTGTCCAATGGGAAGGGAGCTCAGTAATTTAGGGTTCTTGGCTCTCATTGCCTTGAGGACTGTACCTATATACCAGTCCTGTGACTGGGCTTTCTTCTTGTCTTCATTGGTTATGTGAGACCACTGTTGGAGCATTGCTGGAGCACAGAATACCTCTGGTACGGCTTCTGGGGAGTGACATATGGAGTCTATTCCTCTGAGTTCAGAGAACTCATCCTGCCTCTCAGCCACTACATATGTTTGGCACAGGGCTCCTACCCCAGGCACAGGGATTTCTTCCCATTCCTCCTTTTCTTCATGAGGAGGAAGTCCAGGTCTGCGGGACAGAGCATCCGCACTGACATTCTTAGGGCCTGGCTTGTATTTAAGGCTGAAACTATAGTTTGACAATGCTGCCAGCCACCTATGCCCTGTGGCATCCAGCTTTGCTGTTGTTTGAATATAAGTAAGCGGATTGTTATCCGTCCTTACCTCGAATGTTGCTCCATATAAATAGTCATGTAACTTGTCCACAATTGCCCACTTGAGCGCCAAGAATTCTAGCTTATGGACCGGATAGTTTTTCTCTGCACCAGTTAGACTTCTACTTATGTAGGCCACTGGTCTTAACCCTTCTGGGTAGCTCTGATGCAATACGGCCCCTAGGCCTTCCATACTGGCATCAACATGGAGCACATATGGTTTCTCGGGATCTGAATATGCCAATACAGGAGCTTCTGTGAGTCTTTTCTTCAAGATTAAGAAGGCTTCTTCGCATCCTGAGGTCCATTTCTTTCCGAAGGAGTCTTTAGGACTTGGCGCCTTAACACCCTCTATAGCTGAGGTAGTCTTTAACAGGTTGTGTAGCTCTCGAGCAATCTTTGAATAGTCTTTCACAAACCTCCGGTAGTAACCGCAGAATCCAAGAAATGAGCGCAGCTCACTGATGTTATCTGGCCTGGGCCAGTTCATCACCGCTTCAATTTTGGTCGGGTCAGTTGTCACACCTTGTGCGGAAACAATGTGACCTACATATGTAACAGAGTTCTGGGCAAATCGACATTTGTCTATTGATAATTTCAGACCCTCTGCTTGGAGTCGATCCAACACCTTCAGCAATCGCTGTTCGTGCTCTTCTGGTGTCCTTCCAAACACTATGAGGTCATCAAGATAGACTAGGCACTCTTTGGGATTCATATCCCCCACAGTCTTCTCCATCAGCCTTTGAAAGGTGGCGGGAGCTCCAGTGACCCCTTGGGGCATCCTGGTAAACTCGTAGAATCCCAAGGGACAGATGAAAGCTGTCTTTTCCTGATCCTCCTTCTTCATGGGTACCTGATAATACCCAGACCTCAAGTCCAGGACGCTGAACCACTGGCTTCCAGAAAGGGCATCTAGCAGATCTTCTATCCGTGGCAGAGTATATTGATCTGGCACAGTCCTTTTGTTTAAAGTCCGATAGTCTATGCAAAGCCGGACTGTGCCATTCTTTTTCCTAACTACCACTATGGGTGAGGCATATGGACTTCTGGACTCTTTAATAATGCCAGATTCTTCCATCTGTTTGAGTATATCCCGGACATCTTCCACATCTCGAGGGGGTATTCTCCTTGATCTTTCTCTGAAAGGAGCTGGGTCAGAAAGTCTGATAGCATGTGTGGCACTCTTTGCACATCCCACATCCATTTCTTTCCTGGAGAAAACTTTCTCTCGAGTAGCTAATTTGGATCGGAGGCTATCTCTCCACTTTGGTGGTAGAGGAGAATCTTCCAGTTCAAAAACTATAGGTCCTTCATGATCACCTCCCTGTTCTGCCTTTACAGACATTACTGAAGAGACTTGGTCCAACAAGTGAATCACACCAATCTTCTGGTGACGATCAATTCTGATCTCTGTGGGTGTTAAGTTTCTTATCATTATGGGAAAATCTTTACACCAGTGATTCCGCCAGTCTTTCACCTCAGGTATGAGAGTCCACCCTTTTTTTGCATCCTCCTCAGGCAAGGACTCAATGAGGTATTGCCTGGTTCCTCCTGATATTTCATGGTGCATAGATGCTATGGCTCGTAGAGTCTTAGTCTCTCCAGGCCTTACAAATAAAGGTTCTTTCCCCGAGTAGTGGCATGATCCTGGTCTAGCTTGTAGGGCTAGTCGATGGCATTCTTTCCCTAGAACAGGGCTGACTTCCATCAGTCTGGTTAGAGATACATCTCCCACTTCAGTTAGGTAGGCCCTGAACATGTCCTGCACCATTCTTGCGTTGGTACCCAAAATTATTGGGGCGCACATTGTTTTCTTCATGGAGCATACAAGAGCTTCCAATTCCATAGGGCAGATCATTCCTGTGTTTAACTGTGGGATTGTTATTGTCACTCTTATACATCCCTCTACAGGCTGGGCCTGAGATCCCACTCCCCACAACTGCAACTCTCCTGCTGGCTCCAGGGGAATATGTTTTAGATGATGGTCATAGAAGTCTCTATTAATGATGGTGACCTGGGATCCAGTATCTAACAAGGCCGAGGCATGAATATCTTCTATTTGTAACTGTATCAGAGATTTGGGCCCGATCTTGGCCCCCACAGATAATATGGGTGTGGTTCTTTTTCCTCTTTTCCTGAAAGGACTGGTAGCTTGAGCCTCCTCCAGCTCAATAGCTAGCACATCCACTTCTGTATCTGATGAATTAGTGGGACACTCCCGCTTGAAATGCCCTGATTTTCCACACTTAAAACAGTTCCCTCGGGGGGACTGTTCCTCTGAGAATAACCTTCCTGTGGTCTCCCTGCGGGGCTGCCTCCTGGTAGGAGAATAATCTGTTCTTCTTGGCGATGACTTAGACAATAATTCTAATTCAGCTACCTTTTTTTTAAGGACGAACAGTTCCATATCCTCTTTATCTGCAGCTTTAGAAGAATTTCCTTTTTGTGGAGGAGATGGGGACATTTGGTTCTCCAGTATTTTTGCTTTTCGGATCAGTGTGGAATAGGACAAGACTTGATCATCCAACTTAACTCTTAACATGATCATGACTGGATCATTGCTAAGGCCTCCCTTCTGAATTTGTTTGGATAGTCGAGCATCCAACTCAGATGCAGTGACTGCTCCATTATGAAACAGTTTTCCCAGTGACAATTGTAATCGATTGATATAGTCTGAAGCTTTCTCATGTTCCTTCTGTTTAGTGGCTAGGAACTTGATTAATAGATCATCAGAGTCCTCAGATTTTCCATACGCATCCTGCAAAACTTTCAGGTAATCTTGTGCGGTAGCTTGTTCATTCACTCCCCTAAACAGCCTTATCATATTTGTAGCTGGGAAACGAAGACTCTCCATTATCCGTTGTTTTTTTATGTTATCCGTACAAGACCATTCTTCCAAAAATTGTACAGCATTATCCTTCCAGGCCTTAAAGGGCTCCTCCCCGGCAGGAACAGGTTGATTCCCAGAAAACACTTTCAGCTTACGGTAACTGTGGGTATGGGTAGCTGTTACTATGGCTTCTGAGAGTTTTTGCAGTATTTCAGATATGTTACTCTCTCCTGAACTTGTGGTTCTCAATAGGGAATCGCCTGGTTTTGGGGATGTTGGAGATGAGGGAACCACTAGATCTGGGGTCTTAGGGGCAGTTGTCCCTTGCACACTGGAAAAGTAGACATTTCGTTTGGGGATGGCCCCAGTCTCTACAGGGGTAACCGGTAATCTCCTGGGGGGTTTCTCTGACAAAGGGGACAGAATCTGGGAATAACTTGATACATTAAAGTCTCTTTGGCCTATAGTGGAGGGTTGCTGCAGTGTAACCCCTTCCTCCTTATCAGGGAGAGCGTACACTAAGCGACATCCTTCAGGAGCTGTTTCAAGAAGGTATAGACATGTAGGCCTATGACGGCCTCTCAAATCTGCATGGGAATATACTAACATGTAAGTTTGACCGTATGAATCATGCAGGATGTCTCTGATGGTAACCATCTCTATTCCCAGTATAATCTCTACGCACTTGGTGACATGTTTTATCTCACTATAGGGAGGTACCTGGCATATCATCACTGCATGATGCAATGGTACCTTCTGTTGCTGGGCCCAATCTGTTACAAATGGGAGTGTGGGCCGGGGAATTAACGGATCCTTACTGGGTGTACCCCAATTTATCTCAGCAGTACCACCAAATGTAACGGGGTTTGGCCTAGGCCCACAATTACCCCTGTGGGTCTTTACCCCAGCTACCTCCATGTGCTCTGCAGGCTGATCCTGAGTCTCCGCTACCTGGGAGTTGGGGTACATGACTGTGGCAGTGCCTCCACCTGACTGGGCATCCAGGGCAAGAATGGGTTTCCCAGACAGGAACATAATAAATAACTACAACACACACAGTAATAACAGTAAAACAGTATGAACATGTATTAAAGGATTATGGTAAATAAAAATAAGGCAAGAAATACAGTGGCTAACTAACACACCGACTCTCTCTAACCAGGCCCAGCACCCTCCCAAACCACCTGCGAACCCACCCTCAGGCTTCACCCTAATGGCTGATGGGTACCAGTTGGTGCACATAAATGTTGGGGCCCTTTAAGGTAATCCACATGCATTTAAACAGTTGCAGCTCATAGGAAACTGCAATCCACAGGAAGAGCTGTTTATAAGTTTATGTGATGGACAGAATGCCCTGTCAGTATGACAAGGAGAGAGGATACTTCTTACCACTGACAGGATTCTGCACAGGCTGAAAGAAAACTCCAAGGTCTGCCAGTCATTTACTTTGTCTGCATTCTTCTCCACAGCTCTCTAACAGGGACAGACTGCAGCTGGCAGCATACACTAAATCAGCAGAGGGATGCTGTTACTTTACAAGATGAAGTCTGCAGCTCTCACACAGCCAGGCCTCACACACACCTTCACTGCTCTGACATGTCTGCTTCCTCCTGTGTCTTACACTCTTCTTTCAGTTTCACTTGATCACATGACCAACCAGTCTAATAGTTGCCTAGGCAACTTCTCCTGCAGAATGTATACAGGTGCAAATGTTCAACAGGAAGGGCTACACAGGCTTATTTGGGAGTCAGGGACCCGAACTGATATGTGAATTAGGCTTCCTCTCCTATCTTTAGAGTACAGATCATCTTTGCTTGGTTTGAGTATAAGCAAGAGTTTGAGATTCTTAACCCCTCTAATTGTTGAGGGGTTAGAGCCTGTCATAGTTATGTCGGCACTAGAGGGAAGGCATTCAAGCCCCTGAACTTCCTGGACTAGTGGGGTAGTAAGTTGAATCTCACCCCTAGTAGTGATGGACAGCCCATCAGTGTTAGTTTTTTTTCTAACACTCTCTCCCCATTGATGTCTATGGGGAAAATGTGCACGAGTACGTCAAAGCAGCTCTTGTATTTTGTGCGGTATGGAGCTCAACGCAACCATATCACATGCACAAGCCAGCTTTTTAAATTCTCGTAATGGCAGAGCTATAGAGGGTGAAATAACGCAACTTTTGTTGTGTACGTTTCGCACCCTCTATAGCGCAAAACTTGTAATCTAGGTGACTGTGCCTTAAATGAGAAATAAAACTCACAGATTTGCAGAACGTTGTTGAATGTATTAACGATGCAGTCAAATTAAAACTAAACTTTCATGATTCAGATAGGGCCTGTAATTTTAAATAACTTTCCAATTTACTTTTATCATTAAATTTGTTTTGTTCTCTTGGTATTCTTTGTTGAAACCTAAAGCTAGGTAGACTCATATGATATTTTTTAAGCCCTTGAAGGCCACCTCTTATCTCAGGGCATTGTGACGGTTTTTTACAGTTAGACAGCACTAGTTTATGTATGTTATATAGATAACATTGTGCTGACTCCCGTGGAATTATTTATGAGGCAGCACTGATTGGCTAAAATGCAAGTCTGTAAAAAGAACTGAAATAAGGGGGCAGTGTGCAGAGGCTTAGATACAAGGTAATCACAGATGTATGAAGTATATTAATATAACCATGTTAGTTACGCAAAACTGTGGAATTGGTAATAAAGGGATTATCTATCATTTTTATACAATAACAATTTTGGTGTAGACTGTCGCTTGAAACTATACTGTGTGAATGCAAAATAATTGTATGAAGAATATTGTATCAACTGTATCAAGTTGTAAAATAAAGTGTTTTATTTTCAGTAACTACTGTATAATTTCTTTCATGTAATTGGCAGGAGTCCATGAGCTAGTGACGTATGGGATATACAATCCTACCAGGAGGGGCAAAATTTCCCAAACCTCAAAATGCCTATAAATACACCCCTCACCACACCCACAATTCAGTTTTACAAACTTTGCCTCCTATGGAGGTGGTGAAGTAAGTTTGTGCTAAGATTTCAACATTAACATGCGCTTCTCAGCATTTTGAAGCCCGATTCCTCTCAGAGTACAGCGAATGCCAGAGGGACGTGGAGAGTATTACCTATTCAATGCAATGATTTTCCTAACGGGGGTCTTTTTCATAGGTTCTCTCTTATCGGTCGTAGAGATTCATCTCCTACCTCCCTTTTCAGATCGACTATATACTCTCATATACCATTACCTCTACTGATAACCGTTTCAGTACTGGTTTGGCTATCTGCTATATGTGGATGGGTGTCTTTGAGTAAGTATGTTTTTATTTCTTAAGACACCTCAGCTATGGTTTGGCACTTTATGCATTTATATAAAGTTCTAAATATATGTATTGTACTTATATTTGCCATGAATCAGGTTAATGTATTTCCTTTTGTAGATTGTCAGTTTCATATTTGGGAAGTTAATATTGAGGAATATTTTTCTTACCTGGGGTTTAGTCTTTTTTTCAATTGACTACTTGTTCAAATTGCGGGCTGTCTTAGGCTCATGGGTGCGCTAAATGCTACACTTTATTGCGTCATTCTTGCCGCGAAATTTTTTTAAGCGAGAAAGGAACGTCCTTTGATGCAAGTTCATCATTTCCGACATCATACTTGACGCAGGGGTTTACACTGGGTTGCGTCGCTAGTGACGCGAGTGTGTCATTTCCGGACATGGTTGGCACCCAAAAATTTTTAAGTTACGTTGTGCGTCATACTTGGCGCCAATTTTTTTTCATTATTTATTGCCCCATTGCTTTTGCCTCTTGTCTTTTGCTATGTCAGAGGGCTATGCTATTTGCTTTTTTTTCCCATTCCTGAAACTGTCATATAAGGAAATTGATAATTTTGCTTTATATGTTGTTTATTCTTTTACATTTTGCAAGATGTCTCAATCTGATCCTGCCTCAGAAGTATCTGCTAGAACTTTGCTGCCTGACATCGGTTCTACCAAAGCTAAGTGCATTTGTTGTAAAATTGTGGAGATTATATCTCCAAATGTAATTTGTAATAGTTGTCATGATAAACTTTTACATGCAGATAGAGTTTCCATCTGTAATAGTACATTGCCGGTTTCAGTTCCTTCTACTTCTAATGTACATGATATACCTATGAATTTTAAAGAATTTGTTACTGATTCTATTCAGAAGGCGTTGTCTGCATTTCCACCTTCTAATAAGCGAAAGAGGTCTTTTAAAACTTCTGATAAAGTTGATGAAATTTCAAATGACCGACAGCATAATAATTATCAACCTCTGATGAGGATCTATCTGATTCAGAAGATCCTTCCTCAGACATTGACACTGACAAATCTACTTATTTATTTAAAATAGAGTATATGCGTTCTTTGTTAAAAGAAGTGTTAATTACTTTGGATATTGAGGAAGCTAGTCCTCTTGATATTAAAACCAGTAAACGTTTAAGTGCTGTTTTTAAACCTACTGTGGTTACTCCAGAGGTTTTTCCTATTCCTGATGCTATTTCTGACATGATTTCTAAGGAATGGAATAAGCCAGGTACTCCTTTTAATCCTTCTGCAAGGTTTAAAAAATTGTATCCTTTACCAGCAATTGCAATAGAGTTTTGGGAAAAGATCCCCAAAGTTGATGGGTCTATTTCTACTCTTGCTAAACGAACCACTATTCCTATGGAAGATAGTACTTACTTTAAAGATCCTTTAGATAGGAAGATTGAATCTTATCATAGGAAAGCCTATTTATATTCAGGTCATCTTCTTAGGCCTGCAATTACTTTGGCTGATGTTGCAGCTGCTTCAACTTTTTGGTTGGAGAATTTAGCGCAACAAGAATTAGATTGTGACATATCTAGCATTGCTCACTTACTGCAACATGCTAATCATTTTATTTGTGATGCCATTTTTGATATTATCAAAATTGATGTTAGATCCATGTCTTTAGCTATTTTAGCTAGAAGAGCCTTGTGGCTTAAATCTTGGAATGCTGATATGACATCTAAGTCTAGATTGCTATCTCTTTCTTTCCAAGGTAATAATTTATTTGGTTCTCAGTTATATTCTATTATTTCAACTGTTACTGGGGGAAAAGGATTTTTTTGCTTCAGGATAAAAAACCTAACGGTAAATCTAAGGCTTCTAATCGTTTTCGTTCCTTTCATCAAAATAAGGAACAAAAACCGAATCCTTCCCCCAAGGAATCTGTTTCCAATTGGAAGCCTTCCTCAAATTGGAATAAATCCAAGCCTTTTAAGAAACCAAAGTCAGCCCCTGAAGGTGTGGCCCTCATTCCAGCTCACCTGGTAGGGGGCAGATTAAGGTTTTTCAAGGATGTTTGGATAAATTCTGTCCAAAATCAATGGATTCAGAGCATTGTCTCTCAGGGGTACCGAATTGGATTCAGAGTAAGACCTCCTGTGAGGAGATTTTTTCTCTCACGCATCCCAGTAAATCCAGTAAAAGCTCAGGCTTTCCTGAAGTGTGTTTCAGATCTGGAGGTTTCAGGTGTAATCATGCCGATTCCTTTTCAGGAACAAGGCCTGGGGTTTTATTCAAATCTATTTATTGTCCCAAAGAAAGAAAATTCATTCAGACCAGTTCTGGATCTGAAAATTTTGAATCGTTATGTAAGATTACCAACTTTCAAGATGGTGAATATAAGGACTATTCTGCCTTTTGTTCAGCAAGGACATTATATGTCTACAATAAACTTGCAGGATGCTTACCTTCATATTCTGATTCATCCAGAACATTATCAGTTTCTGAGATTCTCTTTTCTAGACAAGCATTACCAATTTGTTGCTCTTCCATTTGGCCTAGCAACAGCTCCAAGAATCTTTTCAAAGGCTCTGGGTGCCCTACTCTCTGTAATCAGAGAACAGGGTTTTGCTGTGTTTCCTTATTTGGACGATATCTTGGTACTAGCTCAGTCTTTACGTTCTGCAGAATCTCACACAAAGCAACTTGTGTTGTTTCTTCGAAAACATGGCTGGAGGATCAATTTACTAAAAAGTTTTTTGATTCCTCAGACAAGGGTCACCTTTTTAGGTTTCCAGATAGATTCAGTGTCCATGACTCTGTCTCTAACAGACAAGAGACGTTTGAAATTGGTTGCAGCATGTCGGCGCCTTCAGTCTCAATCATTCCCTTCAGTGGCTATGTGCATGGAAGTTTTAGGCCAGCTTTGCATGCTGAATCAATAGTGACGGGATTATACAAAGATATCACAATTAATATCATTAAATCCCAATATTCAGCACTCTCTGATGTGGTGGTTAAATCACCAGCGTCTAGTTCAAGGGGCCTCTTTTGTTTGGCCAACCTGGACTGTGATCACAACAGATGTGAGTCTTTCAGGTTGGGGAGCTGTCTGGGGATCTCTGACAGCACAAGGAGTTTGGAAATCTCAAGAGACGAGATTACCAACCAATATTTTAGAACTCTGTGCAATTCTCAGAGCTCTTCAGTTTTGGCCTCTGTTAAAGAGAGAACCGTTCATTTGTTTTCAGACAGACAATATCACAACGGTGGCATATGTCAATCATCAGGGTGGGACTCACAGTCCCCTAGCTATGAAAGAAGTATCTTGGATACTTGTTTGGGCGGAATCCAGCTCTTGTCTAATTTCCGGTTCATATCCCAGGTGTAGACAAATGGGAGGCGGATTATCTCAGCCGTCAGACTTTACATCCAGGGGAGTGGTCTCTTCATCCGGATGTGTTTTTACAGATTGTTCAGATGTGGGGTCTTCCAGAAATAGATCTGATGGCCTCTCATCTAAACAAGAAACTTCCCAGATACCTGTCCAGGTCCAGGGATTCTCAGGCGGAAGCAGTGGATGCGCTGACACTTCCTTGGTGTTATCAACCTGCTTATATCTTCCCGCCTCTAGTTCTTCTTCCGAGAGTGATCTCCAAGATCATCATGGAACAATTGTTTGTGTTGCTGGTGGCTCCAGCATGGCCCCACAGGTTTTGGTATGCGGATCTTGTTCGGATGTCCAGTTGCGAACCTTGGCCACTTCCGTTAAGGCCGGACCTAGTGTCTCAAGGTCTGTTTTTCCATCAGGATCTCAAATCATTAAATTTGAAGGTATGGAAATTGAACGCTTAGCATTAAGTCATAGAGGTTTCTCTGACTCAGTAATTAATACTATGTTACAAGCTCGTAAATCTGTCTCTAGGAAGATTTATTATAAAGAGTTTGGAAGATTTACATTTCATGGTGTTCTTCTCATAAATTCTCTTGGCATTCTTTTAGAATTCCTAGAATTTTACAGTTTCTCCAGGATGGTTTGGATAGGGGTTTGTCTGCAAGTTCCTTGAAGGAATAAATCTCTGCTCTTTCAGTTTTATTTCATAGAAAGATTGCTAAACTTCCTGATATTCACTGTTTTGTACAGGCTTTAGTTCGTATTAAGCCTGTCATTAAATCAATTTCTCCTCCTTGGAGTCTTAACTTGGTTTTGAAGGCGTTACAGGCTCCTCCGTTTGAGCCTATGCATTCTTTGGTCATTAAACTACTATCTTGGAAAGTATTGTTCCTTTTGGCCATCTCTTCTGCTAGAAGAGTGTCTGAGCTATCTGCTCTTTCTTGTGAATCTCCTCTTCTGATTTTTCATCAGGATAAGGCAGGTTTTGCGGACTTCATTTGAATTTTTACCTAAGGTTGTGAATTCTAACAACATTAGTAGAGAAATTGTTGTTCCTTCTTTGTGTCCTAATCCTAAGAATCCTTTGGAAAGATCCTTACATTCTTTGGATGTGGTAAGAGCTTTGAAATATTATGTGGAAGCTACTAAAGATTTCAGAAAGACTTCTAGTCTATTTGTTATATTTTCTGGTCCTAGGAAAGGTCAGAAAGCCTCTGCTACTTCCTTGGCCTCTTGGTTAAAGCTTTTGATTCTTCAAGCTTATTTGGAGTCGGGTCAAGCCCTGCCTCAGAGAATTACAGCTCATTCTACTAGATCAGTCTCCACTTCGTGGGCTTTTAAGAATGAAGCTTCAGTTGATCAGATTTGCAAAGCAGCGACTTGGTCCTCTTTGCATACATTTACTAAATTCTACCGTTTTGATGTATTTGCTTTTTCTGAAGCAGTTTTTGCTAAAAAAGGTCATCAGGCAGCTGTTTCAATCTGATTCTTCTGCTAATGTTTTAAGTTTTTCTTTTCTTCATGAGAATCACTTATATTTTGGGTTGTGGATTATTTGTTCAGCATTTGGCTGTTGTTTAT
Source organism: Bombina bombina (assembly GCF_027579735.1). Taxonomy (NCBI): domain Eukaryota; kingdom Metazoa; phylum Chordata; class Amphibia; order Anura; family Bombinatoridae; genus Bombina; species Bombina bombina. The sequence continues at coordinate 1,332,000,166 of NC_069499.1, forward strand.
TTTCATCCCTCCCTCTCTAGTGACTCTTGGTTGGAGTTCCACATCTTGGGTATTTGATATCCCATATGTCACTAGCTCATGGACTCTTGTCAATTACATGAAAGAAAACATAATTTATGTAAGAACTTACCTGATAAATTCATTTCTTTCATATTGGCAAGAGTCCATGAGGCCCACCCTTTTTATGGTGGTTATGATTTTTTGTATAAAGCACAATTATTCCAAATTTCTTTGTTGATGCTTTTTACTCCTTTCTTTATCACCCCACTACTTGGCTATTCGTTAAACTGAATTGTGGGTGTGGTGAGGGGTGTATTTATAGGCATTTTGAGGTTTGGGAAACTTTGCCCCTCATGGTAGGATTGCATATCCCATACATCACTAGCTCATGGAGTCTTGCCAATATGAAAGAAATGAATTTATCAGGTAAGTTCTTACATAAATTATGTTTTTCCTTAGTTAACTCCTTAGTCTACCTATTTATTTATTTTTTTCAAAAAAAGATGGCCACTCTAGTCACATAGCAACAACAGGCAGGGCACAAGCAGAATCAGTGGATGAAGGTAGGTCAGATATACAGGTCAGTTCAGCAATATTAGGCAAGACACAAGTATAAATTACCCCCAGAAGGGATGACATTCTGCCTTAAATAGTTCCAGAATAGCAAAAAACATCATTGGTATCATACAATGTCACTGATTAAAGGTAAATCTGTACTCAGAGCAAGTTGAATGATTATGCAAGCAATATGAGATGCCCATCCTAGACATAGAAGTAACCAAAACCACGTCCATACAATACTGACTGTGTTTTACATTCCTCTCAACATTTACTGACTGGTATTTGGAATTGGGAGGCTAAGGACCAAGTAGGGGTATACAGGAGGTTTGTTGTACAGCCAGGGGATTAGACCATGGAAGGCCTTGAGTTCATATGATCTGAGGACATATCTTGACATCCTTTGGGTATGGCCCAGTGTTTCTAGGGATAACAATGGGACAGAGCTCCCACACAGGAACAATCTCTCAAAATATAGTCCTGGTATTACTAAAATCTTAATATAGTTTATGCTCAAATAATGATATTATAGACAGCTTAAAATTTAAAGGGACATTAAAATCTTCTTGCTTTGGTATAAAAATTGTGCTTGTCCCACGTTCCCTGGGAAGGGCAAAAATCAAATTCTGCAACATAGTCTTCTTCAAAATGCTGCAAAAAACAGCTATATGATTTGCCAAATTTTGAAGAAAACCTAGGCGACAGAATTAGCTTTTTTGCTTCTATAAGGAGCGTGGGACAAGCACAATTTTACACAAACACAAGATGTGTTAAATGTCCCCTTAGTTAAGGAATGTGACAAACACAAACTTGGATTTTTTGACCATCTGGCTAATAAACTCTTTAAATGTATTTTCTGTAAATTTGCAAAAATATGATGAACAGGTACAGAATATTTTATAATAATATTAATACTATTAAATTTACTTGTACCCACAATTACATGGTTAATTGAGAAAATTATTATTTAAATAATTTATAAATTAATTTTAGTAAAATAACACACATTTAATGCGCTAGAAAATTGTAAAATAGCTTAATACATGTGCTGTTATTTTTACTCTGCATTTTTTAGTTGGTGATTAGTCCTCATGTGACTTTTCACAGTGGACTTTCCCACTAATCACTGACTTGATCTGATCTTCAGCAACTGCTGCTCTGTCTCAAAACCTCCCTAACTCCTTTTTCCCTTTCTGGGTTCTATTTGCTTACTGTGCAGCATCACTACTACTATCCAACATCTCAATACTCTCCTGGCCTGAGCAGTCCATCTCTCTAATTCCTTACTATACTCTAAACTTTACTAAGTGGCTACTTCTTTTATGACCTATACCCCACAAGCCCAGTCCATATGCACATCTGCAAAACAATGGAAGGAAGCCCGTACCTCAACTCACTTTCTGCACTATGGGTTTATGCTATGATGCTACTTCACTACCCTCAACATCACTCCTACTGTAATCTGGCCTGGCCTGGGTTCAGATCGATATGCTTATGTTCATGTAGGGCCCATATCAACGTGACATCTCTTATTGTCGGCTGGGGGATCTTAGAGTATTGAGTAGCTTTATGTTCCTTGGTGAACTCTGATCCATCCACTCATCTATCCTTGTCCAGTGTAGTCGAGACAGACATCGCACACAGCCTTTGACCCTGCCTTTTGTAGTGAAGCAGTTACAGACTTTATCTCGCCGCATGCACCTCCTTGGGTCTAAGGCTCAGCAGCAGTGATTTCTCTAGTTGCGACTCGCCATAGACTTTGCAGGGGAGTAGGGGATTCAGCGTGTTCCTGTTATTCACACACATTTAAAAACAGGTACAAGTGAAAAGCAATGTTTCGGGAGCCATTCCTTTAATCATGCTTACAACATACATGTGTGCATTACCTATTTATAGGGTAATCACATTAACCCTTCAAATCTCATACATTTTATCAATGCTATAGCGCTCTCTGGCTATTAAACACATTTAATACACCAAAACTAAAGAAAAAGATTTCAAAGGTCCAGACTAGAGAACTGAAAGGTGGGATCACCAAAAGGGAAGTATCAGTCGATAGAGGATCGTCTACTTAGATGATCACTGGCCATTTCATTGTTAGATGTTTGATATATCAGGAGATAATCGGCAGATTAGAAAAACTTTGCACAGAGCTGATAGTATTGTGGCTTAACATAGCCGCTGCCCGGCCCAACCCCCCTGAGAAATTGATTGGTGATGTCTCACTTTAAAATCCAAAAGGATTCATTGAAAATGCTGTCTGAGTAGGTTAGGGTGTGTGGAACTCAAAATGCAAAAACAGATAAACAGAACAATGAAAGTCTTTACTGATTGATAAGCAAAATAACAGTTGGTAGTTCAAATTGAAGATCACAGAGTTAACAAGTTTGAACGTAGGCCCAATGCAGAACACTAAAGCCCAATACAAGGTTCAGAAAATTTAAGTAGGTTGCAGTAACAAAGTCCAATGAACACTGGTGCTTAAATTGTGCAGTAAGGGTGAGGCTGTCACAGAATACCAGATAGATACAGCAGGCACAGGATACTCAGCGGGTAATGCGGGGGAGACTGTAACAGGATACCAGATAGATACAGCAGGCACAGCTGTTTTGAGGAAGGCTGTCTCTGGTATAGTAGACACAGGGTTCTCAGCAGGCACAGGGTACCCAGCGGGTACTGTTGATGAGACTGTCACAAGATAATAGATAGATACAGCAGACACAGGTATCAAGCAAGACTGTTTGAACCTGTTTGTCAAGAACCAGGTGAGCATATGCAGGTACAAGGTAAGCATGCTTGGACTCTGAAACAAGGTGAGCATACACAGGTATCAGGTAAGTATGCTTAGTCTCATAAGCAAGGTGAGCATACGCAGGTACAAGGTAAGTATGCTTGATCTCTGAAACAAGGTGAGCATACACAGGTATCAGGTAAGTATGTTCGATCTCTAAAAAAAAATGAGAGTACGCATGTACAAGGTAAGTATGCTTGGTCTCTGGAGCAAGGTGAGCATACACAGGTATCAGGTAAGTATTCTTGGTCTCTGGAACAAGTAGAGCATATGCAGGTACAAGGTTGGTATGCTTGGTCTCTAGAGCAAGGTAAACATACACAGGTATCAGGTAAGTTTGCTTGGTCTCTGGAACCAGGAATAAGGTAGGTAAGACAATAACTCAGCCCATACTGATTAGCTGAGTGAGCATTTATAGGAACTCCCAAGACTGGAGGGGCTGGACTGGGAGCTCCCGGTGAGTACTCTTACAGTGAAGCTTTAGCCTCCTTGAAACTCTCATAGAGATTGATTTGATTAAGACTCCTAGGAAAGAGACTCTAATTTGTGGAGTAAGAACTCTTTGGAACGTTGATTCTTTAACCATGTTTGCGAAGAAACAACAAAAGTTTGTTGAAAATATGAAACCTAAACAAAATATTGTCCAGGTATGGAGCCACCAAAATACTGTGAACCCTGATTATAGATGGAAGAGTTCCAAAAACTTTGGGAAAATTCTGGGAGTTGTAACTAGACCAAATGGGGGAGCAACAAATTGAAAGTGTTTGCCTTGAAACTGGAAGTGGTCTTTGTGGATAGGGATATGAAAGTAAGCAACCTTCAAATCTATCATGGGCATATACTGACCCTGCTGAATCAGAGTGAGAATAGTAAGAACCCTGAGTAACTTGCTTAGAGTTTATAAATCTTGAATAGGCTTGCAAGTCCATTCTTTCCTGGGAACAATAAAAAGGTTTGAATATTTACTGGTGTTTGGTCTTTTTCCAACACATGTACTGGAATAATCACTTCAATGAGTTCCAGTTCTGATACAAATTGAAGAAAGACCTTTGCCTTTACAGGGTCCTTTGGAACATGAGAGGTCTTGATTTGAAGTCTATTCTGTACCCCAGGAAAGCTATAATTAGAACCCAGGGATCCTGAACAGACTGAGACCAGGCATTCCAAAAAAAGTTGTAATCTTCCCACTACCAGAAGAGAATCTGGATTGGGGGCCATACTTTTTTGGCAGATTTGTAAGAGGAAGAAGGCTTAACTGTTTAGCCTTGATCCAATTAGACTTCCAGGAGAGTTTAGACGCATCCCGTTTCTACTATATTGGTATATACAGATATATTTAGAAATATGTATTTACAATAAATATTACATTGGGTCAGATTACGAGTGGAGCACTAACAGTTACGCGCGAGCAATAAGTATTTATATTTTCATGTTGGTTTAGTGCCTTTTAGAATATAGGATCGTGTTTGCGTTGAGTTGGGTGTTAGGTTTTTCTACTTTTTTTGCTTCATTGACTTCTATGGGGGAATACGTTATTGTGTGAGCGATATTCTAAGTTCGTATTTTTGCATTCATCGGATTATCATGTGGGATGGGAGCATTAAATAACACTTCACTTGTAATATGGCCCATTTTTCTGTAAGTGAAGAACATTGGAATGTAAAATCTGGATAACTCCTGTCGGGTTAGCGTGCAAGCAATAGGCGTTATTTTTTCTTCTTCTTCTGTGCTCTCCATTGACTTCTATGGAGGGAATATGTTGATGCAGTCATGATTTTGTGAAGTCTTTTGGTTAGTGAATATCGGGTTTTGCTTGTGTGCAAACTTTTTACTTTCAACTTATAATACTTGTATCATGCTAAATAACGCTCCTCTTGTAATCTGGCCCTATGTATATGAGTATATATATATATATATATATATATATATATATATATATATATATATATATATATATATTTATTTAAACGTTACAAGCAAGAAAGAAAATAGAGAACACATATATTCTCCTAAAAAGGCAGGGATTTCAGCACTCAATTCAATTTCAGAAAATGAAGGTATGACACCATTTCGATTCAAAATTACTTATTTTATTTGGCTATGTTCACACACGTCCAATATCTGCAGGCAAATCACCTAAAGATAGTGTCTTAGCCTTACATAATAGAAAAAAAAACACGTGTATATACAAAATGAATAACAATTAGGAATAAAAAAGCATTGCCAGCTTACAACCAGTATGTGGAAAATATGTGTGCAGAAAATGAAATACGCTAGATGCAACACCTCCTCCAGAGGGTAGCCCTGTACTCCGCCAGGAATCTGCTACCTTGGAATAAAATGAGGATCTATGCAAATGCATAGGTAAATAAATTCTCCTAATGAGAGAAATAGATGGCAACACCTCTCCCAGAGGGTGACCCAGAAACATCCACTGGAAACTGTCACCTTGGGAAAATGCCTGAGGATCTATGCCAGAGAAGTGAGGAACATATATGTATATCTGTAATGAAGTAAACAGGAATGCTAGCTGGATGAACGACACCTATACTAGAGGATAGCACCAACCATACAGTGGTTCAGGCTATCATAGATAATGATTTAGGATCTATGTTCATCCATAGCAAACACATGGTGAAAGTACATAATCATAGTCACACATAATATATAGCGGTTACAATGAAGGCATAAAAATATACAATGCCTGCTGATTCCACCATGCAAACATGCTGTAACAAAACTGAGTTCACATAGGGCAAGATAAAATAATTTGCTGATATAATAACAGAGTCCAGCAAAAATCTGCACTTTATCGTGAATGTGGTACATATGTTCGCACCACTATCTCAGTATAGCCGTATGACAGTAAGCATGATAACAAGGAAAATCGCAATACAGTACTGAAGTGAACGATCACCATTTGAATCCTCCAGTCTGGAATTCAAGAGCAAGGAGTGTTCCTCATTGAGCTGCACACTAGTAATCCACATGCACTGGAAAGCCGGTCCAGACACACAAAGATGATGTCACACGCCAACGGCCGTTTCATCCCCCCATGTAACCAAGCATCATAGGGGCTTCCTCAGGGCGTACTTCTCAGCACATAGTGTACCGGTATTTAAACACTGCCCATTAATCGGATAGGTGAAATGTTCATGCGAAGTTTTAAAGAAACAGTACTTGACTAGTAGCTGTGCACAAACTGACATACAAACATTTACATTAATTACAAAATATTTAGTATTTACATCATGTTAATTAGAAGTGGCCCTTGTGATAATAGGTAAGGTAAACAGCAAAATTACACTTGTATTAAAGAGGACAGTGCCAGCATACAGCGTCCTCAAACTACCTATATTATTTTTATTTACAAAAAATGAGTCAAATTCGAGTTTTTCATTCAGCCCTTCTGGTGACCGGGTATTAAGACGATATATCCAAGCTACCTCTTTTCTAAGAAGCAGATAGTCAATATCACCTCCTCTACCATAAAAAGAACATTTATCAATCCCAATAACTTTAAGTTCATCAATGGAACAAGTGTGACATAACCTAATATGTATAGCTATATTACTATATTACTGATTATTTCTCCATCTTTTGCTTTACTGATGTCGTTACGGTGTTCAGTTATTCTATCTTTTAAAATTATCTTTGTTTTTCCTGTGTAAAACAAGCGGCAAGGACAGTAAAGAAGAAAAATAATATGCCCAGTACTAAACTGTTTTGCCATGACAATAAATTTGCAAAAGACACAATTGCCACATTGGAAACATCCCTGAATTTTTTGGCATTTTTCCAGCCAGTTAACTCTTTTGGATTTCTTACGTAATTACTCTTTACCAATGTATCCTTCAAATTGGGAGCTCTACGTGCAGCAAGTGATGCGTTACCCAACACACTCTTTACATGTTCATCTGCCATTAAAGGGACACTCATTCAAAATTAAACTTTCATTATTCAAATAGAGCAAGCAATTTTAAACAACTTTCTAATTTACTTCCATTAACAAAATGTGCACAGTCTTTTTATATTTAAACTTTTTGAGTCACCAGCTCCTACTGAGCATGTGCAAGAAAAAGTGTGTATGCATTTGTGAATGGCTGTCACATGGTACAGGGGGAGTGGAAAAAGACATAACTTTTATTGTCAGAAAGAAAAATCTACTACTCATTTGAAGTTCAGACTAAGTGCTATTGCATTGTCTTGTTATCTTGCATTTGTTGGTTATGCAAATCTACAGTGTTGACTGGTCCTTTAAGCATTGCCACTTCTCTTTCAATATTGTTCCCATGTCCATTGTATTCAGTTACAAATCTTACTGTATTGTCAGCCCCAGTTCCTTTTTTTTGTAAAGGAGAGTATCCCTATCAGTTTTTAGAGATTTGTTAATCGCGTGATTAACATTTCTTTTTGAATAGCCTCTAGCTTTAAACCTATTAGACATTTCATCAGCATGTCCAATCAATTTAGTTTTACTAGAACAATTTCTGCGTAGCCTCAGAAATTGTCCAATAGGAATACCGTTAATTAATGAAGGTGAGTGGTGACTTGATGCTAGCAACAATGTATTTGTTGCCGTTTCTTTACTATAAATTTCAGTACTCAGTCTTGTGCCTTCTTTTTAAATTTTTATATCTAGAAAAGATAGTTCAGTAGTATTGAAGTCATAAGTAAGAAAGATATTCAAGTAATTTACATTAGGTTTTTCAACAAACTGCTTCAAAGATTCGGGGGTACCTTTACAAAGGATGAATATATCGTCCACATAACGACACCAAAGTGAGACCGAGGATGTAATCCACTGATTAAATTCTTCAAACACAATTAGAAGCTTCCATAAACCCAGATGTAAACAGGCATATGAAGATGTGCGTGTGACACCCATGGCAGTACCTCTTACTTGTTCGTAGAATTTGTTGCCAAATTTGAAAATATTATTTTTCAAAATAAAGTCCAAAAGTTTCTATGACAAAATCTGTATGTTTTTCATATAAGCTTCCTCTAGTCTCCAAAAAATGACGTGCCGCTAGTAATCCCAGATGATGAGGAATAGAAGAATATAATGCCGCAACATCAAGGGATACTAGAATAGTGTTTTACACAGGAAAGAGAAAGAGAATAATAAAAGACATCAGTAAAGCAAAAGATGGAGAAATAAACAGTAATATAGCTTTACATTTTAAGTTATGTCACAACTGTTCCATTGATGATCTTAAAGTTATCGGGATTGAGAAATCTTCTCTATATGGTAGAGGAGGGGACAGGAGCGGACTGAGACCAACCAGGCCCCCCGGGCAAAAGTGTTGCATAGACTCCCATCTCCACTTTGCTCTGCTTACCTACCTCCTCTACCCTTTTGCCCCTTACATCTCCTGTGCCCCTCCCACCTCATATGCCCCTCCCCCATCATGTTTTTATATTTAATAAGCACTAAATATTGTAAATTAACAAGTGCTTGTCAACAGAAAAAATCCCCATGTCTATATGCACTACAGTATGGAGTAGGCAAGGGGTAAAAATCCCTTCTGTTTACTTGTTACTGAAAGCTAAAGAGATAAAAGCGTTAATTTGTATGTTACTAGCAGCCAAGGGGTAAAATTACTGATTCGTTATCAAAAATATACATCATGGGATTAACAATGGGGCTAAGGTAGTGCTGTTAGGTGGGACATTGTGTTACCCAACTATCGTTGTGCCCATCACAGATTGTCCAGCATAATGGTCGAGGACAGCTGGAGTCTGGTTTTGAGGATAAAAATAAAAAACTAAATACTTACCTATAAAATAAACCCTAATATAGCTACAATATAACTAATAATTACATTGTAGCTATTTTAGGATTTATATTTATTTTACAGGCAACTTTGTATTTATTTTAACTAGGTACAATAGCTATTAAATAGTTAATAACTATTTAATAGCTACCTAGTTAAAATAAGTACAAAGTTACCTGTAAAATAAATCCTAACCTAAGTTACAAATACACCTAACACCACACTATCAATAAATTAATTAAATAAATTACCTACAATTACCTCAAATAAAATACAATAAAATAAACTATTCTATAATACAAAAAAACAAACACTAAATTACAAAAAATAAAAAAGAATTATAAGCAGTTTAAACTAATTACACCTAATCTAAGCCCCCTAATAAAATAAAAAAGCCCCCCAAAATAAAAAATTGCCTACCCTAATCTAAAATACCAAAGTAATCAGCTCTTTTACCAGCCCCTAAAAGGGCTTTTTGCTGGGCATTGCCCCAAAGTAATCAGCTCTTTTACCTGAAAATAAAAATACAATACCCCCCCAACATTACAACCCACCACCCACATACCCCTACTCTAACCCACCCAAACCCCCCTTAAAAAAACCTATCGCTAACCCCTGAAGATCTCCCTACCTTGAGTCGTCTTCACCCAGCCGAGCCGAATTCTTCGTCCAAGGTGCGCAGAGGAGGTCCTAGATCCGGTAGAAGTCTTCATCCAAGCGGCAAAGAAGAGGTCCTCCATCCGGTAGAAGTGTTCATCCAGGCGGCGTCTTCAATCTTCATCCATCCGATCAGATTTTTTCTACCTTAATTCCGATTGGCTGATAGAATTCTATCAGCCAATCGGAATTGAAGGGACGCCATCTTGGATGACGTCCCTTAAAGGAACCTTCATTCATCGGGAAGTCGTCGGTTGAAGAGGATGGCTCCGCGTCGGCTCTGTTGAAGATGGCTCTGCTCCGCTCTGGATGGATGAAGATTGAAGACGCCGCCTGGATGAACACTTCTACCGGATGGAGGACCTCTTTTTTGCCGCTTGGATGAAGACTTCTACCGGATCAAGGACCTCCTCTGTGCACCTTGGATGAAGAATTCGGCTCGGCTGGGTGAAGACGACTCAAGGTAGGGAGATCTTCAGGGGGTTAGCGATAGGTTTTTTTATGGGGGGTTTGGGTGGGTTAGAGTTGGGGTATGTGGGTGGTGGGTTGTAATATTGGGTGGGGTATTGTATTTTTATTTTCAGGTAAAAGAGCTGATTACTTTGGGGCAATGCCCCGCAAAAAGCCTTTTTAAGGGCTTGTAAAAGAGCTGATTACTTTGGTAGTTTAGATTAGGGTAGGGAATTTTTTATTTTTTTAGGGGGCTTAGATTAGGTGTAATTAGTTTAAACTTCTTGTAATTCTTTTTTATTTTTTGTATTTTAGTGTTTTGTTTTTTTTTGTATTATAGAATAGTTTATTTTATTGTATTTTATTTTAGGTAATTGTAGGTAATTTATTTAATTAATTTATTGATAGTTTAATGTTAGGTGTATTTGTAACTTAGGTTAGGATTTATTTTACAGGTAATTTTTTACTTATTTTAACTAGGTAGCTATTAAATAGTTATTATCTATTTAATAGCTATTGTACCTAGTTAAAATAAATACAAAGTTGCCTGTAAAATAAATATAAATCCTAAAATAGCTACAATGTAATTATTAGTTATATTGTAGCTATATTATGGTTTATTTTATATGTAAGTATTTAGTTTTAAATAGGATTCATTTAGTTAATTTTAGGAATATTATTTTGTTTCCTTTAAATGTTATTTAACTTAGGGGGGTGTTAGGGTTAGGGTTAGAGTTAGGTTTAGGGGTTAATAAATGTATTATAGTAGCGGCGATGGTGCGGGCGGGAGTTTAGGGGTTAATAATTGTAGGTAGGTGGCGGCGATGTTAGGGAGGGCCGATTAGGGGTTAATACTATTTATTCTAGTGTTTGTGAGGCGGGAGTGCGGCGGTTTAGGGGTTAATACATTTATTATAGTGACGGCGAGGTCCGGTCGGCAGATAAGGGGTTAATAAGTGTAGATAAGGTAGCGGCGACATTGGGGGGGCAGATTAGGGGTTAATAAATATAATATAGGGGTCGGCGGTGTTAGGGGCAGCAGATTAGGGGTTCATAGGGATAATGTAGGTCGCGGCGGTGCCCGGAGTGGCTGATTAGGGGTTAATAATATAATGCAGGTGTCAGCGATAGCGGGGACGGCAGATTAGGGGTTAATAAGTGTAAGGTTAGGGGTGTTTAGACTCGGGGTACATGTTAGGGTGTTAGGTGCAGACTTACAGGCCCATTTATCAAGCTCCGTATGGAGCTTGAAGGGCCGTGTTTCTGGCGAGTCTTCAGACTCGCCAGAAACACAAGTTATGAAGCAGCGGTCTAAAGACCGCTGCTCCATAACCCTGTCCGCCTGCTCTGAGCAGGCGGACAGGAATCGCCAGAAATCAACCCGATCGAATACGATCGGGTTGATTGACACCTCCCTGCTGGCGGCCGATTGGCCGCGAGTCTGCAGGGGGGGGAGGCGTTGCACCAGCAGCTCTTGTGAGCTACTGGTGCAATGTTAAATGCGGAGAGCGTATTGCTCTGCGCATTTAGCGAGGTCTTGCGGACCTGATCCGCAGTGTCGGATCAGGCCCGCAAGACCTTTGATAAATTGGGGCCTTAGAGAGTGTTTCCCCATAGGAAACAATGGGGCTGCGTTAGGAGCTGAACGCTGCTTTTTTGCAGGTGTTAGGTTTTTTTCCAGCCCAAAATGCCCCATTGTTTCCTATGGGGATAACGTTTTTCCAGCTTACCGCTACCGTAAGCAACACTGGTATTGAGGGTTGAAGTGGAGCTACATTAGGCTCAACGCACCCTTTTTTGAGCCTAACGCAGCCCCTCAGACAACTCTAAATACCAGCGTTGTTGGAAGGGTGCGCTGGAAAAAAAAGCAGCGTTAGCTACGCGGGTCTTTACCGACAAAACTCTAAATCTAGCTGTAAATATTTTGTAATTAATGTAAATGTTTGTATGTCAGTTTGTGCACAGCTACTAGTCAAGTACTGTTTCTTTAAAACTTTGTATGAACAGTTCACCTATTCGATTAATGGGCAGTGTTTAAATACCAGTACACTATCATCTGTTCACATCTCTTAAGTGAACATTTATAACTGAGGCACAAAGAATTATACCAGACTGATACTCAATACTCACCACACTGCTGTTTACTAACTAACAAACTGCCTATTGACATCTGCTAAGGAATGCTGAGTTAACCGACTCTCTTCTGCTTTCAGGTATGTGAATTGATCCCTGCATTCAAATCCTGCCAAATTTCCCTGTTTTTTGTGTCATATGTACTACAAGTCTCTCTTTGGTATGTAAATTGATCCCTGCATTCAAATCCTGCCAAATCCCCCTGTTTTTTGTGTCATATGTACTACAAGTCTCTCTTTGGTATGTGAATTGATCCCTGCATTCAAACCCTGCCAAATGTCCCTGTTTTTTGTGTCATATGTACTACAAGTCTCTATTTGGTATGTAAATTGATCCCTGCATTCAAATCCTGCCAAATCCCCCTGTTTTTTGTGTCATATGTACTACAAGTCTCTATTTGGTATGTGAATTGATCCCTGCATTCAAATCCTGCCAAATTTCCCTGTTTTTGTGTCATATGTACTACAAGTCTCTCTTTGGTATGTAAATTGATCCCTGCATTCAAATCCTGCCAAATTCCCCTGTTTTTGTGTCATATGTACTACAAGCCTCTCTTTGGTATCTGAATTGATCCCTACATTCAAATCCTGCCAAATGTCCCTGTTTTTGTGTCATATGTACTACAAGTCTCTCTTTGGTATGTGAATTGATCCCTGCATTCAAAACCTGCCAAATTTCCCTGTTTTTTGTGTCATATGTACTACAAATCTCTCTTTGGTATGTGAATTGATCGCTGCATTCAAATCCTGCCAAATTTCTCTGTTTTTTGTGTCATATGTACTACAAGTCTCCCTTTGGTATGTTAATTGACCCCTGCATTCAAATCCTGCCACATTTCCCTGTTGTTTTGTGTCATATGTACTACAAGTCTCTCTTTGGTATGTGAATTGATCCCTGCATTCAATTTCTGCCAAATTTCCCTGTTTTTTGTGTCATATGTATTGCAAGCCTCTCTTTTTGCATTTGTCTGTATAATTAATTATGTATTTACCCTGCTGATATCTTGCCTTTATCTATGTGATTTTCAAACCTTGCAAATACTTGTTTTGATTGCTAAAATTCTATTGTCTGTTATTTTTAACTTATCTCAGCCTGAATCAAATTTTCCCAATTGGCCTTTGACTGTCTTTGAACAGGTCATTGCCTAATTTATTGCATTCAGCTTAATCCTGTGGCCTATAAATTTAACACTGCTGAAGGGAAGCAATGCAGGGTTAGCAAAGCAGGCTTAGATAGCAGTATTGTAAGATCATCTGTTCACATCTCTTAAGTGAACATTTATAAGTGAGGCACAAAGAATTATACAAGAATTAAGTGAACATTTATAAGTGAGGCACAAAGAATTATACAAGAATTAAGTGAACATTTATAAGTGAGGCACAAAGAATTATACAAGAATTAAGGGAACATTTATAAGTGAGGCACAATTAATTATACAAGAATTGTACAAGGATTAGACAAGGGATAAGGCAAGTACTGTTTTTATACTAAATTGTATACACTGTTTGACTATTTTGTAAAAATGCTAACTATCTTCATATTCCTTTTTGCCACCTTTTGTCTGTTTAACAAAATACTTTACTCAATTACTCCTTACCCCTCACCACCTGCACTGCTCATTAGCCCATCTCTCTTAACCTCACCTTACTTTTGTATTCATGAACTTCACACATTCCTAAAGACTCTCTCTCCCCCTTGCAACGCATCACAAAAACAGTCTCACTACTGCAAAACCGCATCTCATCTTATGTCACTCTCCCTCTTGCTCATACTAGCTGCTGGCGACATTTCTCCTCCAATCCTGGTCCTCCGCAACTTCCTTGCCCTGTACACCAATGTGTGCCCTTCAATAGACTTCAAAAACAAAACTCTGATAACCTTAATCTTATTCCTCTTGCATCTAGAGCCACCACCCCTTCACTTGTGCACTATGGAACTCTCGCTCTGTTTACAACAAAATCACTTCTATCCATGACCTCTTTATCTCCCACTCTCTCAATCTTCGGGCTCTCACAGAAACCTGGCTCTCTACTTCAGACACTGCTTGCTCTGCTGCACTGTTACATGGGAGTCTCCACTTCAGCCATACTCCTAGGTCTGACAATAGACAAGGAGGTGGTGTTGGTATTTTACTTTCCTCTCGTGGCACCTTTCAACAAATACAGCCCTTCTCTTCCCTCACATTTTCTTCATTTGAAACACACATGATTCGCTTATTCTCTCCCCTCTCTATACGCGTTGCAGTCATATACCGCCCCCTGGCTCCGCAACTCTTTTTCTAGATCACTTTGCCGCCTGGCTACTTTACTTCCTTTCCTCGGATACCCCTGCCCTCATTCTCTGTGACTTCAACCTCCCTGTTGATAATCCCACTGCCTCCTCTGCAAAACAACTTCTGCAACTCACTTCCTCTTTCGGCCTGTCACAATGGACTGACTCTCCCACTCACAAAGATGGTCACTCCCTTGATCTGATTTTCAGTTATCGATGCACTATCTCAAACTTCACAAACTCACCTTTTCCTCTTTCTGACCACCACCTTCTCACTTGTACCATCACCTATCTCCCTACAACTCTCCCTCCATCTACCCCTCACACTAAACTTCATAGAAGAATCAAGTCATTAGATCAGCAACACCTCGCTAGCTCTCTCGAACCTCTTCTCTCTTCCATCCCCTCCTTTTCCTGTCCTGATGAATCCATCTGCCACTATAACTCCACCCTTACATCGGTCCTTGATAACCTGGCCCCACCTACCATAACTCGGAAAACAAACACTCATCCTCAGCCCTGGCATACTCCTCTGACACGGTACCTACGCAGATGTTCCCATACTGCTGAGCGACACTGGGGGAAATCTCGGAGTTCTGCTGACTTTCTTCACTATAAGTTCATCTTGAACTCTTACTATTCTGCCCTTAATCTATATAAGCAACACTACTTCTCCACTCTTATCTCTACTCTTTCTTCAAACCCAAAAAGTCTGTTCTCCACATTCAATACTCTTCTCCGCCCACCCCCACCTCCCACCACAACTTTACTTTCAGCCCATGATTTTGCCAGCTACTTCAACAACAAAATTGATTCCATCAGAAATGAAAACAGCTCTCAACATACTACCGGACTCCCTCCCCCTCAAAAGCTCACAATCATCCAAAACCCACATAGCCAAAAATTTAGCTCTTTTGCTCCTGTTACAGAGGATGAAGTTTCTGCCATTATACTATCCTCTCACCTCACTACCTGTCCCCTCGACCCCATCCCCAGTCACAACTACTCCCCTCCCTCTCTTACCCCTATACTCACACACATATTCAACCTCTCCCTCAGCACTGCTATAGTTCCCACATCTCTTAAGCATGCATTAGTCACACTTATCCTCAAAAAACCTTCTCTCAATCCAACCTCCCCATCCAACTACCGCCCTCTTTCCCTACTACCTTTTGCTTCAAAGCTTCTTGAAAAGCTAGTATATGCACGTCTATCCCATTTCCTTACACTAAACTCCATCCTTGACCCACTGCAATCTGGATTTCACCCCCTTCACTCAACAGAGACAGCAATTGTTAAGGTTACCAATGACCTACTTACAGCAAAATCAAAAGGCCACTTTTCTCTTCTTATCCTCCTTGATCTGTCTGCAGCCTTTGATACTGCTGACCACCCTCTTTTGCTCCATACCCTCCAAACCGTCGGCATCTGTGACACAGCTCTCTCTTGGTTCTCTTCCTATCTGTCTAACCATACCTTTATTGTAGCCTTCTCTGGGGAATCCTCTCCCCCGCTACCTCTTTCTGTTGGGGTACCGCAAGGCTCTGTCCTCACTCCCCTTCTCTTCTCAATCTACACGTCCTCACTAGGTTCCTTAATAAAGTCCCACAGATTTCATTATCATTTGTATGCTGATGATACCCAAATCTAACTCTCTGCACCAGAACTACCTCTTTCCTTGCTGACTGTGTCACTAACTGTCTCTCTCATATCTCATTTTGGATGTCCTCTCACTACCTCATGCTAAATCTCTCCAAAACTGAGCTCCTTATTTTCCCCTCTTCTTCCAAAACCCACCCCATGTCTCTATAACTGTTGATAACTCCATCATTACCCCAACCTCACATGCCCAATGTCTCGGTGTCACACTGGACTGAGATCTTTCTTTCACTCCTCACATTCAGTCCTTGGCTAAAGCCTGCCGCTTCCACCTTAAAGACATTGCTAAAATTAGACATTTCCTTACACAAGACACAACAAAGATTTTAATCCACTGTCTCATCCTTTCCCGCCTCGACTACTGCAACTCTATCCTCTCTGGTCTCCCTAGCTGCCGCCTAACTCCTTTACAATCCATAATGAATGCCTCTGCCAGGCTCATCTTCCTTGCACGTCACTCTTCATCTGCCGCACCTCTCTGCCAATCCCTTCACTGGACTTCTCTTGCCTCCAGGATTAAACACAAAATTCTCACTCTGACACACAAAGCCCTTGATTGCACTGCTCCCCCCTACATCTCAGACCTTGTCTCCAGATACTCTCCCTCCTGTCCCCTTCGCTCTGCTCATGATCTCCTACTCTCCTCCTCTCTTGTTATCTCCGTCCTGACATTCCCGTCTTCAAGATTTCTCCAGATTGGCTCCCATCTTATGGAATTCTCTGCCTTGCTCCACAAGAATCTTCCCTAGTATTAAAAGCTTCAAGTGCTCCCTGAAGATTCTACTATTCAGGGACACTTACAATCTACACTAACTTTCCTATCTCCACTGCTATCCCCTAAAACCCCATAGCATGTAAGCCTATGAGCCCAGCTGTTTGTAGTTCATCTTCATAAGAGCCGACTACAACAGTGCAACTCTCGGCAGGACCCTCTCTCCCCATTTGATACCTGTAATCGTTTTTATATACCACCTATGTTCATAGCACTGCGGAACCTGTTGGAGCTCTACAAACACCTGATAATAATAATGATAATAATATATTAATTAGCCGATTTTGTGTTTTGAAGCCACAACCTAATAAAATGGGTTGAGCTTGTAGGTATAATCAGATCTTATTACTTTATCACATTGTGTACATATACCTGCTGGTTTATCTTATATCTGTCCATAAACCAATCACCTATACTTGGAGAGAACAATGGAAAATTCACATTTTATTACATTATCTCTTCTATATCCCACTGGGAGTGTAATTTCTTCTACTGGCTGTGTTTACACAGCTTGGCCTCGAGGCCAAAAACTTTCAGGATAGGTGGGGATTCCACAGGCTAAATAAACTATTTTAAATGCCAATATGAGGGTAAAGGAAATACGTGTAACCAATTTAATACACTCCAGCAGATAAAGTGGATCATTGGGAACAAATTAAAGGGGAGAACATTTTTGAGAAAACTGTCCCTTTAAAGGTTGCTGTGGTTTAAATCCAGAGAGTGCATTTATTGGATTCTGTTTATATATAGAGACACCTTTCCACTCAAATACCTTAAATCTTGTAAACATTTTTTTTAATGTTTAATAATGTCTTTTACTATGTATTTAACATAAAGATTTTACATTCCAATTTTTTCACTTGGAAAAAAAATTCTTTGTATTTTTTAAAATATATTTCTATACATATCTGTATATATATCTATACCTGTATATATTCACATAGATAAATAGGTATAGATATATTGTTTACAAAAAAATAATCAGAAGTATATAGAAATATGTATTTAAAAATAAAAAAAAAACATTTTCTTCTATGTGAAGAACATTGGAAGGAAAAACTTTAATAACTACCTTTGGGTTTAGCACGGTTTGTCTAAAGTGTTGTCGGGTTTGTTTGTGCAATAAGTGTTAGTTGTTTTTTCTTAAAGCACGTTCAATTGAAGTATATAGGAAGAAGAAGTTAATGCGGTTGCAACATCCAAGGTCAGCTCGCATTGGGTTTATTTACTTCGCGCGCAAACAATTTCCTTTTTTTTTTTTTTTTTTTTTATATTTATCTTTATTGAAGATTGAAAAAAACATACAGGTACTTTAAACAGAAAATTTTACAGTCAGTATGTTCTATGAAAATAGATTGACATACAAGCTAATAATTATCATAATTACATCTGAAACAAGGAAACATGAAATACAATGATACAGCCAACTATCCCAGCAGTACCTGTAGGACAAAACATAAAGTATCAAACTCTGACCTTCTTTTTTTTTTTTTTTTTTTGCCTCCTTGGAACAAGTGAGGCCACTTTTGGACCTCCAGGATAGTTACTATGGGTAGTAGGAGGAGTACATTAATATAAGGCCACTTTGGACCTTCAAAACACTATTAGAACACATCATCTGCTTCCGGCGGAAGGGGTCACGTGTGCAAGCTGAGCTGAGACAAGCTTGTACTCTGTCTACGCACCTAAGATTCAGGAGCTGTTTTGTCTCTAGGCGGACATACTCTCATGCCGAGATACAACCCAAGGGGAAGAGACCCGGATACTTGCCTGGTGAGCGCATGGTCGGCGTATAGCTGAAGTATAGCTTACGCAGCATAACAGCTTGAATATCCAGCCAAGGCACCCTCCAAGACAGCAAGGGCAAGAAGTTCAAGGCAGGGGGAGGCCGCCGTCAAGGAAAGGAGCTAGTGAGGAGCGGCAGTGCAGGGACACTGTTGTAAGGAGTTGGGAAGAAAACAGGCTTGATACCCAGCACGATAAAGAAGTATGCCGGAGGAGAATGAGATAAGTACCTTGCCTTATTTGTTTTGAACTATGTGTTACTGAGGGGGCATTTGGTACCGACGGGGGACACAGGAAGAACACCTACAGCAAAGTAGAAAAAGTAAAGAGAGAAGGGAGACCCAGGTGTATAATCCCTAGAATAGGAGATGGGGGTTTTCCTGCTATAGGTAGGGCCTGGGCCTCGCAACACATACCTATAAGGGTAGCAAAGAAAAGAATATCATTGTCTACAATTTCTCTCCCTGCTTACCCCGCTAATAACTATACTACACAGGAGCAAGACCCGGGGGTAAAAACAAAAGGAGGATACAGCAAGTATTAACATTCCTCTAATTAAATCTCCTAAAGCATATATAAGAAACAGAAAGGAGGAGAAGGAAAAGGAAAGCAGGGAAGGAAGGGAGGAGAAGAATTCCAAAAAGAGGAAAATAAAAACCATACAAGTAAAGCTAAGCAGAAAAATTATTAAGTGGGAGGACATAAGAGGTTTTGTTCTGGGGCAAGAAAGGGGACCAACTAGGAGCTGGAACAACATAGCTTGTCTATAGACTCTGAATTTGCTCAGGAAAATAAAGCAGGGCAAGGAACAGCACACAGAAATAAACTGCAGCTTAAATATATAAAGGAAAGACTGTGGGAGTGCTGAACACAAAACTGTATGGAATGGGAGTTAAAGGGGAATCCTGAAGAGTTTATGTTGAGAAGGATGCTTGAAATAATACTGTGTTTGTAATGTATGGGCAGAGGCCACAGTGTATACAGGGAGTGCAGAATTATTAGGCAAATGAGTATTTTGACCACATCATCCTCTTTATGCAGGTTGTCTTACTCCAAGCTGTATAGGCTCGAAAGCCTACTACCAATTAAGCATATTAGGTGATGTGCATCTCTGTAATGAGAAGGGGTGTGGTCTAATGACATCAACACCCTATATCAGGTGTGCATAATTATTAGGCAACTTCCTTTCCTTTGGCAAAATGGGTCAAAAGAAGGACTTGACAGGCTCAGAAAAGTCAAAAATAGTGAGATATCTTGCAGAGGGATGCAGCACTCTTAAAATTGCAAAGCTTCTGAAGCGTGATCATCGAACAATCAAGCGTTTCATTCAAAATAGTCAACAGGGTCGCAAGAAGCGTGTGGAAAAACCAAGGCGCAAAATAACTGCCCATGAACTGAGAAAAGTCAAGCGTGCAGCTGCCAAGATGCCACTTGCCACCAGTTTGGCCATATTTCAGAGCTGCAACATCACTGGAGTGCCCAAAAGCACAAGGTGTGCAATACTCAGAGACATGGCCAAGGTAAGAAAGGCTGAAAGACGACCACCACTGAACAAGACACACAAGCTGAAACGTCAAGACTGGGCCAAGAAATATCTCAAGACTGATTTTTCTAAGGTTTTATGGACTGATGAAATGAGAGTGAGTCTTGATGGGCCAGATGGATGGGCCCGTGGCTGGATTGGTAAAGGGCAGAGAGCTCCAGTCCGACTCAGACGCCAGCAAGGTGGAGGTGGAGCGCTGGTTTGGGCTGGTATCATCAAAGATGAGCTTGTGGGGCCTTTTCGGGTTGAGGATGGAGTCAAGCTCAACTCCCAGTCCTACTGCCAGTTTCTGGAAGACACCTTCTTCAAGCAGTGGTACAGGAAGAAGTCTGCATCCTTCAAGAAAAACATGATTTTCATGCAGGACAATGCTCCATCCATCACACGCGTCCAAGTACTCCACAGCGTGGCTGGCAAGAAAGGATATAAAAGAAGAAAATCTAATGACATGGCCTCCTTGTTCACCTGATCTGAACCCCATTGAGAACCTGTGGTCCATCATCAAATGTGAGATTTACAAGGAGGGAAACAGTACACCTCTCTGAACAGTGTCTGGGAGGCTGTGGTTGCTGCTGCACGCAATGTTGATGGTGAACAGATCAAAAGACTGACCGAATCCATGAATGGCAGGCTTTTGAGTGTCCTTGCAAAGAAAGGTGGCTATATTGGTCACTGATTTGTTTTTGTTTTGTTTTTGAATGTCAGAAATGTATATTTGTGAATGTTGAGATGTTATATTGGTTTCACTGGTAAAAATAAATAATTGAAATGGGTATATATTTGTTTTTTGTTAAGTTGCCTAATAATTATGCACAGTAATAGTCACCTGCACACACAGATATCCCCCTAAAATAGCTAAAACTAAAAACAAACTAAAAACTACTTTCAAAAATATTCAGCTTTGATATTAATGAGTTTTTTTGGGTTCATTGAGAACATGGTTGTTGTTCAATAATAAAATGAATCCTCAAAAATACAACTTGCCTAATAATTCTGCACTCCCTGTAGTGTAAATCCTCACTAGGGGGAACTTGGAAACAGCTTGGTGTGAAATTTAATTCTTCTGTTTTTTTTTTTATTTGGGTTTCTCTGTACTTGGTTGATATGTCTGGGGGATTTTAAAGCGGTAAAGATATAATGATAAAGAGACAGTGACATAAGGGGAATTGCTTTCTATAGGGTCTGCATAAGTATTCAATTGATAACACTTTTAGTACTAAGTACATAAGACTGAGCTAATAGCTATTATTTGTGAATTTGACTGGCCTGGACGAGAAACAACAGATAAGGACAATAGGTTTAAGTAATAGTGGAAATTAGGGGATTCATTTACCTGTTGAAATTTTACAACGGATGGAGGGGTCTGCTTTCTAGGTCGCCCCAATTCAAGGCAGTGAACAGCCATTCATAAAAGAGTATAATATTACATTAAAAGATGAACTAGGGAGAATAGACAACAAAAGCCTGACTAAACTTTTTGTTACAATTAACAGGGCATACCCACATAGACAAATCTTTATCGTTGTAGAATATTTTGAGAAAAGGTTGTTCTTAAGAGCCAACTTGGAACATAGACATCTTATACCCAAAGTGACCTGTATAAAACACTTTATACTCTTTGAAGAGTAATAACAGGAATTTCTTTTTTTTTCTTTCCTTTTTTTTTTTTTTTTTTTTTCTCTCTCGCCCTTACGAGGGAAGTAGAGAGCACTTTAGAGTAAAGCACAGAGGGGGAGTATTGTAAAAATACTTAGACACCACAGGAAATTACACACATATATATATATATATATATATATATATATATATACATATATATACCTGCATGGAGAGATATATCTCTAAAAATAAGTTAATATCACCCACCATGACATCCAGAAATAGGAATCAGGATAAGAAAAGTAATAAAAGTAATCCAGAAACACACGATGGGCTAGATGAAAGCACTTCACAGAGCACATATAATGAAGACCTAATTAGGCAACTTAATGCACTTTTTTCACCAACATTTGATTTAATTCAAAGTAGTATAAGTGACCTTTCTAACGAGGTCAAACATTTTGCAGCGAGGATCACACACATGGAGCAGAGGGTTTCGGATATTGAGGATAGGGAGATACAAAGAGACCAACTGACCCAAAGCATGTCAACCCAAGTAGAAGCAATTAAGGCAAAATTAGACGGAATAATATTAGGGTAATTGGCCTAACTGAAGGGATTCGGGATGGAGAGCTCAAAGAGTTTGCAGAGGGAGAACTAGTACATCTACTTAAAATTGATAAAAAAAGAACCTTTAATAAGGGTAGAAAGAATTCACAGAATAGGCCCACCTAGGCAGCAAATGGGGAACATATCAACAGACCAGTCATCATGAAAGTATTAGACTTCCAAGATAAAATTAAGATATTCAATGCATATAGAAAATTAAACAATGAGCTACTATATGAAGGGAAAAAATTATTATTATTTAATGATTTCTCGATAGAAACTTCTAATAAAAGGAGGGTGATGGCCCCGCTATGCTCAAAACTCATACAAGCAGGATGGAAAGCCAGAATGCTGTACCCAGCCAGAATAAATATACAAACCAAGGAGGGAAACAAGTTAATGACAGATGAAGCAGAAGTCAGAGCTTTTTTAGAGGATAATAAAGTCATGGATAAACTATAGGAAGATGGAGGGCGCCCCTAAAAGGTTATGTAAGCATCGGGCCCAACAAAGTGTTTATTTTATGAGGATGTTTTTATGTTTTTTATGTAGAAAATTTCGATTAAAAAATGCTGAATTTGGGTTAATACCCAGCTCCAGCTCCAAGTGGATTAAAGGGATTATAAATTTAAAGATAGATTTTGGTAGTATTGTGGAAATAGTTAGATTAAAATGTCTCTTAAAATTATATCATGGAACATAGGGGGAATTACCTCACCTATTAAAAGGAAGGCCATATTGAATCATGCAAGGAAACTTGGAGCGCAAATAGTTTTTTGCAAGAAACACATTTAAAAAAAGAGGAGGCAACTAGACTTAAGGGAGGATGGATAAAGGAAGCAATTTTCACCCCATGCAGCAAGAGGAAAAAAGGTGTAGCAATTTTATTTAGCAAGACACTAGAATACACGATTAATAAAACTATTTTAGACCCAGACGAAAGGTTCATTATTCTCTCAATTAAAATTAAAGATAAGGAATTTACTCTATGCAATATATATGGCCCTAATAACGAGGATCTAGGCTTTTGGAGAAAGATAAGGGACCAACTGATTACATATGCAGAGAAATCACTGATAGTGGGAGGGGACTTTAATCTCACACCTAATGTACTCTTAGATAGGCAAAAAGAGTTAGGAGTACAAAATCCCAAAAAGATGAGAGTTAAAGGTAGCATGCAGGCTAGAAGGAAAAGGGAAAGTGACATAGTTAAAAGTCTGAAAAAGGATCTGAATATACAAGACATATGGAGAATATATAATCCAGACGGTAGGGAATTTACGTGCCTTTCCAGGTCAACACACACACTATCAAGAATAGATCTATTCCTAGTCTCAGATAGTCTGATCAATGCAATTCAGGAAGCTAGAATTGAGCAGATTACTATATCTGATCACGCTCCCATAAGTATCAATTTTAATGCAACCCCACTAAAGCAGCCAGGAACGTTCATTTTCCCAAAATATCTTGCAAATAATCTTAAATTTATAAATTTTCTAAAAGAAAAATGGAGAGAGTATGACAGATTTAATAATAATTACCGGAATAAAATGAATATTTTTTGGAACACTGCCAAAGCAGTGTTAAGGGGAGAGGTTATTTCTTTTGTAATCAAACTGAAAAGGAAACTAAAACTTAAGAAGCAACAAGTAAATAAGACTCTAACTAATGCCTACACAAGTTTTTTGGGTAATAGAACTAAGGATAATTGGGAGAAATATATTAGGGCAAAGCAGATTAGAGACGAGTTTATCATGGAGAACGAAGTTAAAGAGGATATGAAGAAAGGTGCTAAATTTTACAGATTTGGTAACAGGGCAGGCAGATTTTTACAAATAGTTAGCAATCAAAAGAAATCTACACTTATCACTAAATTAAAATTGGGTGATAGGGAGATAAATAATTTAAAAGAGATACAAGAAACATTTTATGAATATTTTGCTAAACTATTTGCACCGTTTCCTATAGATGAAGGGGTAAAAAAACAATTCTGGGAAACAATAGAGGTACCAAAAGTCTCTTCAGAGCAGTTAGATAAATTAAATGTAAATATCTCAGAAGAGGAGGTTATGCAAACAATTAAAAACTTAGCTAATAACAAGGCTGCTCGCCCTGATGGACTACCCTCTGAATTTTATAAAATACTAGCAGAAGAAATTACGCCCACTTTAACACTTATGCTGAATAAATTCTGGTCAGGAAATCTTATACCACCTAAGGAGTTCAATGAATCTACAATAATTATTATACCAAAACCGGGTAAAGATCCGAAACTATTAGAATCATATAGACCAATTTCTTTCTTGAATATTGATTATAAAATAATAACAAGCATTTTAGCTAAAAGACTACAGCCAATTCTAGAAGGGATAGTCCATCAGGACCAGACGGGCTTTATGAAAGGCCGCACATCCAATATAAACCTGAGAAAACTATATCTAACAATAGCAGACGTATGGTACCAAAAGAAATATAATAAGGAAATAAGGGAAACAGATTTAGCGGTAATAGCACTAGACGCACATAAAGCGTTTGATTCTATAGTGTGGGATCACATATTCACAACATTAAGGAAATTTGGTTTTAATGGAAGTAGTTATAGTATGATTGAACTGCTTTACAAGGAATCACAGGCGGCCATAGTTATAAATAAAAATAAAACACTGTGTTTCCCACTTCTGAGAGGGACACGTCAAGGGTGCCCCCTTTCCCCCTTAATCTTCAATTTAGTCATGGAACCATTGCTTAAAACACTTAGAACAAGGATACCAGGTATAAACATTCAGAAGGAAGAGCTTAAAATTGCAGCTTACGCAGATGATTTACTGATTTTTACTAAACAATCGTCAACAAATTTTAAATTAATATGTTACTTAGTAGAGCAATTCGGACTAATATCCGGATACAAAATTAATAAAAATAAATCAGAAGTGTTATGGTTACATAAGAACAAAGATTCAGATAATCAAACTTTTAAAGAAGTAAAACACTCATTGTTATATCTCGGACTAAAATTCTCGTGAAAGAAGCAGTTAGGAAATTCTCAGATACCCTGAAGAAGTGGGAAACCTTGCCCTTATCTCTATATGGTAAAATTAACTTAGTTAAAATGATAGCACTACCTCGACTGCTTTATATTTTTCAAAATATTCCTTTGCTTTTGAAAAATTTAGAAAAGAAGGAAATAAACTCAGCTATTAGATCATTTCTTTGGGGAAAAAAAGAAAATAAGATTAAGCCATAGGAAACTGATACTACCAAAAAAATCACTGGGGATGGCCCTACCGGACATAGGGCTATATAATCTTGTGACAACAGGAAAAATAGCGATTGACTGGCTGTTAGATATAGGTCATTTCACCATACCAGGGATTGAAAAACAATTAGCTAAACCTCCTTACTTGAAAAATTTACTACATTTGGAAATTAAAAAACTTCCTCTTTATTTTAGAAGAGTAGATGTATTAAAAGATTCAATAATAGCATGGCATAAAATTTGTAATAAACTAGGGCTGAAATTTGCAGTTTCTAAATTCCTGGCAATTAAGGGAAACCAAGAGTTCCAATCAGGTTTTTTAACAGAGGTGGGGTCAAAATGGGAGGAACACGGACTAATTAATGTGACACAAGTAATAAACAGGGAAAAATCTAGTCCTAAGGTCATAGATTTTGAGATGGCCCAATCGCAATTTCAGTGCAGGAAGGAACATTATTACGCATATATTCAATTAAGAGACTATTGTCAGAAACTTATAAGAATACACGGGAAAGACTGGGAATACCCAGCTTTACTGCCAGTCTAATGCATATAAAAATAAAAAAAATTCCATCTCACTATTATATGGTATTTTAAATCAAATAGGTTATGAGGAACAAATAGATAAACTCACAGCAAAATGGCAGGATATATATTTCCCGAATCTAACATCGGAGACCATTCTTAAAAGC
Organism: Bombina bombina; assembly: GCF_027579735.1. Classification (NCBI taxonomy): domain Eukaryota; kingdom Metazoa; phylum Chordata; class Amphibia; order Anura; family Bombinatoridae; genus Bombina; species Bombina bombina. Next base: position 1,332,026,718 of record NC_069499.1, read on the forward strand.
ATTGAAATGGTAGATAGAGCTACATTAGCAATGTCCCTCCGTGAACAACATATAAAAGTGATATGGATGACTTATATAACGCCAGAAGTATTGAATAAATGGGGAAAAGGACACAATAAATATAAATGTGAGAAATGTAGAAAGGAGAATGCCAACTTAATGCACTGTCTATGGGAGTGCCCTAAACTACAAAGATTCTGGAAAATGGTAGAATTTTGGGCTAATAAAATCTGTAACAGCCAAGTGTTACTGCAAGCAGAACATATTATTTTTTTTAAATTTAACGCCTAGATTTAGAGTTCTGCGGCCAAAGGGGTGCGTTAGCTACGCGTGCTTTTTTTCCCCCGCACCTTTTAAATACCGCTGGTATTTAGAGTTCACAGAATGGCTGGGTTTTCAGTGCGTTAGGCTCCAAAAAGGGAGCGTAGAGCATAATTTAACGCCACTGCAACTCTAGATACCAGCAGTGCTTATGGACGCGGCCAGCTTCAAAAACGTGCTCGTGCACGATTCCCCCATAGAAAACAATGGGGCCATTTGAGCTGAAAAAAAACCTAACACCTGCAAAAAAGCCGCGTTCAGCTCCTAACGCAGCCCCATTGTTTTATGGGGAAACACTTCCTACGTCTGCACCTAACACTCTAACATGTACCCCGAGTCTAAACACCCCTAACCTTACACTTATTAACCCCTAATCTGCCGCCCCCGCTATCGCTGACCCCTGCATATTATTATTAACCCCTAATCTGCCGCTCCGTACACCACCGCCACCTACATTATAGCTATGTACCCCTAATCTGCTGCCCCTAACACCGCCGACCCCTATATTATATTTATTAACCCCTAATCTGCCCCCCCCAACGTCGCCTCCACCTGCCTACAATTATTAACCCCTAATCTGCCGAGCGGACCGCACCGCTCCTATAATAAAGTTATTAACCCCTAATCCGCCTCACTCCCGCCTCAATAACCCTATAATAAATAGTATTAACCCCTAATCTGCCCTCCCTAACATCGCCGACACCTAACTTCAATTATTAACCCCTAATCTGCTGACTGAATCTCGCTGCTACTGTAATAAATGGATTAACCCCTAACACTAACACCCCCCTAAGTTAAATATAATTTAAATCTAACGAAATAAATTAACTCTTATTAAATAAATTATTCCTATTTAAAGCTAAATACTTACCTGTAAAATAAACCCTAATATAGCTACAATATAAATTATAATTATATTATAGCTATTTTAGGATTTATATTTATTTTACAGGTAACTTTGTATTTATTTTAACCAGGTACAATAGCTATTAAATAGTTAAGAACTATTTAATAGCTAAAATAGTTAAAATAATTACAAAATTACCTGTAAAATAAATCCTAACCTAAGTTACAATTAAACCTAACACTACACTATCAATAAATTAATTAAATAAAATACCTACAATTACCTACAATTAAACCTAACACTACACTATCAATAAATTAATTAAATACAATATCCACAAATAAATACAATTAAACCTAACACTACACTATCAATAAATTAATTAAATACAATATCTACAAATAAATACAATGAAATAAACTAACTAAAGTACAAAAAATAAAAAAGAACTAAGTTACAAAAAATAAAAAAATATTTACAAACATCAGAAAAATATTACAACAATTTTAAACTAATTACACCTACTCTAAGCCCCCTAATAAAATAACAAAGCCCCCCAACATAAAAAAATGCCCTACCCTATTCTAAATTAAAAAAGTTCAAAGCTCTTTTACCTTTGAACATGCCCCAAAGAATTCAGCTCTTTTGCCTGTAAAAAAAACACATACAATACCCCCCCCCAACATTACAACCCACCACCCACATACCTAATCTAACCCAAACCCCCTTTAAATAAACCTAACACTAAGCCCCTGAAGATCTTCCTACCTTATCTTCACCATACCAGGTTCACCGATCCGTCCTCGGAAGTCTTGATCCAAGCCTCGGAAGTGTTGATCCAAGCCCGAGCGGGGGGCTGAAGAGTGACGTCCATCCTCGGGCTGAAGTCTGGATCCAAGCGGCGACTGAAGAAATCCATCATCGGGCTGAAGTCGGAAGTCCATCATCGGGATGAAGTCTTCTATCAAGCAGCATCTTCAATCTTCTTTCTTCCGGAGCGGAGCCATCTTGTTCCCAGCCGACGCGGATCCATCCTCTTCTAACGACGCCTACTAGCCGAATGACGGTTCTTTTAAATGACATCATCCAAGATGGCGTCCGTCGAATTCCGATTGGCTGATAGGATTCTATCAGCCAATCAGAATTAAGGTAGGAAAATTCTGATTGGCTGATGGAATCAGCCAATCAGATTGAGCTCTCATTCTGTTGGCTGATCGGAACAGCCAATAGAATGCGAGCTCAATCTGATTGGCTGATCGGATCAGCCAATCGAATTGAACTTGAATCTGATTGGCTGATTCCATCAGCCAATCAGAATTTTTCTACCTTAATTCCGATTGGCTGATAGAATCCTATCAGCCAATCGGAATTCGACGGACGCCATCTTGGATGACGTCATTTAAAGGAACCATCATTCGGCTAGTAGGCGTCGTTAGAAGAGGATGGATCCGCGTCGGCTGGGAACAAGATGGCTCCGCTCCGCTCCGGAAGAAAGAAGATTGAAGATGCTGCTTGATAGAAGACTTCATCCCGATGATGGACTTCCGACTTCAGCCCGATGATGGATTTCTTCAGTCGCCGCTTGGATCCAGACTTCAGCCCGAGGATGGACGTCACTCTTCAGCCCCCCGCTTGGTCTTGGATCAACACTTCCGAGGCTTGGATCAAGACTTCTGAGGACGGATCGGTGAACCTGGTATGGTGAAGATAAGGTAGGAAGATCTTCAGGGGCTTAGTGTTAGGTTTATTTAAGGGGGGGTTTGGGTTAGATTAGGGGTATGTGGGTGGTGGGTTGTAATGTTGGGGGGGTATTGTATGTGTTTTTTTTACAGGCAAAAGAGCTCAATTCTTTGGGGCATGCCCCGCAAAGGGCCCTGTTCAGGGCTGGTAAGGTAAAAGAGCTTTGAACTTTTTTAATTTAGAATAGGGTAGGGCATTTTTTTATTTTGGGGGGCTTTGTTATTTTATTAGGGGGCTTAGAGTAGGTGTAATTAGTTTAAAATTGTTGTAATATTTTTCTAATGTTTGTAAATATTTTTTTATTTTTTGTAACTTAGTTCTTTTTTATTTTTTGTACTTTAGTTAGTTTATTTAATTGTATTTATTTGTAGGTATTTTATTTAATTTATTTATTGATAGTGTAGTGTTAGGTTTAATTGTAGATAATTGTAGGTATTTTATTTAATTAATGTATTGATAGTGTAGTGTTAGGTTTAATTGTAACTTAGGTTAGGATTTATTTTACAGGTAATTTTGTAATTATTTTAACTAGGTAACTATTAAATAGTTCTTAACGATTTAATAGCTATTGTACCTGGTTAAAATAAATACAAAGTTGCCTGTAAAATAAATATTAATCCTTAAATAGCTACAATATAATTATAATTTATATTGTAGATATATTAGGGTTTATTTTACAGGTAAGTATTTAGCTTTAAATAGGAATAATTTATTTAATAAGAGTTAATTTATTTAGTTAGAATAAAATTATATTTAACTTAGGGGGGTGTTAGGGTTAGAATTAGCTTTAGCGGTTAAAAAATTTATTAGAGTAGCGGTGAGCTCCGATCGGCAGATTAGGGGTTAATACTTGAAGTTAGGTGTCTGCGATGTTAGGGAGGGCAGATTAGGGGTTAATACTATTTATTATAGGGTTATTGAGGCGGGAGTGAGGCGGATTAGGGGTTAATAACTTTATTATAGTAGCGGTGCGGTCCGCTCAGCAGATTAGGGGTTAATAAGTGTAGGCAGGTGGAGGCGACATTGAGGGGGGCAGATTAGGGGTTAATAAATATAATATAGGGGTCGGCGGTGTTAGGCGCAGCAGATTAGGGGTACATAGCTATAATGTAGGTGGCAGCGGTGTACGGAGCGGCAGATTAGGGGTTAATAATAATATGCAGGGGTCAGCGATAGCGGGGGCGGCAGATTAGGGGTTAATAAATATTATGTAGGGGTCGGCGATGTTAGGGGCAGCCGATTAGGGGTACATAGGGATAATGTAGGTGGCAGCAGCGTGCGGTCGGCAGATTAGGGGTTAAAAAATTTTAATAGAGTGGCGGCGATGTGGGGGGACCTTGGTTTAGGGGTACATAGGTAGTTTATGGGTGTTAGTGTACTTTAGAGCACAGTAGTTAAGAGCTTTATAAACCGGCGTTAGCCCAGAAAGCTCTTAACTACTGACTTTTTTCTGCGGCTGGAGTTTTGTCGTTAGATTTCTAACGCTCACTTCAGCCACGACTCTAAATACCAGCGTTAGAAAGATCCCATTGAAAAGATAGGATACGCAATTGACGTAAGGGGATCTGCGGTATGGAAAAGTCGCGGCTGGAAAGTGAGCGTTAGACCCTTTAATGACTGACTCTAAATACCAGCGGTAGCCCAAAACCAGCGTTAGGAGCCTCTAATGCTGGTTTTGATGGCTACCGCCCAACTCTAAATCTAGCCGTAAGAAAGCAGAAGCCACACACTGCAAAATATTTTTTTTAATGCTAATTGTATTAAGCAGAAACTTAATTTTGAAAGGGTGGAAGGAGGAAAGAGCACCTTCACTTAGAACAGTAAAAAACACAGTGTGGAAACAGTTTATGATTGAGCAAAATGATATTTGGTTTAATGTGGAAGTAAATGTTAGCCGATTTTTTGAAAAGTGGAAGTTTTGGATTAAGGCTCAGGATACAGATACTCAAAAGGAACTTATTTCAAGATTTGAAAATACTGTGTACATAATGGAAAGTAGACTTAGAGGAGAATGGTTATGAGTCAGGTCTGAATGACTATAGAGTAACGGTGATATTAAAATATGTTTTGTTTTGTTTTTTATTATCTTTTCTGTCTTTTTGGAAGTTATGTAAATAACAATATAAATGTATGGGACTGTATGTTTGCTGACTTCTGTCAAAATACAAGCCTGTTTTGATCATGGTAAAAAACTAATAAAAATGATTTAAAAAAAAGAACACATCATCTATAAACATAGCATATATAGCCAACTTGTAAAAAAGCGCACATAAAAGAGACATTGCCTAATATGACTTTTCAACGTTGCAATGATGCAAATACACGGCTCTAAAATTACAAGAAGCAAACCTCAATTTTTCTTAATAGGATTATAATAACTATACCCTATATATAGATCAACATGTATAATGAATGAAGTCCCCCTTATCATGTCCAGTGGCCTCTCATAGATCATACAAAGTATAAATTAAATAATAATGGGGGCAATTAGGGGAGGAAACAAAAGGAGTCAATAGGAATGTTTGCAATAATGTAAAAAGGGGGCTTTTAACATATATAGATTCAGGGGTCAAGTCGAGCGGTAACGCATGGGAACGGAGTTTCTTCACTATTTTTGCAGGTGGAACTAAGTTCCCTCTGGACAGAGAACAGAAACACTTCAGTAAACATTGCTGCTGCTGGTGGGAGGAGCTGTAGCATATTCTGGTTAGAGGGATAGTGAGATTCTCTAGAAATAGGCAGTAAAACTTCCTACAATACACTAAATGTAATACTGTGTTATCAACCCGCAATGTGTGTAACGCATGTTGCTTACATTTCTGTGTGGCTTGCTTGGGGCTAGTAAGCTCCCCTCAGCAGAAATACGACTATTGCACCTTAAGTGTGACAGAGGTGGAGTCTCAGACCCAAAGGCAACCAATCAACCCTTCATTTGCTTTAATTTGCTTTTATTAACCAAAGTGTATAGATTATATGCATACTGTATAAATACAGTGTGTGTGTTTGTGTAAAACAATATTAATTGTAAAAGAGTGGAAGTCTTGGTGAGTTACCACATTTTATAGGACTTGACCCCTGTGTAGATTTAGTATAACATCTGAAAATTATAACCTTTAGAACATCCTGTACCCCCACTCTCAAAAATAGGTAATTATTGAACCTTACTGACTATGGGGAAAAGGGGAAAATGGATAGAATAACTATATGAAGTGGAAATGCTAGAAATGCTTTATCAACATTACCAGCCATAGAATCATTGGGAGGTAGTTTCAGTAATATAATACAGTATACGTGAACATGGTAAGGAATTACATTTTCATAGAGATCAGGTCAGTTAGTTAGAGACAAGTGCTATAAAGTGAGAACATAGGGACATCTTGATTACTGGACAGAAATGTGTGTTAAGGGGGTATTATCTTTAAAGTTGCCATCAATATAGATAGTACTTATTTACACTGGTCTATAATAAACTGGTCATGGGTGAGAGACACATGGGACAAACAGCCATGTAACTTGCATGTATTAAGAAGATTAAAAGCATTATAAAACAATGCTGTAATAATCGCTACACCTAACAAAAGTGCTTTATTTGCCTTCTGCTATAATTAACTAAAGTATCACCAAACTATTAGCCTTTAGATTAATAAGTCAGTCTTTTACTTGGCAGCTATTACAGTACTGGTCAATGTGATGAACCATTAGCTCCACAGTCGTGTAATTTAGCTTACAGGATCTGATGATGATTTATATAAGGTATAATGTAAACTATTAAAATTGCTACCTGGTTTTAAATATCAAATCTTAGGGCATAAGTTAGCTTAGGCAAATAAATACTAGCAGGCCGGGCCATTGGCAGCAGGCGTAGCTTTATACCAAGAAAGGGAAAGTATAACAAATATACAAGATTATAAATTAAATTATCAACGATTTGTTCTCTCCCTGCCAGATATTCCTAAATAGGATATAAAGGGAGCTCGGTGGAAAAAAAATTTACAACATGGCATATTAATAAAAAAGACATTAATTTCACCTATAAACATCAGGGCCCCCGAGTGTAATATGCAACATCAGAAGCCCTCTGGCTCTCACAATACTATCTCTAGACTTTTATTGAACTACATAAGTTTTACTAGGTAGACAGTGGAAGTCCGAATTTTTTTTATCGATGCAATAATATATCGAAACTTCAGGAAACAGACCAAAAGTCCTCATACAGAGGTCCAGTTTACCCCAATCAAAATAAGATATGCAATGGATTTGCAGCAGCCATTAACCAACTCCAGACCTCTACTCTCCAAAGTTCTCCCCATGATTGTGCTGATTGTTCAGGGTCGACAGAATCTCATCCACATTCAGCCACTCTCCGTCCTGTTGAAACAAATCTGTAATAGAGCTGTATATGTCTGCCCGTTTCCAGAGCAGGGTTGCTGACATATCAGTGAACACGGCTTCACCCTTGTAGAACACGGCAGTCAGGGTTACTGAGTGGGTAAACTGTCTATCAGTATTCTCAGGCTCCCTAGAAGGAAAAGATATAGCCAATCTTTTGTTCTTCAGCTTGATCATATTCAACAGGTTACCTGTGAGGCCAACAGCTTGATGCATATTATAAGATATAGAATCTGTGTTGGTAAAAGTTGCTACCGCTATATATCTTGGTGCAGTATAAGCACTTTCTGCAGTATCCTCAATGTCAGGGCAGCGTAGTAAGCATATCCATTAGCGTGATCTCGTGCTCTAATCCACCATCTTCTTTTATCCACCTTATCCATTTTTGCAAGCGAACGTCCAAGTCCGGTGTGATAGTTAAAGGGACAGTCTACACCAGAATTGTTATTGTTTAAAAAGATAGATAATCCCTTTATTACCTATTCCCCAGTTTTGCATATCCAAGACAGTTATATAAATATATGTTTTACCTCTGTGATTACCTTGTATCTAAGCCTCTGCAGACTGCCCCCTTATCTCAGTGCTTTTGACAGACATGCAGTTTAGCCAATCAGTGCAGACTCCTAAATAACTCCACGGGAGTAAGCACAATGTTTATCTATATGACACATGTGAGCTAGCACAGTCTAACTGTGAAAAACTTTCAAAATGCTCTGAGCTAAGAGGCGATTTTCAACAGTTTAGAAATCAGTTTGAGCCTAGCTAGGTTTAGCTTTTTAAAAATACCACCAAGGGAACAAAGCAAATTTGATGATAAAAGTAAATTGGAAAGTTGACTAAAATTGCATGCCCTATCTGATTCATGCAAGTTTAATTTTGACTAGATTGTCCCTTTAAGGCACCTTGAATCTCCACTTTTCTCACTCTCTTGAAGTGCCGTTTGCGTCTCCACACTACTCCCCTCCAGACAAAACGTATTGATCACAAGGTGCTCCAATTTGGCGAAGTGAATGTCAAGAATTTTTAATAATTCCTCTTCCCATGTGGCTTTCATCATTGTGGCTTCTCAAATTAAAGCGGTACAGCAATAAAACATAAGTATCTTTGTATGTGTCAGTGACCGGCACTGCATACCCATCTAACCGGGGGGTGGGGCGCAGTTAACAGCCTCTCCTCACAGGAGTCACCACAGGCCTCAGGAATCCGCTGCAATTCTCAAGATGATTTTGATATCTCTCGGTTCAGGAAAGTGTATTGAATGATAACCACTACCTAATTTCCGAGATTAGATGACTCCACCATCTGTAGGTAGTTGGTGAATTTATCAGCAGGTTACAGACAGCTCCCAATATTGCGACCATTGAAGGTGCTGCCCAGAGACCCGCCCCCAAACAATTTACTTTCAACATGTAATACAAGTGCTAACCCGCTCACGTTAAAAGTTAACTTGAGCGGTGTTTGAGCATGAGGGAAAAATAAATATTGCTTGTCACCTGCCATCTGGCCCATATAATTTGTTTAATTGTGTAATAGTGCTGTAGAGAGAGCGATACATGATGCATAGACAAACAGAAAATTTGCTTGAATAATTAAATATAATTTTGGCCGGAATCTGAGGTGGAGCTACGCTTTACGTGCAGCGGAACATTCGTAGTCTGGAGAACGCACGCCACTGAGAGAGAGCACAACTTTCCCTAGGCACCTCTCACAGCGTGGTACCGGGAGCCTGCAAGGTAGCAGGGAAGCGCTCCACAGATCCTCACGTCCGACAGGAGACCCAGCTGTCAGGGTCACAGCCGGGAGTCAGCGGCTGAAAAAAAGGTAGCTGATACATATCAAGGAGTCGTATGAGTCTGCCCAAAGAACCCGGAGGTCTGTTAAAAGGCAGACGACTCAAGAGGCAAGAGCATTCAACAGAATTCTACGAGTCCTCCCCCCACAATCTCTGTTAAGAGTTGAGAGGTAAGGTGCCGCGGTCATATGCGTAACCCCATCACTCTTCTCCGGAGTAGGGGGAGGGTGGAGGTGTTTCAGAGACACAGATGGGCATTGACAGCAGTTTGTATATCTGCAAAGGTACGGAGAAGGAGACAAGATGAGCAGCTGAGTGATTCCTGCGGCAAGGAGTGCAAAAGCTAAGTTGTGTGGCTCCATTGGTGATACTATATGTTTGGGCAATTGGAAGTGTTTCAGCACTAAAACGGGCCTAAGAGAGTAAGGCTGATATTGGAGCTAGAAAGTGGTATAAGAGGGCTTCTGAGCAAAAGTAAAAAAAAAACTCAGCTAGAAGACTCGCCAGAAACACGGGCCCTCAAGCTCCATTCGAAGCTTGATAAATGGGCCTCATAGACTTGTTATGTTACTCTTAACCACAATTTACAATAGTGTTTGGCCTCCTTAACTAGTTTTTACAGTTGACAATTTGGCTTTTGATTCTTTATACAAGGCCTTCTTAGCACCAAATCACAATATATATATACAGAACTTTAGAATTGTAACCTTCAATAATTACAGAATAATTCAGCAGAATAACTTATACAACTCCCACAAAAAGGCAATAGTTCTCCTTTACGCTATGTCCAAGAGCCTGTTCACAAACATTTTATTCCTATAATCAATACTACACCTTCTAGCGTCTCTTGGTGAGAGGAAAGTTTTACTAACCGCTATTTCTTCTTGCACTCTTTAACTGCTGTGTATAAAAACCCTTTTACATCCTAGGTTTTCTTCTTCTCAAATGTATTTACCTTTAAATGCCTCTTTAAGCTATATGCTATATCAGACCAAGCATTCACCCTATCTGTTTTATATCATATAGTGGTCTTACTATAACCTCAAATCCCCAATCTAAGATCATCTCTAAGCTCTTTACCTTACTAGGTTTTAGCAGATTTTATAATATACCATTACTTCTATATTCTATCACAAATAACAGCTTTTTAGGGCTTTTTCCATTGTATAAGCAATCACCCATATACTTATAGCAAACAAACAGCTGGAATTAATTTGCAGGATGATTTATGCCGTTCTCTATATAATAGACAGTATATATTAAGTCTCTTGAAGTCCAGATCTTTCTACTTGTTCTCTTTCCTCACTAGCAGTGGTTAAGTAGCCAGGCGAGTTAGTGAGCTATTCCTCCTGCTTTTAGCTACTTGCACATTTTTACCAACTCTCAGATGGATATTGAATTGATCCACAAACAACTGCATAAAGAGTTTACTATACACTCTCGGCATGAGGTAAGACAGTATGCAACAAGAATTTCGGAAGTAGAAAACAGGGTGTCAGACCTGGAAGATCTGACTTCATCACAAGAGCAGGGGCTTAGAGAACACGAGAAGAAGCTTAGCTCACTTCAGAATAAAGTAGAAGAATTAGAGAATAGAGCGTGCAGAAATAATTTAAGAGTTATTGGCCTACCTGAATTCCAAGAATATAAAGATTTACTATATTTTGCTTCAATTAAACTACCTGAGTTACTAGGCATACCTACCCCCATTGCGGTCGAAAGGGCACATAGGATAGGACAATTTTGAGAGCAAGGAATTAAGAAAAACGGTAGAAGAACGGTAATCATAAAATATCTTAACTTTCAAGATAAAACAGAAATTCTAAGACAATATAGAAAAGCCTTCTCATTTAAAATAAGGATGACATCATTTCACTGTTTCAGGACTTTTCATTAGAAACTTCTATGTTGAGGAGGGAGATGACGCCACTTTGTACACAAATAATAAATATGGGAATACAGTCGACAGTATTATACCCTGCCAAATTGAGAATTTTTTACAATGGAGAAATTAGGATATTTGACAACAAACTACAAGTTAAACAGTTTATAGAGAGTCTTAAAGAAAAATAGAGAGTAAGATAGTAGGTATTTGATCAAACAGAAGAAGTCATAACGGTAAAGAGAATAATTTTGGTGTAGTGGTACTATAAAGTACAGAGTAGCTACTTTTGGGCAGTATTGTTAATCCATCTACTCCTTGAGGATATGTTTTTATTTTATCTTTTTTTTTTTTTTTTTTTGCCCAACCTCTCCCCTCCCCGCTCGAGGCAGCACGATTTTAAAGTAAAATGTAAAGGAAAGAATGAAGGAAAATAAGTTAGAGATTATGTCATGGAATGTGGGAGGCATAACTTCACCTGTTAAAAGGAAAAGAATAATAAATTCTCTACAGAAATTTTCACCTGACGTTGTCTTATTACAAGAAATGCATTTAAATAGTACAGAGGTAAAAAAATGAAATGGGTAGGAGAGGTAATAGCTACACCCTGTATAGGAAAAAGAAATGGAGTTGCATGTCTGTTTAACAAAAATTTAGAATATAAAATAATCTCACAAGATCTTGATACAGAAGAAAGACTTATAATTATTCAAGTTCAAATTGGCAAACAAAGGTTTGTAATTTGCAATGTATATGGCCCAAACCACATAGACGAAGACTTTTGGTCAAAATTATCTATAAAATTGATCCCCTATGCAAATACGTTATTGATGGTGGCGGGGGACTTTAACATGGCCAAGTGCCCCAAAATAGATGGGATGAATAAAAAAGTAAGCAGACAATATAATAAAGAGGCTAAGATCTTATCCAATTAATGCAAGACATTAAAATTAAGAGATATTTGGCGAATTAAAAATCCAGATGTAAGATTGTACACTTGCAAATCGAAAACGCATAAGACAAAAAATATACCAATTTTATAAAAAAAATATTGACATCTTTAGTTCATTCTCTGGTTATAAAATTAACATATCTAAATCCAAAATACCATGGCTAAATAAAGGAGAGGAGAGTATAGAATCAAGCCCCTATAAGGAAGCTGTGGATTATATTAAATACTTAGGAATATATATAAATAAAAATCCAGCTGAGTGGTATGAAATTAATTATAGTAACCTTTGGAAATCAGTTGCAGATAAATTAACAAGATGGGAAAAATCTCCACTATCAATTTCTACAAAAGTACATTTGATTAAAATGATAATAGTGCTGCAGGTACTATTCCTATCACAAAATATGCCAATCTTTTTAAGGGAAAAAGATATTAAGAAGTTTCATAAGCAATGTTCAAAATTTCTATGGAATGGGAAAAAAACAAGAATAGCATTATATAAATTGATGCAGAATAAAGAGGTAGGAGGGTTAGGATTACCTAATTTAAAATTTTATAATTGGGCTTGTTTATGTAAGGTGGCCAGTGACTGGATAACAGAATTTTAGTAACCCCTTTACATATAGAAATGGAACTAACAACCCCAGCCATACCATCAGGATTATTACCTATGCCAGAAGTAGATATCCCAAAATCAATTAGAAATAGGAAAACACTCTTTAACATTATCAGGGCATGGAAGAAGCTAAATAAAGAATTGCAGATAGAGTATCATCTATCAGAATATTGACCGATATGGGGCAACTCATCTTTCGCTGCGAGTTTAGTTACAAATTTGTTAAAAAAAATGGAATGGCCTAAGATATGTATTTTAATTAGAGAATCGTAACTTGAAGACAATTAAATCGTTTTCACAGTTAAAACAAGATTTTAATCACGGGGGAGGAGCCTGCTGCATGCGTGAGGATGGCAGCAGAGAACTGAAGCTCCTATGTTCTCCCTGACGGAATACTAAGCTAAAGGAGTTAAGCAATATACTTAGAAGCTATAAAAGTAAGAAAAAAAAAGGAGCAAAAATAGAGCGGTAAGGACCCGGTCAAGATATGGTCAAACAAATAGAATAAAGTAAGAAGAGAAACAAGACGGCACATACACAATACAAACAAACATAAACACATCTGGTGTGGAGGAAGAGAGCGAAGTGTATGTGCGGCGGCAGGTGAAGGGGAGGAGAGCTGAGGTGTGGTGAGGACTTGGAGCCACCCGGGCGAGTGTTTGTGTTCAGAAGAGGCAGAGAGCCTGGCTCGGTTGCTGTGAGCTGAGAGACACTAAGGAGTTGAGCGACCGGATTGAAGGAGAAAGGAGACTGAGGTCACGGAGGTGCCGGGTCCAACAATCGGACTAGAAGGCAAAGTAAAAAGCACCCAGGTGATAGGCGGTGAGCCTAGGAAATACACCCTCAGCGGAGAAAGCGGCGTGGAGCAACAAATAAAGACCGCATATGTGAAGTCAGAAGAGACCGGGTCCAGACAGCTCAGGTAAAGTTCTGTGGACACACAGTTGTATAATAGTAATACTGGGGAGAAAGCTTAAGGTTGATATTGGTGGTGGAAATTAGCGGAGGACACAAACTGTCATATGAACAGAGGGGCATAGAAGGTAAAGACGCTTATATCAATATGCTGAATAACCCCCAAGTATAGAAGAAGAAAAAAACACCCAACTAAAAGCACAAACCTGGCCCTTAGGAGAAGCTGCATATAATAAGGGTGAGCTACAAAATAAAACGCTGATCTGGGTAATTACAGCCTCTACATACAGAATTTTAAAAGAAAGAGATAAGCTGCAAAGAAAAATTAGATCTAAGTAAATAGTGAAAAATAAAAGAAGTTAGAGATAAATGGCTTCAAAAAAAGTGACTAAACAGGATAAAGGCAACAAAAATAATAAATCCCCAAGTGTGAAGGATAACCCCTTTTTCCAAAATTTGAGTATGGAGGCCCATACTAGCCCCAAAAGCACAGGGGTAAAACCAATGGAAAATTCAATAGTTATGGGCAACCAGATAAATATGGATGAGATAAAGAATTTGGCCACAAAAGAGTACATTTTGTCTATAAAAGACTGCATAGTAGCTGAACTGGCAGAAATGAAAAAAGATTTGAAAGATGTGGGCCAAAGAATTAATGCAGTGAAGAACCAACAGGAAGAAATGAGGAAAGACCTTAAGCAGGCCAATGAAACTATATATGCTCAAACTTGCATAATAACTGAAATACAAAATAAATTAGCAGACCTAGAAGACAGGTCTAGAAGGGGGAATTTGAGGATAAAGGGAATACCGGAAGAAATCAAAACAGAAGAACTAAGATCATTTACGCAGAAATTTTTGAGCTCACTTACCCCAAATACGCAAGCTGGAGATATAAATATTGTAAGAATACATAGAACAATGAATCATGGTATTCCAGGGAGAGTAAGAGATGTGATACTAAACTTACAAGAATTTGAGTTAAAAGAACGAATATTAGGCATTGCAAAAAAGGAACATACTCTTAAATATCAACAATGGGAATTACAGATTTTTGCGGATTTGAGTGCGGCAACAATAAAGAAGAGGAGAGATCTCAGATTTCTAACCAGACCCCTGCAAGAAAATGGGATCAGATATAAATGGACATATCCTTTTGGCCTAATAATTTCTTATAAGGGGGACACAATATGTTATAGAACAAAGGATGATATATGGCAAATAAAATCCAAATTACAAATACCGATAGAAGTACCTGAGGATTTTGAGAGAGAAGAACATTATGAGACATGGCAGAGATCCTATGAGAAAGGTCAACAACAAAAGAAACAGACTTGGGAAGAAGTCAAAAAAAAGAAGGGTCACCATGCAAATCAATTTACCCCAGTATTGAATCATACATAATGTGGTAGAAATGTGTGTGGGAAAAAATAGCTGCAATATAGGATTAATATAGCTATAATAAAGGGACTTAGCCCCTTAAGGGCATACAGGAAGGGTATTAAGATGTCTTCTCTCTTGCTCTTTCTCTTTCTTTTTTATCTTTTTATAGTTTTCCTTTTTTTTTTTTTTTTTCCTCACAGAAGCCCACCTGTCAGGCGGACGCTAAATTTTACAACACAAATAACTTTTTTTTAAGACACTAGAGATTGCACAATGCACTGGAGTTTTATTTTTCACAGTATGTAATAGTTTTTCTGCATAAACCTTAAAAAAAAAGGAAGAGAAAAAAGATTTATTTATTTTTTTTCCCCTATAGGGGAAAGAACACTTTACCACGTATTAGATTTAATTAATATAATGTTGTTTACACAACATATTGTATCACAAGTGTGATTTTTTGTTTCCCCTTCTCCTATGCTTTAGAGAATGCACATTTTATTAATTTGCTTAACATATGTTGGATCTCCAACACCTAACATTTTGCGTGGACCCTCCTTTTTTTTTTTTTCTCTTCCTCAAGGAGAAGAACACTTTTTCACCTATCAGATCTTATCAACGTAAGGTTGTTTATACCACACCCAGTATCACGTGTGTTTTTTATTCATTCATTCTTTCTTTCTTTTTTTTTTTTCTTTTTTTCTCCTCTTCACTCACATATGGAGAAGCACATTTTACAACTTCTTGGTCTTTTTCCAAGAGGTTGTACACACAACACTCAATAACACGTGTGGTTCCATTTCTTTTTTGAATACCTCATAAGGTAGAGCATGACTAAGTGCTTTGAGGCCTCTGGTTTTTTTTTTTTTTTTTCCCTCTCTGTAAAAGAAGAGGAATAATTCCATCAGGGAGAAAGGTCTACCCTTTGGGTACCATTGAGTTTATGTTTTGTGTGTTTTGTTTAGTTGATATGTATGTAACTAGTATGTCTATGTCAGGGTTTATAAGATTGATTTATGGAATAAAGCATAAAGTTTTTTGGTTAAATATGGGCACATTGGATAATATCATGGAATCTCTTTGGGAGAGATATAGATCAAAATTAATGATATAAATATTATTTCTTTAAATGCCAAAGGGAGATGAAGAAATTAAAAGGGAATATATTGTTATTTCAAGAGACCCATTTTAGAAGGAATAGAGAACCTAAGTTTATGGATGAAAAATATAAAATATGCTATATGGCGTCGGATAGAGGTAGGAGGAATGGAGTCTGTATCTTAATACAAAAAAACATGAACTTTCAATTAAAGGAACAAATAAAAGATGAAGAGGGAAGATATTTAGGGATAAAAGGAAAATTACAAGAGGAAACAGTGACAATATTTAATGTGTATGGCCCTAATACTAAACAGAATGTATTTTTCAAGAAATTAATTAACCCCATTTTGGATTTCCAAGAAGGGGTGACTATATAGGGAGGAGAATTTAATGTAACTTTGGATCCATTGCTAGATAATTCGAAAAAAAAAATCTGCTACGTCTAAATATATAGTAAATCAAGTTAACAATTGTCTAAGACAGTTAGATATGTATGATTCATGGAGATTGGTAAATCCAGATCAAAGAGATTATACTTTTTATTCATATCCACACAGGTCTTATTTAAGATTAGATTACCTCTGTCTAAATGTAAAAGGGTTATCAAAACTACAGGAAATTCAAATATTACCAATGACATGGTCGGATCACGCTCCAGTAAAGATGAATTTAGAATGGGGAACACAGGAGAAGTATCAATATACTTGGAGAATGGATGACTACATTTTAAAGAGATTAGAAGATAAGGATAAGATAGCAAGAATAATGGAAGAATATTTTGACATAAATAATACAGAGGATATATCAGTAATGGTCCTCTGGGATGCACATAAATGTGTTATGAGAGGAGAGCTAATTAAATTGAGAGAGGAACAAAAAAGGTTAAGGGATAAATTTTTCCAGGAGACAATGAATAGGATTTATAAATTAGATAGGAATCATAAACTAGACCCAGATAATAAAAAGATCTTAGAAGAGCTAGAGATGGAAAGAAAGAATATACAGGAATACTGGTCTAATATAAATTAAAAAAAAAGCAATTTGGTTAAAACGTAAGTATTACACAGAAGGGGATAAAAATGGACGGCTTTTGGCTAGGGCGATTAAGAAAAAAGAAATAAGTAACGGGATATATAAATTAAGAAATGATAAAAAGAAACTCTGTAAGAACCAACAAGAAATTAGTACCCAATTTGAAAATTTTTATAAATCCCTATATAATATAGACTCCCGAAATAGAGAAGACATCGATTGGAATATGTATATAAATAAAATAAAATTAAATAAAATTACAGATTTGGAAAACCAAAAGTTAGAGGAAATAATAACAATACAGGAAATACAAGAGGCGATTGAATCTCTCCCAGAAGGAAAAGCCCCAGGTCCAGATGGGTTCACGGCTGCCTATTATAAAAATTATAAGGATATTTTAATACCACACCTATGGAGGTTATTTAGGTCAATAGATGAAGGGAAGAAATTTTCCACAGAAATGCAGGAAGCCTGTATAATAGTGATTCCCAAACCGGACAAAAACAAGGAAGAGGTTAAAAATTATAGACCAATGTCACTTTTAAATTTAGATTTAAAAATTTACGCAAAAATTATAGCTAATCTTTTAAGAAATATATTGGAAAGAATTATCCACTTAGATCAAGTAGGCTTTGTCCAGAACAGAGAAGCTAAAGATAACATTATTAAGAATATATATTTGATTGAATATGTGCAACATAAAAATATACCATCAGTATTTATTTCGGTGGATGCCGAAAAGGCATTCGACCGGGTTAAGAGGTCATTCCTAGAAAGAACATTAGGTTTATTTAATATTAATCAGGTAATGATCAAGAGGATAATGGCCCTATATTCAAATCCAACAGCTAAGATAAAGATAAACGGGAGTATGTCTAATAGCATTGAGATACATAATAGAACTAGGCAAGGATGCCCATTATCCCCAACACTATTTATTTTATCTATAGAAATTTTAGCAGCACATATTAGGTACAATAACATGATAAAGGGGATCAAGGTACGAGATAGCGAATATAAAACGTCTTTGTTCGCAGACTACATCCTCCTGTCTCTATCTGACCCGGTTTCCTCAATTAAAGAATTAAAGGAAGAGTTCAAGATATTTGGGACCCTATCTAATTTTTCAGTCAATTTAGACAAATTGGAAATACTACATGTAGAAATAGATGATAAGATACAACAAGATATACTTAAGATCTCACCCTTTAAAAAGGTAGAGACGGTGAAATATTTAGGGATAGTTCTAGCGAAATCAGTGAGGGAAATGTGTGACCTTAATTATATTAAACTTAAGAAAACTATAACAAATGAGCTGTTATCTTGGTTCCCTAAAAGGATATCATGGTTAGGGAGGATAAATATAATTCAGATGAATATTTTACCTAGATTTTTATACCTGTTACAAGCATTACCAATCCCATTGCCGACTAAATACATAGCAGAAGTACAAAAAATAATTAATAATTATGTATGGGGAAAATACATCCAAGAATAGGTATAGAGACTATGTATAGGAAAATAATGGAGGGAGGATTGGGGTTACCCAATCTGGCTAAATATAGACAGGCGTCTATGATTCAAAGGGTAATAGAATGGCACGTGAAAGAGAAAGGGAAAAGTTGGGTAAAATTGGAAGGAGACCTTATAGACAGGAAGATGTTAAGCAATCAGTGTTGGGTATACCCAAAGGATAGATCTATAAAAATAGAGAATTATAGTATAATGAAAGAAAATTTCAAGATATGGGATAAAATAACTAGGAAAAAAGGGGAAATATCATCAATTCCATCTCCATTATTAGCCCTAGTAGAGAACAAACATTTTTTTGCCGGGCAATTTAAAGGGGATGAAAAAGAGAACAGCTACCACATTATAGACTTAACAAAGAGGGGCAAACTGAAATCACAGAATGACCTTCCAATGAAGGGCTTAATGGAAATAACGGACTGGTTTACTTACTCACAGGTACACCATTATGTAAAAACAATTAAAGATAAAGAGAAGATTTTCAGAGCATTAACAAAAATGGAGAATCTGTGTAATGCTAAAATAATATAAAACATACTCTTTCTAAGGCATATAGTATAGTACAAGAGCACAAAGCACCCCTCCCAACTTATTGTAAGAATTGGGTTGGTGAATTAGAACGAGATATAGACCATAGTACATGGTTAAATATATTCCAGAATACAGCTAAATCTTCCGTCTCAGCTAGAATGGTGGAACAAAACTTAAAGATATTAACAAGGTGGTATTTAACTCCGATTAGAATCAAAAAATTATACACACATACTCAAGATAGTTGCTGGAGAATGTGTGGGGAAAAGGGATCACTATCACATATCATGTGGTTTTGCCCCAAAATAAGGCTTTTTTGGGGGTACATATTACAAGTAATAGAAGGGAAGATAGGAAGAAATTACAGAACTTTAATACTGCTATACTAAATAATCTATAATTCAAGGGAGATAAAGTTAGAAGATATTTATATCAGATTATGCTTAATAGTGCAAAGAATCTAATTTTGTCTAAGTGGAAAACAGCAGGGGTTCCTACAAAAGAAGAATGGATAAAAAAAGTTAATGTAAATTTGTTGAATGAGGAATATTATTTTCTGTATAACAATAGATATGAGACTCCTAGGGAAGCAAAAGCTTTGTGGGAGAGGTTAATAGGGGTCTCTCCATCTTCCTCAGAGCAAAGAGGCGGGCAAGGAAGTAATAGTCCAAAAAGGAGTTAATACAATTATGCGGTGCTCATATAAGAAAACTTTAGAGATTGTTATTATTTTGGTAAACCCTGTGTGTGTAGCTTTGTTTGTATGTCACTTTTTAAAGAAAAATAAAAAAGATTGAAAAAAAAAAACAACAAGATTTTAATCTGTCAAACAAAGAATTTTTCGCCTATCTTCAAATTAGACAATATTACTTTTCTATAACAGAGAAATATGGGAACAATTGGTCTTTGGAAGAGATAGATCATGGGATCAAATTATATAAAGCTGGTCTGACATCTATAGTCGTTTGGTACAATATGATAATGCAAAACAAAGGTAAGGGAAACTTAGAGTTAATATACAATAATTGGAGAAGAGAATTTACTGAGATAACATTGGAATAAGTTGAAAATTCCTTTAAATTAGCACAAAAATGTGTCAAAGCACAAGGGTTTAGAGAATCACAAATGAGAGTGATGAACCAGCAAAGATATCTAAATGGTATCCGTCGAAAATTACATGTTGTACTAGATGCTCGTACCTGGGTGCAGATCTTGTACATTGTCTATGGAACTGTCCCAAGGTGAGGAAATTTTGGATAAAAATGAACTATTGGCTGAATAGATTTTTAGATAGGCCAGTGAGCTTAACGGTATTAGATATAATCTTTTTACATGATAAATTACATTTAAAAAAAATAAAAATTAATTAATGTAACCATCTTGATCAGCAGAAATATCTTAGTTCATGGAAATCCAAACATAGCCCAAGTCTAAACAATTTTAAAAAGAAAATTCTATTACAGATTAGTCTAGAGCAATATGAACCAATTCGATTCTCGGAAATCGTTGTCAAAAAATTCTTTAATAAATGGCTAAAAGTAATACTTTCATATACAGAGGACATGCAGAAACAAATAATTGTATATTTAAAAAATCAGATTATTTCTGCATGTCAGTATTGACAGGAGAATTCCCAGAGTCTTGGTTATAATAAGGTCAATGCAGTAGTGCCTCCTGGAGGGCAGGGAGGGAGAGAGAGGGATAATGTTTTATTTTTGTGGGGGGTTTTTTGTTTCCTGTTTTAGTTCGATTTTTGGTCCATGTCTTTTTTTTTCTTTTTTTTTCTTTTTTTCAGATCTCTCTTTCGCTATGAGAGTTGAATCTAATCATAATTACTATAAATTTGTTTAAGTCGTATTAGAAGGTGAAGGAATAAGGTGTGAGACTAATTGGTCATGGTATAAGTGTAATTGATTTATACAGTAATTGTTAACAAGAATTGTTCCAAGACAGAAAGTATGGAGTTTTGTGATATGTTATATGTGTTATGTTCTTATACAGACAACAGTCTGTTATTATATTTATGTTTTATTTATTTTGTATTTGTACATGGCAAAACTAATAAAAATGTAATGAAAAAAAAAATAGAAAAAGAAAGAAAAAAAAAAAATTATGGCAGTTTACTACCGGGACTTTCAGGGAAGAACTTGCCCAAAATACAGGAGAATTTGTAGCATTTTTGCTATCACTCCATTTAAATAGAAATAGAGCCTTGTTTTATATTATTTACCTTTCAAAACTATATATATTTTTTAAGTAGAAAACCCAAGAGGTATTGATCTAGGCCAATTTTGGTATATTTCATGCCACCATTTCATCACCAAATGCGATCATATTAAAAAAAGTTAACTTTTTCCACAAACTTTGAGTTTCTCACTGCAGTTGTTTACATATCGCTTGTGCAATTATGGCACAAATGGTTGTAAAAGCTTCTCTGAGATCCCCTTTGTTTAGAAATAGCAGGCATGCATGGCTTTGCCAATGCCTTTTGGTATTTAGAAGGTTGCTAATTGCAGTTGCGCACCACATGCCTGAAATTCCTGGCAGTGAAGGGGTTAATCAGGTAGCTTGTAAGGTTCATTTTAGTTTTAGTGTAGAGATTACCCTCTTAACTGACACTTCCCACCCCTGATCCCTTCCCTCCCTCACCCCCAACTGGTTACCACCGTCTGCCAACATGAATATTTAAGGCATTTTTTTCTATTATATATTTTTTAATTTTTAGTTATTTTCTGCAGTGTAGGATCCCCCTTACCCTCCAAACTGCCTGATACCTCCCAAACAGCTCTCTAACCCTCTCCCTCTAACTAGTGTCCACCATCTTAGGTACTTGAAGCAGTCTGCCAGTACCTATAAAACACTTTTTTTCTATATATATTTTTCATTTTCTCAGTGGCGGCTGGTGAATTTTTAGGATGGGGGTGCACAAGATTTTTAGGATGGGGGTGCACAAGACCCTGCCCCTATTAGAACGCCACGCCCCTTTGGAAAACACGCCCCCTTTTTAAAAACCGCGCCCCTTTTATCAAGCCACACCTATTTTTAAAATCCACACCCGTTTGCGAAAGTCACGCCCATCAAATGGCCCCACCCATTTGAAACAGCAGTGTTTTTGGTCATCGTCTTCTTGAGATATCCAGCCCTGGCCTGGGGGTAACTTCAACTGAAGTTTGTGACTGATTCCTCAACATTATTCTCAAGTATCTGCTGATATTGAGTGGAATCCATGAGACCCTCAACAATATTCCCAGTAGTACAGGTCTTTGGAGGTGGTCTGTGGACTGTTTTTGACTGTTCTTATCATCCTTTGCCTATCCGATATTTTACTTGGCCTGCCACTTCTGGCCTTAACAAGAACTGTGCCTGTGGTCTTCCATATCCTCACCATGCTGACTATGTTCCTCACAGTGGACACTGACATCTTAAATCTATGTAATAGCTTTTTGTAGCCTTCCTCTAAACCATGATGTTGAACAATCTTTGTTTTTAGGTCATTTGAGAGTTGTTTTGTGGCCCCCATGTTGCCACTCTTCAGAGGAGAGTCATAGAGAACAACTTGCAATTGGCCACCTTAAAACCTTTTCTCATGATTGGATACACCTGTCTATGAAGTTTAAGGCTTAATGGGCTCACCAAACCAATTTTGTCTTCCAAATTCCAATTAATCAGTGCTAGGTAGTTCCAGGTATTCAAATCAACAAAATAACAAGGGTGCACAAATGTATGCACCTGTCTAATTTTGTTTTGATGCATATTGCACATTTTCTGTTAATCCAATAAACCTAATTTCACTACTGAATTTTTACTGTGTCCTTCATTTATTTGATAGATCAAAATGAAATTACTGATCCAAACAGCCAATTATTTATAACTGAAAATCATGGAAATTGTCAGAGGTGCCTAAACTTTTTCATACAACTGTATATGATTTCATGCACACAAACTGTATTAAAGTTATGTACTCAGATATGAAATATATTTTTATGAAATGTAACATCAATTATATATAAATACTATGCTCCAATACAGCTCACAGGCAGGATATCTAAAAAATATACAAAGGGAACATTTGTTAAAGTTTAAGCTTCAAAAGATTCTTTACTTAATCGCTTAATGAAATTAGATCTCTACAAACAAGATAACCATGTTACCTCTCTGGGGTGACAGAGAAACAATTCTGTACTTTAGTTCTGATATGCTCAATCTTCAGGAAAGTATGTAATTATCCCTTGTATGATATACAAATGATGAGACTAACAATACTTTTGAAGGTGTGAATCCACATATACATCTGGAAAGGTTTTCTAGCTCAGAATCGATGCAAGCATATAGAAGACAAAATTTCATATGAAATGACTTGTACCTAATTTTCATATAGTTTTATATACTCCTATACTTTATTAAGGAATGACTTCAAATATGGAATATATTTATATTAAAGTGGGATAATAAGGAAATATAAATATTGTTACAATAAATCAATCACTACAGAATTCTAATTAAATGCAATGTAATATCAGAAAATGAAATGATTAATCAATTGATTTGAAATAGTTAATAGTATAGCTGATTATTATTATCATACTAAGTATTAAATTACAATCCTTTTAAGTCTCCCAATATGTAATGAATCATCGCGTGCATCATGTCCTCGAAGTGAAAGCTCAAATGCGCCGGAAAATAGATTACAATTCATAATTTTGGAAAGAACAAACGATTTGTGGTTACTTGATCATTGTGTTTTTTAACATTCAAACAATATGCACTGACAAGTTGTTGGCGAATATCAATCCTTCATAGCAAATTAAACTCTAATGGGGAGTATAAATGTGATTGGTAGCAATTATTTATATTTTTGGAGTTAAATGTGATAAATCGGCGACACCATAACTCACCCAACTTGAATCACCACTTTGTTTTTCAAGCAGGAGACAATAAAAACAAGATCCTGTTTGCAAAATGACTATTAAGTTAATCTCTTAAGATATTATCAGTAGTAAGTATATATATATATATTTATATATATATTTATAATATTTAATATTTTGACCATGTCTAATATTTACATTAATATACAAGAATCCATACTCTTCAGTATACTCATGTCTAGTCTTAAAATATACATGCTCAGTTAAATTATATAATAACATATATATTAACCAAATGATTAATCAAAGCTGCGAAATAATAAGTATCTTGAATGTACATTTATGAAAATATATATATTCCTGGATTTAAAGAACCTTCCACTTTATAGAGAAATAAAACCACATCTCAATTATTGTTGCCCTAGCCCCCAGTGTTCGATATTAGGCAATGCAGCCAAAGGCCGTTGCAACATTTATATAAATACACCAACATTTTACTTTCTACAAAAGAAGATTATTTCTATTACACTAGTGCTTAATAATTAACTTCAACGGTAAAGATTAAAACAGAATGTTGATAACTCAAGTACAATTTTTGTAAATTAAGTCAATCCGCCTGTCTTTTTTTGAGGCAAATAAATCAATAACATTTTCAGTGAATGTAGGCATGTCATTGATCAATTGTTTTTCAATTGTGAGCATGGCTAGAGCAGTCAGTCTTTCCTCAGTCATGGTGCTCCTTAGAAATGTCTTAACTCGTTTTAAAGTTGAGAAACATCTCTCAGCCTCAGCAGTTGTCACGGGAATAGTCGAAATAATTTGCAACAGTTTGTAAGTCTCCGAGAAAGTACTGTCCAAGTTATTTTCTATTACAAACTGTAGAAGACTGATGGCACCATTCATATTTCGGAAATCTGGTCTTCTGTAAATTACTCCTAGTTCAGTTTTCAGGCGATCTTTCTGTAATGTGTGATAAACCGCTGATGTTTGTTCAAGAAGCTGATTTGGAAAAATTTTCTCGTAATCCGCAAATTTTTCCGCTTGGAGGAGAGAAACAGCCGAGTAGTGAGTTATAAAAGAAAATCTATCTTTTACTTGATTTGTGATAACATCGCATATTTCTTTAGCTGCCACAGTCTGAGCAATGTGAATATTTTCTCTCTTCCTTTTCCTAGATGTTTCCTCTGTTTCTGATATCGTCATGGTCACTGTGTCCATTCTATTCCTTTCGTTTTCCATTGTCTGCTGGAAAGTGTTAATATGTTTTCGAATAAGTGCCGCATCTGTTTGTGTTTTCTGAAGTTGGTTGTATAACACATCTACATGTGGCATAATATTGTGAAAAACTGTAAGCCAAAACACGAATACCGAGTCTTGTAACATACGCCGAATAGCCCCTGCTTGATTTATAGCTATTTCTTTTTTCGATGTTGACTCTATTTTTTCCATGCATTCAATTAACTGTTCCTTGTTTTCAAAAACTGTATTGACGGTTCGACTCTTGAAATTCCACCTGGTGGCTGAACCATGAGGTATCCTTCTTCTAACAGTTTCATCTAGAATAGCTATCCTTTGTGGCGAGTTACTAAAAAAGTTAGTAATGTCACTTAGATTTGAAAAAAATACTCGAACTTGTTGATTTTGACTGCTTGCTTGGCTGACAATTAAATTGAGCTGATGTGCATAGTAAAGCACAAAATGTGCATTCTTGTAGGTACGTTTAATTATAGCCTGAACACCTGCATGCTGACCACTCATCACGCTTGCACCGTCGTAACTCTGCGATATCAGTTTCTCTGGGTTGTCTATAACTTTTTCCAAAGTAGCTTGAATACACGTAGCTAAAGATTCTGCATCATGTCCAGCTGGATTAGTGAATTCCCAGAATCTCTCAACCGGTTGTCCGTTACCTATAATGTATCTAAAAACAACAACCAATTGGAAGGCAGATGAAACATCAGTAGTTTCATCTGCTATCACTGCTACAAAACTTGCATTTGAGATTTCCTTCTTTATTTGGTTCTGGCAAACAGTAAGCATACAGTCTAATAAATCGTTTTGAATTTCTTTTGACGTTTCTTTAAAAACAGTGGCACTAGCGAGATGTTCTTTTAGAGATGCATCAAGCTCTGCTGAGAAGTTTATAAGACCTCTGAAAATGCCTGGATTTAATGAATCATCGCGTTCGTCATGTCCTCGAAGTGCAAGCTCAAATGCGCCGCAAAATAAAATACAATTAATTATTTTGGAAAGAACATAGCGATTTTTCGTTACTTGCTCATTATGTCTTTTAATATTCAAACGATATGCACTGTCAAGTTGTTGCCGAATATCAACCCTTCCTAGCAAATTAAACTCTAATGTGGAGTTTAAATGTGATTGGGAGCAATTATGTTTATTGGTTTTTTGACTTAAATGTGATAAATCGGCGACACCATAACTCACCCAGCTTGAATCCCCACTTTGTTTTGCAAACAGGAGACAATAAAAACAAAAGAGCCTGTTAGATAATTCACAACCACAAATCCATGGATATTTATCATATACCTCGGGTTTGAATTCTCTTTTGTAATCTCTAGTTTTACATTTTGTCACCTGGGTAAGGTTAAGCATAGGTGTTGGCCTGAGCATTTTAATTTCCATTTTTCTTTCAATGGGCAACATTGAAAAATGTAATTGCTTTAGCTCAGACACACTAATTTTACTAAGTGCCATCTTAACTGTTAGTTTACACACAAAGAACAGTCCTTTGCTCTTATCTAATATATAACTTGTAGGTAGGTAGCTCTGCAGCTGTTAGAAAATATACAACTCAACTTAAAGTAATAGTTTAATAGTTTGGCGGTTGTTATGTAATATATAACTTGTAGGTAGGTAGCTCTGCAGCGGTTTGAAAATATATTAAAAGTTTAATAGGTTTGTGGTTGTTATGTAATATATAACTTGTAGCAGTGATGTGCAGTCACTAGAGGCAGGTGAGGCAGTGCTTCACCTCTCATATGGGCAAAAATATATTTTTTTTATTGGCTTTAAAAAAAAATTGTAAATTTTTTCCCCCAGCATTTTTTTTTCTCACAGCTATATGTTGTGCAATGAAGAGGCACAATCAGGTCTGCCCACCATTACACAACATGCTGCGCCATCTACTGGATGCAAGTGGTTAAGATAATTGCATGGCTCATTAACTGCTTATTTGAGGCAGTCCTATTTGGGCTGAACCAATCTAGTGAGAGGCATTAGTAAGTGGAACATAGGGTTGGGGCTGGATGTTAAATCATATAAAACAAAACAAAAACGCAAAAAAACAACTTTCATATATTTTGTTGCTGTCCTGTGAACCTGCTAGCTTTGCTAAAGTGAAAAAGAGATTTCTGTTCTTCCCCTCTAAGTGCAGTGGAATGTGCCACTGTCACTTCCTGAATCCTTACAGAGCAGGAGAGAGGCACAGAGAGCAGTGTTTCACCCACATCTTATTAAAGTAAGATTTTACTGAAAGATTCTGTTAGTTAAAATGATAATTTAATGAATGTGGTTTAGTGTTTCCTCCCCCTCTGACTCTCATCCCTTATGTAATGAAAGAATCTATAAGCATAATTTGCAGCATTAAAGTAAAATGTATGTTTTAAACATATTTTAATGGGCATGGATTTCTAGATCTCATAATCAGAGCAAGCATTGTGTTATCTGGCAAGAGTTTCTGTTACAATCCTTTTAGACTAAAATCAGATGTTTACTAAGTTGACCAGTTTTCCAAGACACCATTTAAAGGGACATGAAACCCATATGCAAATTTAAATAACTTTCCAATTTACATCTAATATCTAATTTTCTTTATTCTTTTGATGTCCTTTGTTGAAAATCATATCTAAATATGCTCAGTAGCTGCTGATTGGTGGCTGCACATAGATACCTTATGTGATTGGCTCACCCATGTGCATTGCTATTTCTTCAACAAAGCATATCTAAAGAATGAAGGCGTATCCTACTGCCACTGCCTCACCATCCTCTGACGTCACTGCACGTCACTGACTTGTAGGTAGGTAGCTCTGCAGCTATTAGAATATATACAACTCAACTTGCAGTAATAGTTTAATAGTTTGGCGGTTGTTATGTAATATATAACTTGTAGGTAGGTAGTTCTGCAGCGGTTTGAAAATATATTAAAAGTTTAATAGGTTTGTGGTTGTTATGTAATATATAACTTGTAGGTATGTAGGTCTGCTGCTCTGCAGCTGTTAGAAAATATACAACTCAACTTGAAGTAATAGTTTAATAGTTTGGCGGTTGTTATGTAATATATAACTTGTAGGTAGCCTGGTAGGTAGCTCTGCAGCTGTTAGAAAATATATTAAAAGTTTAATAGTTTTGTGGTTGTTATGTAATATATAACTTGTAGGTAGGTAGCTCTGCAGCTATTAGAATATATACAACTCAACTTGCAGTAATAGTTTAATAGTTTGGCGGTTGTTATGTAATATATAACTTGTAGGTAGGTAGCTCTGCAGCGGTTTGAAAATATATTAAAAGTTTAATAGGTTTGTGGTTGTTATGTAATATATAACTTGTAGGTATGTAGGTCTGCTGCTCTACAGCTGTTAGAAAATATACAACTCAACTTGAAGTAATAGTTTAATAGTTTGGCGGTTGTTATGTAATATATAACTTGTAGGTAGCCTGGTAGGTAGCTCTGCAGCTGTTAGAAAATATATTAAAAGTTTAATAGTTTTGTGGTTGTTATGTAATATATAACTTGTAGGTAGGTAGCTCTGCAGCTATTAGAATATATACAACTCAACTTGCAGTAATAGTTTAATAGTTTGGCAGTTGTTATGTAATATATAACTTGTAGGTAGGTAGCTCTGCAGCTGTTAGAAAATCTACAACACTAGTAGGCAACGGCAAGTAGTTTTGCGGTGCTGGTTGTTATAAAATATATTGCAGGCAGCTGTTAGAAAATATCAACTACAACTAATAGGTAATATCTTATAATAATTATAATAATATAGCTCACTATATATAAAATATAAAATGTTAAATATGCCGGTTTACTGCCTAATTTTAGTATCAGCAGCAGCACAGCAGTTTTTAAAAAAAAAAAAAAATTACCTTTTTTTGCAAAACTGCTAATTGCAATCTGATAATTAATTATTCTGCTAAAATACTTAAATGTATTAATGGTAAGCAACCGTGACAGCCGTTAACGGTCAACAACTAGTAGTATCAACAGCAGCACAGCAGTTAACTGCTTTTTTTGTGAAAAAAAACTTTGTTCTTTTTTTGCAAAACTTCTAATTGCAATCAGCTAATTAATCTGCTAAAATACTTAAATTAAATGTATTAATGTTTAATGGTAAGCAACCGTGACAGCCGTCAACGGTCAACAACTAGTAGTATCAACAGCAGCACAGCAGTTAACTGCTTTCTGTATTTGTAAAAAAATAAATAAATAAAAAATATTTTTTGCAAAACTTCTAATTGCAATCTGCTGACAAAAATATTATTTTATTATTCCCAAATTACTCCACTAAACTTACTGACTAAAGCCAATTTTTTTAAGAGAGAACTCTACCTAAGTACTCTAAATGTTAAGTTAAAACACAAAAATAACATTTTTTTCTCACACACACTGGTGTCTGTCTCACACTCACTCTCTAAGTAATCTCAACTCTGTTGTGTAAGTTTAATTAAGTTAACTAACTACAGTTAGTTTAAAAGTTTAAACTAAACTAATAAGCTCAGCAGCTGCAGGCCTGCAGCAAAATAAGGCCCACTGGCCAGTGCCCACTACTAAGGCAGCTTAAGCTAACTATTGGCAAAATTATCTATTAATATAAGTAAGTCTGTCTGTTATGTTATTCAATTAATTTATGTCAGGAGTCCTGGACTCAGTGTCAGCACTCAGCAGCCACCACCAACAACACCACGTCTGCTGCCAGCAAGGGCTAAATCGTTTTTTTTTAGAGGCAAGTAAAGTTGAACAAAACAGGTCAGAGCTCTGTAAACAAGGCTCCTATCCGCTCAACGGCTATCTCCTCAATGCGATTTTCGCGCCGTTGAGCGGGAGGAGCCTTGTGGGGGCGGTCACGTGACGCTAGTAGCGTATCAGAGGCGAGACTCACCATGACAGGCAGACCGTGGGTGGAGCCAGAGCACAGGCTGAAGTCAGCTCGCACACTTCAGCCTGTGCGAATAGGGCTCTATTACCAGTGCCGGGCTGGGAGGAGCAACGCCTGCACAGTGATGCATAGAGATCACTGTGCAGGATAGGGTTTTGCTTGATCGCACGTGCGATCAGTGTCTGCTCTGCCATGTCTCTGCCAGGTGTGCACAGTGCGCGCACTCGCGCAGTGAGAGCAGCCCGAGGAGGAGACGCTAGTGACTGATGCGGTGACGTCAGCGTCCGCCTGGGTCCTAGCTCCCTCCTGCTTCAAATCTAATCTATCCTTGTGTGGTATATAATATTTTTAAATATTACCGGTCCTACAGCAGGCTGAGAGGGCGGCTAGTGGGGTGGCTACAAAAAACAGAGCCTACATTATATTATAATAAATAATAACACACACACACTAATAAAAAAAAAAAAATTAAACAAAAAAAATTAAACATTTTTTTTTTTTTGCTGATTTTTTTTTTTTTTTGGCTCATTTTTTTTTTCCTCCTTGCCCCCTGGGGGGTTCACGTGCGAATGTGCACAACTGGAGGAGCCTCCACTGCATTTTCTTATTTTATATTAACATTTTCTGTAGTTTAGTGGTCCCCGCTCCCCCCTCTGAGGATTGTTAGTTAAAGGGACACTGTACCTAAATTTTTTCTTTTGTGATTCAGATAGAGCATAAAATTTTAAGCAACTTTCTAATTTACTCCTATTATCAAATGTTCTTTATTCTCTTGGGCCTAGATTTGGAGTTTGGCGGTAGATGGGCTGTTAACGCTACGCAGGCTTTTTTCTGGCCGCACCATAAAATTAACTCTGGTATCGAGAGTTCAAAAAAATGCTGCGTTAGGCTCCAAAAAAGGAGCGTAGAGCATTTTTACTGCAAATGCAACTCTCGATACCATAGTTGCTTACGGACGCGGCCAGCCTCAAAAACCTGCTCGTGCACGATTCTCCCATAGGAAACAATGGGGCTGTTTGAGCTGAAAAAAAACATAACACCTGCAAAAAAGCAGCGTTCAGCTCCTAACGCAGCCCCATTGTTTCCTATGGGGAAACACTTCCTACGTCTGCACCTAACACTCTAACATGTACCCCGAGTCTAAACACCCCTACCCTTACACTTATTAACCCCTAATCTGCCGCCCCCGCTATCGCTGACCCCTGCATATTATTATTAAACCCTAATCTAACGCTCTGTACACCGCCGCAACCTACGTTATCCCTATGTACCCCTAATCTGCTGCCCCTAACACCGCCGACCCCTATATTATATTTATTAACCCCTAATCTGCCCCCCTCAACGTCGCCGACACCTGCCTACACTTATTAACCCCTAATCTGCCTAGCGGACCTGAGCGCTACTATAATAAAGTTATTAACCCCTAATCCGCCTCACTAACCCTATCATAAATAGTATTAACCCCTAATCTGCCCTCCCTAACATCGCCGACACCTAACTTCAATTATTAACCCCTAATCTGACGACCGGAGCTCATCGCTACTATAATAAATGGATTAACCCCTAAAGCTAAGTCTAACCCTAACACTAACACCCCCCTAACTTAAATATAATTTAAATCTAACGAAATTAATTAACTCTTATTAAATAAATTATTCCTATTTAAATCTAAATACTTACCTGTAAAATAAACCCTAATATAGCTACAATATAAATTATAATTACATTATAGCTATTTTAGGATTAATATTTATTTTACAGGCAACTTTGTAATTATTTTAACCAGGTACAATAGCTATTAAATAGTTAAGAACTAATTAATAGTTACCTAGTTAAAATAATAACAAAATTACCTGTAAAATAAGTCCTAACCTAAGTTATAATTAAACCTAACACTACCCTATCAATAAATTAATTAAATAAAATACCTACAATAAAACCTAACACTACACTATCAATAAATAAATTAAATACAATTTCTACAAATAACTACAATGAAATAAACTAACTAAAGTACAAAAAATAAAAAAGAACTAAGTTACAAAAAATAAAAAAATATTTACAAACATAAGAAAAATATTTCAACAATTTTAAACTAATTACACCTACTCTAAGCCCCCTAATAAAATAACAAAGACCCCCAAAATAAAAAAATGCCCTACCCTATTCTAAATTAATAGAGTTAAAAGCTCTTTTACCTTACCAGCCCTGAACAGGGCCCTTTGCGGGGCATGCCCCAAGAAAATCAGCTCTTTTGCCTGTAAAAAAAAACATACAATACCCCCCCCCAACATTACAACCCACCACCCACATACCCCTAATCTAACCCAAACCCCCCTTAAATAAACCTAACACTAAGCCCCTGAAGATCTTCCTACCTTGTCTTCACCATACCAGGTTCACCGATCCGTCCTGGCATCCGGTGCTGAAGAGGTCCAGAAGAGGCTCCAAAGTCTTCCTCCTATCCGGCAAGAAGAGGACATCCGGACCGGCAAACATCTTCATCCAAGCTGCATCTTCGATCTTCTTCCATCCGGTGCGGAGCGGGTCCATGTTGAAGCATCCGACGCGGATCCATCCTCTTCTTCCGGCGTCTCCCGACGAATGACGGTTCCTTTAAGGGACGTCATCCAAGATGGCGTCCCTCGAATTCTGATTGGCTGATAGTATTCTATCAGCCAATCGGAATTAAGGTAGGAATATTCTGATTGGCTGATGGAATCAGCCAATCAGAATCAAGTTCAATCCGATTGGCTGATCCAATCAGCCAATCAGATTGAGCTCGCATTCTATTGGCTGATCGGAACAGCCAATAGAATGCGAGCTCAATCTGATTGGCTGATTGGATCAGCCAATCGGATTGAACTTGATTCTGATTGGCTGATTCCATCAGCCAATCAGAATATTCCTACCTTAATTCCGATTGGCTGATAGAATACTATCAGCCAATCGGAATTCGAGGGACGCCATCTTGGATGACGTCCCTTAAAGGAACCGTCATTCGTCGGGAGACGCCGGAAGAAGAGGATGGATCCGCGTCGGATGCTTCAACATGGACCCGCTCCGCACCGGATGGAAGAAGATCGAAGATGCAGCTTGGATGAAGATGTTTGCCGGTCCGGATGTCCTCTTCTTGCCGGATAGGAGGAAGACTTTGGAGCCTCTTCTGGACCTCTTCAGCACCGGATGCCAGGACGGATCGGTGAACCTGGTATGGTGAAGACAAGGTAGGAAGATCTTCAGGGGCTTAGTGTTAGGTTTATTTAAGGGGGGTTTGGGTTAGATTAGGGGTATGTGGGTGGTGGGTTGTAATGTTGGGGGGGGTATTGTATGTTTTTTTTTACAGGCAAAAGAGCTGATTTTCTTGGGGCATGCCCCGCAAAGGGCCCTGTTCAGGGCTGGTAAGGTAAAAGAGCTTTTAAATTTATTAATTTAGAATAGGGTAGGGCATTTTTTTATTTTGGGGGTCTTTGTTATTTTATTAGGGGGCTTAGAGTAGGTGTAATTAGTTTAAAATTGTTGTAATATTTTTCTTATGTTTGTAAATATATTTTTATTTTTTGTAACTTAGTTCTTTTTTATTTTTTGTACTTTAGTTAGTTTATTTCATTGTAGTTATTTGTAGAAATTGTATTTAATTTATTTATTGATAGTGTAGTGTTAGGTTTTATTGTAGGTAATTGTAGGTATTTTATTTAATTAATTTATTGATAGGGTAGTGTTAGGTTTAATTATAACTTAGGTTAGGACTTATTTTACAGGTAATTTTGTAATTATTTTAACTAGGTAACTATTAAATAGTTCTTAACTATTTAATAGCTATTGTACCTGGTTAAAATAATTACCAAGTTGCCTGTAAAATAAATATTAATCCTAAAATAGCTACAATGTAATTATAATTTATATTGTAGCTATATTAGGATTTTTTTTTACAGGTAAGTATTTATCTTTAAATAGGAATAATTTATTTAATAAGAGTTAATTAATTTCGTTAGATTAAAATTATATTTAATTTAGGGGGGTGTTAGTGTTAGGGTTAGACTTAGCTTTAGGGGTTAATACATTTATTATAGTAGCGGTGAGCTCCGGTCGTCAGATTAGGGGTTAATAATTGAAGTTAGGTGTCGGCGATGTTAGGGAGGGCAGATTAGGGGTTAATACTATTTATGATAGGGTTAGTGAGGCGGATTAGGGGTTAATAACTTTATTATAGTAGCGCTCAGGTCCTCTCGGCAGATTAGGGGTTAATAAGTGTAGGCAGGTGTCAGCGACGTTGTGGGGGGCAGGTTAGGGGTTAATAAATATAATATAGGGGTCGGCGGTGTTAGGGGCAGCAGATTAGGGGTACATAAGGATAACGTAGGTGGCGGCGCTTTGCGGTCGGCAGATTAGGGGTTAATTATTGTAAGTAGCTGGCGGCGACGTTGAGGGGGGCAGGTTAGGGGTTAATAAATATAATACAGGGGTCGGCGGTGTTAGGGGCAGCAGATTAGGGGTACATAAGTATAACGTAGGTGGCGGTCGGCAGATTAGGGGTTAAAAAAATGTAATCGAGTTGCGGCGATATGGGGGGACCTCGGTTTAGGGGTGCATAGGTAGTTTATGGGTGTTAGTGTACTTTAGGGTACAGTAGTTAAGAGCTTTATGAACCGGCGTTAGCCCAGAAAGCTCTTAACTCCTGCTATTTTCCTGCGGCTGGAGTTTTGTCGTTAGAGCTCTAACGCTCACTTCAGAAACGACTCTAAATACCGGCGTTAGGAAGATCCCATTGAAAAGATAGGATACGCAATTGACGTAAGGGGATCTGCGGTATGGAAAAGTCGCGGCTGAAAAGTGAGCGTTAGACCCTTTAATCACTGACTCCAAATACCGGCGGTAGCCTAAAACCAGCGTTAGGAGCCTCTAACGCTGGTTTTCACGGCTAACGCCGAACTCTAAATCTAGGCCTTGGTATCTTTATTTGAAATGCAAAAATGTAAGTTTAGTAGATGCCGGCCCATTTTTGGTGAACAACCTGGGTTGTCTTTGCTGATTGGTGGATACATTCATCCACCAATAAAAAAGTGCTGTCCCGAGTTCTAAACGAAGAAAAAAGCTTAGATGCCATCTTTTTCAAATATAGATAGCAAGAGAACAAAGAAAAATTGATAATAGGAGTAAATTAGAAAGTTGCTTAAAATGTTATGCTCTATCTGAATCACGAAAGAAAAAATTGGGGCACAGTGTCCCTTTAAGGACCCCCCAACCCACTTTTTTTGTAGTGTAGCTCCCTATGCCTTCCTCTCCGGCTCTTGATTTTTTTTTTAAGGTAGGGCCCTTCCACTCCCTCCCTCCTTCCTCCCCCCCGCTGCTGCTGAACCACCCACTCGCCTCCCAGATTCCCTCCCACTCCTCCCGCCGGCACCAGCAGATGATCGTTACAGATGGTGTCTGTAACGATTAAGCATCTGCCTAGACCGCAGGAATTCCAGCTCTCGGCTGTAACTTAACAGCCGAGACTGCTGGGGCTTCCTGCAGCTCTGACGTATACGATGTGCGGTACGATAAGCAAAGTACCACACAATGTATATACACGTCATATTGGGTTAAGGGGTTAAAGTGATGGTAAATCCTATTGTTTTTGAAAAGCTAGGTTTTACCAATGCTACAAATAAAGGGGACTTTCATTGATGAAGTATAAAAAACTTCATGCTGAAAGTTCCTTTATTTGAAGCAAGTTTATGCCATGGCAAAAAAAACTATGTCTTCAATTAGGAGACGTTTTCTTAGCCAATAGCGTGCTAGCCATTCGGCATATTGCCAATTGGCCCGCACAGAAATCTACAAGTTGTTTAAAATCACATGCTCTATAGGAATCATGAGAGAAATTTTTGGGGGTTTCATTTCCCTTTAAAAGAACATGAAACACTGGCACTGTAACATAAAATGCTTTCATGATTCAGATAGAACATGCTGTTTAAGTTCCAAGTTAATTCCATTATCACATTGTGCAACGTGTTTTCCTGAGGCACCATCTACTAATGAGCATGTGCAAGAATTCCAAGTGTATACTTATATGTGTCTGTGATTAGCAAATGGCTGTCACATGATACAGCAATAAATTAAAGAATAATTTGATTTGTTTTAGGAATCTATTACTCATTTAAAATTCATAGTAACTGAAACTGCATTGTCTTATTGTTATCCAAGTATTGATTATGAAATTCTACTGTATTTAATGGTCCTTAAGTATGTGTAGTAAAAAACAAAAAAACTGCAACATAATCTTATTATTTATTTGTTCTCATTTTTCTGTAATTGAACTCAAAAATTTGTTGTTGTTTTTTTAATTCTAAGAATTGAAAGTGCACATTGCAGATATCACAAGCCTCTGCTATATATCTCTCAAAACTGGACTCAGCAGAGGGGATTAGATAAAATTCTGCAAAACAATGAAAGTTTTGCTATCAAAAATAACACTGGAAATGCTTGTCTTCTCCAGTAACAAGTCCAGATTAGTGCCTACAAATAAGGCAAGTGGTAGGGGAGATTGGCAATTGAAAAACACTTGTAGCAGATAAGGTGTAAGTCTATTAAGAAAAGATTCCCATTTGGTTGGTATATTAAAGGGACATTCTGGACAAAATTTAAATGCACATAGATTAATCACATCTTTGAATAGAAACATATTTACAATATACATGTATCGGCAAAAATGCTTCTAGCAAAAGTTGTCACTGTTTTAGTGTTAACATTTGTCTCTGCACGTGCATTTAAAGCATTGCCACATATTCTCAGTGCACTATCATTGTAAATATTGCAGCTGCTCAGAGTGCCAGTGGGGCTTGTATCATATCAGCAATTAAATTGAGTTATTACCAGATGGTACAAGCAACTTGGTCTCTCTAAGCAAGTGCTATGTTTAAAATGCTGGTGCACGGTACATACTTAAAGTGAATGTAAACTTTAGGACATTCGTTAACGCCATATTAATCTTTTAACCAAAATAGGGCAATTTTAATTAATCATTTGTTTTATTAAAATAACTAATATTGCTAAATTATAGCTTTAAATTGTGTTGGTCTTTCTGCAGTTCCTCCGCCCGACATATTGGCTGTTTGATTGACAAAATTCTGCAAATCCGCTTGCCAATCATTGTTTACCCCCCCCCCGGGACATTCAACCCCTTTTTTTAAACGTCCTGCGCTTGTTCTGCGCATGCACTAAACAAAATTCTTCCTACTCAGTCTAGATGCGCATTCACAAGTTGGGACAAGCAGGACTCTGTTGCTGCGATCTCTGACAGTATAGTATTCAATGAATGTACTAATTCACTGAATACTATGTTGCAATTTAACGGAAGAGGATTTTAGCGCATGTGCAGGTCCACAGCTCAACGGGAGCGCGCTTGAGAGATACGTATAGAGCGGGTGGGAACACTCTATATGTCAGACAGTGCAGCACTCGAAAGTGGCAACTGGGAGGAGTTCAACTGAAAATGGCAGAAAGTTTATACAATAAATATAATAGAGATGTTAGTTTTATTAAAGACAAATACTTAGCGGTTTAACTAAATAACAGTAAAGCAATGCTTAGGAGGAATCGTCTCAGTGAAAATTTACATTCACTTTAAATACACTTTTGAAACAGCTATAGCTTTTATTAGAAGCATGTTTGCTAATACATGTATAATTCTAAAATGCTTCTATTCAAAACTGTAATGCATTAATGTGGATTCCAATTTTGGCTAGAATATCCCTTTAATGTATTTTAGGATGTGTTTTATGTCCCTTGAATATCACTACACTGTAAACAAATGAACAACAACAGATTTTATTGTCTTATGTCACATAACATGAATGAACTAAAAAATTCCACTGCCCTTTCCCATCAATTGTTTAGTTTATTAAAATACAAGTGAATAGAGACTGAAAAAATGTATTATGTGTTTCAGTGTAAAATGCAGTTTGATATCTTGTTAAACAAAACACCTTTCTACTTATTCAGTAACATTTAATTGAGGAAGCCATTAAGCTGCACATGTGATTAAAGGTGCTGTCAGGTGCCCTCTGTCAGTCTATTTCTTACTACATTAAATACTCTGTAGACTTAGTCACTTAGTCACAGTGATGTGTAATTTGTTTGCACTTTATAATTAAACTGTAATTAACAATAATACTGGAACTATATTAATATTTAAATCAAGCTGAATTTAGCAGATTACAAGGGATCTTTGTTTGTGGGAATAATTAACCATCTCATTGAAAACTAACATTTAAAAAGTCAAATATAGAATTTATAAAACATATAGGTTAATGGCCTATTTCGCTACTGAGAACAAAAAATCAGATTACATGTCATTGTTAAAATGCAAAATGTGCTGTTTGTGCATAGATTTCCGTTTGCAAAATCATTTGTATTGCTGAGATGAGTTGGCTTATATTCGTAAATCCCTGAACTATCAATGTGGTTCTTGTTCTGCTGTTTACATGGGGGGCTGCATTTTTTGGGTCCGACACTAGATAAGGACAATAGTCTTCAGTAAAGGTGCAATCTCCCTAGTCCAACCCTTCAACACAACTCACTGGTTCTCTCTCTGCCTGTGACTGGCACTTATTGTCCTCGCACAATGCTAGCTGTGTATTTGTCGCCTACTGTGTGTGCTCTGTAAGAATGAACACTATATAGACTCAAAATGCCATTTTAGAGTTGGACTCTTGTAGTGGGGCAGAATATCAGATAGTTGTTTTTTTTAAATAGAAAATAGTGAGACTGTGCTTGATAAAAATGTAAACTTTTGGGGTAAATAATTTGGAAATCAAACCCACGACAAAAACAAACACTATGTGCCATGGATATTTGAAAGGACATCATTTTAGAGTTTATCTTGTGCTTAAATAAGTCTAAGTAAAAGCAGTTTGAATTGATTTGGAAAGTAACAGGAAATACATATGAATATTGCAGGGTATATGATATCTGGCTGATAGGGACACCTCCTTCAGCTGTATTGGTGGAGAGAGACAAGTATCTCTAAACATGGGATCAAAATGCAGATTTATTCAGTACAGCAACAAATTAAAAACTCTATTACATTATACAATCCCTCAGTGTCCCTTAAAGATGTATACATGGTAATATCACCTTGTTTGCAAACAATTCTAATATGTAAATATTTTAAATATGTTTTACTTTATTACTTCAATATTTATGAAGTTGTGGTTTGTAATTTTTAGCATTTCACCAAACACCTAATGTTCATTTTGCTGCTGATTTTTCTGGCACTTGATAAACAAAATATTAATAAATAATAATAATAAACATCACAATAATATTTTCCACTGGACTTTTAAAAGTTATTAATAAATTATTACTTGAGTTACTATGTTTTTTCCTAAAGCAGCAGTAAAGTCTAAATTAAAGGACCAGTCAACACATTATATTTGCATAATCAACAAATGCAAGATAACAAGACAATTCAATAGCACTTAGTCTGAACTTCAAATGAGTAGTAGATTTTTTTATAACAAATTTCAAAGTTATGTATATTTCCACTCCCCTTCTACCATGTGATAGCAATCAGCCAATCACAAGTGCATATACGTATAGTCTGTGAATTCTTGCACATGCTCAGTAGGATCTGGTGACTCAAGAATTGTAAATATAAAAGACTATGCACATTTTTTTAATGGAAGTAAATTGGAAGGTTGTTTAAAATGACATGCTGTATCTGAATCATGAAAATTTAATTTAACCTGAGTGTCCCTGTAAACGTTCATGATCCAGATAGAGCAGGCACTTTTAAACTTTAAAGGGACACTAAATCCAAGTTTTTGCTTTCATGATTCAGATAGAGCATGCGATTCTAAGCAACTTTCTAATTTACTCCTGTTATCAAATGTCCTTATTTCTCAAGTTACTATCTTTATTTAAAAAGCAGGAATGTAAAGCTTAGGAGTCGGACAATTTTGGTTCAGAACCTGAGTTACGCTTGCTTATTGGTGGCTAAATGTAACCACCAATAAACAAGTGCTATCCAGGGTGCTGAACCTCAAATAGGCCGGCTCCTAAGCTTTACATTTCTGCTTTTTAAATAAAGATAGCAAGAGAAAGATGAAAATTTGATAATAGGAGTAACTTAGAAAGTTGCTTAAAATTAAAAGATAGCAAGAGAACAAGAATTCCTTTAGTTAGCATGCAAAAGTAAAAAAGTTTTACTTTCAACCTGTAATACACGCTCTAACCCGCGCATGCAAAAAGAATACTTCTAGTGATGTTTATGCTGGAATGAGAGCACTAAATAGTGCGCCACTTGTGATCTAGCCCTTTATAAGGAATTTCGGGATTAACATTTTCTACCATTAAACTTCCTAGGTTTTCTATTGTAAAAAAAAAAAAGTATTAATAGTATGTGTGTGTGGTATGAGTATATACTTTCTATGTGTAGTGTGTGTGTTTAGTATATGTTTAGTGTGTGTGTGGTGTGTTTAATGGGTCTATTGTGGTCTATATCTGTGTGGAGCGTTGTGAAGGTGCTGCTGGTATGTGGTGTATGATCGAAACGGTCCGGCAAAGGAGCTGCATACGGTGACACTATTCACTATTGCTATTGTTTTTATCTTGTACGTGCACTTTTATATAGCACAATTTTACTTTATATTAAAACTTTTACCCTTAGAGGTCCGGTGTGGGCGCTTGTGTTTTTCTCTTCCCTTGTTCTACAGTGCCAGCACTTTAGGAACTGTTCTACAGGAAACCTCCCACAACACAAAGCTTCAGCCCGTAATAAAACACTGCAGTGGGGACACTGAGGATTCTACAAGGTGGATTAAGATTTCTCTACAAAATAGACCCTCACCTGTCTCTCAGACTAACAATTAGTCCCCCGCTTTCAAGGTCTGTGTTGTGCATTTTTGCATTTTGGATTATAATTATAATCATACTCAGTCAGCATACAGGAGTACACAATTGTGTATAAGACTGTGGACACTTCTATCTAAGCACTTTGGACATATCTTTAGACTGCTTTTGAGAGTCCACGATACATAAGTTTTATTATAATCATATGTATTCTTGTTTTGAATGATATTATATCATGGCCACAATGGAATTATTTATATAGTGGCAGGATTCTTGGATATATTTATAGAGGGTAGCACAACAGTTTCTATGTCACTTATGTGGTGTATGTGTTGTGTTTGTGTGCAAATGTCAGTCATATATAAACCAATAGAAATCTTTATACAGCCTTCCTAGTAGCTTTGTTTACGCCCCGCTTCAGCAAACTTTCATATAAGAAAATAGATCTAAATTTTCATTGTTTTAGTGCTTCAATTTTAGCGCTTTTTTATATCTTATTTTTATGCCCCAATAGATATAATTTTTGTGCTCTGTTATGTGGCCCTCGGTTTACAACGGTTCAATTTACACCGTTTCAGAATAACAACCTTTTTTCCCAGTTTATTAAAATAGCCAGTAGGTGGAGCTATCCGCTTGTGTTGCGGCAAAGCCAAGCAAGCTGAAATTAATCAATTTAACCAGACCTGAGCTATCGAGCAGATTTCAAAGGAACACGATCTTCCTGTCTATAAATCAGTCCAGATTGGAATGCATAGAAAGAACTGTTTGCAGAAAAATGCAAGTGAAGTCTGTGTTGTGTGATTATTTTATTAGGTTTATAATGCTGTTTAGCAAATGTTTTTGTTCATTTAACTTAGTTTAATTATATATTCTGTGTTGTGTGATTATTTATTAGGTTTATAATGCTGTTTAGCATTTAAAGTCTTCATTTCAAAGCTTTAAAAATAATGTATTAGGTGTTACTTATGACAATTTTGAGAGGAGCCTGGAACCTATCTCCCTCACTTCCCATTGACTTACATTATAAACTGGGTTTCAATTTACAACGGTTTTGATTTACAACCATTCCTTCTGGAACCTAACCCCGGCATAAACTCAGGGCTACCTGTATTATTTTGGTGCTCCATTATATATATTTTTTTACTCCATCATAAATTATTATTGCACTCCAATAAACATTATTATTGTGCTTTGCTATAGATAATTTTTGCACCTTGTAAAGCCCTTTTTTTGTTTGTAACTGCTTCTACAACTGGTAGAGAATAGATTTCTAATACTGTTCTCCACTTTAGCTATGGAGAACTTTAAGGTAGGAACTTGCAGGAGAACTTTCAGTCTTCCACAGGAGAATATAAATGATAAATTTGTAACTAGGAGAATTATGAGAACTATATGAAATTTGACTAAAAAGATCTAATTTAACCCTTTTTTTGGAGAACATGTTCTCCAAGGAGAGTTAGAACAGAGTAGGAGAATTTTACAGTCGAACTTGCCCAATTTTAGGAGTATTTTTGAATGATAAATAGGGGAATTATTTCTCATGAGAACTTTTAGGAGAAAATATAGGAGAATTGGAATGATAAATAGAGCCGGTGTTACTAGAAACCTCAGGGTCCCAGTGCATATATATATATATATATATATATATATATATATATATATATATATATATATATATATATATATATATATAAAAAACGGAATTTGGCGGCTCTATACAAATAAATGATAATAATATATATATGTGTGTGTATATATATATATATATATATATATATATATATATATATATAAATCACAACATTT
Organism: Bombina bombina; assembly: GCF_027579735.1. NCBI lineage: Eukaryota > Metazoa > Chordata > Amphibia > Anura > Bombinatoridae > Bombina > Bombina bombina. The sequence continues at coordinate 1,332,069,372 of NC_069499.1, forward strand.
CAATAGGGTGGGGATGCTGTATCTAGGGCTTTTGTGTTGTTCTTGCCTCCTTGGCCAAAAGTTTTCAGTCCTCCCCTGGTTGAGGGCTACTTTTTGCTGTCACTGTCACCAAATAAGCAGTAACATTGCCATTACTCTAACAATGCTATGCAGGCACAGTAATTAGTAGTGCATGATGGTCACATGAAAGTAACCTGCGGCCATAACTGTCACCTAGCTAGGGCTTGACCACTGTTACCCTGGTAATCTGTACACTGTCACATATTTCACCCTAACAGAGCCACCCATTACTGTCTAACAATCGTGACATAGCGCACTTATATCCCACACTACTTGTCCCACTGGCTTTGTCACTGTCACCCTGCATACATTACTGAGTAGCCCACTATGTCACCAAGTCTCTGAGATTCCCAATCTGATAGTGACAAAACGAGACCAATTCCCAGTTCCTGTTTGATAATGAACATTTAGCAAGCTGAGAGTCTCACGTCCCAGCACAATCAGTAACTCCCAAGTTACCTAAGGGTCAGGTGGCTCAGTCAGTATAGTAAGCACAACAAAACTAACACCTTTTAGCTCATTGTAGCGAGAGGGTTAATACCTAGGGTACCCTGATTATTTCCCATAAAGCCTGGAGGTATTAGGGGCACAGTGCAGCAGTAACTAAGTGTACCTGCGGCCACAGGTGACTACTTGTGAGTAATTAATTACCAGGAGACCCTCCCCCCGTGTGCGGACCAGAAGCTGCGGGCTTGTGCTGATTGGCTGCCGCCCGCTGAGTATTCCCCAGTATGTAGCTGAGGGGGCGGGGCCGCTGTCACACTGGGCTCACTTGGTCACACACCCTAATCACTTTGAAGTTGCCAGTCCGGGCACAATCACATAACGCGATGTCCGTTCGTCGGGTCACAGCCGCAGAACTGCGGGACAGCTGCTCCAATGGAGCCTGCTGGGTCCTAAGGGGAGACAAAGTATACGATGTATCCGGCTTCGTGAAACTCCATCCTGGCGGGGAGCGCCTGCTCCAGGACAAGGCAGGGAAGGATATCCAGGCGGATTTAGACGGACCTCCGCACCGGCACTCGGACAATGCCCTGCGCTGGCTGGAACAGTATTTTGTAGGGGAGCTGGAGCCAGGTGCCCAGGTACACGAGCAACGTGACGAGCAGGTGAGCAGCTGTGGAAATGGGCATCACTTAGAGGTTCAAAGGGTTTACCTGTGGGTGGTGTACTCATGTACAGTAAGGTACAGGTGACCGGGTGCTGATAGCGTACTCATATTTAGTAAGGTACAGGTGACCGGGTGCTGACAGTGTACTCATGTTTAGTAAGGTACAGGTGACCGGGTGCTGACAGTGTACTCATGTTTAGTAAGGTACAGGTGACCGGGTGCTGATAGTGTACTCATGTTTAGTAAGGTACATGCAGCTGTGTGCAATGCATATGTAAATATAAGTACAGGTGACTGGCTGCTGATAGTGTACTCATGTATAGTAAGGTACATGCAGCTGTGTGCAATGCATATGTAAATACAAGTACAGGTGACCGGCTGCTAATAGTGTACTCATGTTTAGTAAGGTACAGCTGACCGGCTGCTGATAGTGTACTCATGTATAGTAAGGTACATGCAGCTGTGTGCAATGCATATGTAAATACAAGTACAGGTGACCGGGTGCTGATAGTGTACTCATGTTTAGTAAGGTACATGCAGCTGTGTGCAATGCATATGTAAATATAAGTACAGGTGACTGGCTGCTGATAGTGTACTCATGTATAGTAAGGTACATGCAGCTATGTGCAATGCATATGTAAATACAAGTGCGGGTGACCTGGTGCTGATAGTGTACTCATGTTTAGTAAGGTACATGCAGCTGTGTGCAATGCATATGTAAATACAAGTACAGGTGACCGGCTGCTAATAGTGTACTCATGTATAGTAAGGTACAGGTGACCTGGTGCTGACAGTGTACTCATGTTTAGTAAGGTACATGCAGCTGTGTGCAATGCATATGTAAATACAAGTACAGGTGACCGGCTGCTAATAGTGTACTCATGTTTAGTAAGGTACAGCTGACCGGCTGCTGATAGTGTACTCATGTTTAGTAAGGTACATGCAGCTGTGTGCAATGCATATGTAAATACAAGTACAGGTGACCGGCTGCTAATAGTGTACTCATGTTTAGTAAGGTACAGGTGACCGGGTGCTGACAGTGTACTCATGTTTAGTAAGGTACATGCAGCTGTGTGCAATGCATATGTAAATACAAGTACAGGTGACCGGCTGCTAATAGTGTACTCATGTTTAGTAAGGTACAGCTGACCGGCTGCTGATAGTGTACTCATGTTTAGTAAGGTACAGGTGACCGGCTGCTGATAGTGTACTCATGCATAGTAAGGTACATGCAGCTGTGTGCAATGCATATGTAAATACAAGTACAGGTGACTGGGTGCTGATAATGCACTCATGTTTAGTAAGGTACATGCAGCTGTGTGCAATGCATATGTAAATATAAGTACAGGTGACTGGCTGCTGATAGTGTACTCATGTATAGTAAGGTACATGCAGCTGTGTGCAATGCATATGTAAATACAAGTACAGGTGACCGGGTGCTGATAGTGTACTCGTGTATAGTAAGGTACATGCAGCTGTGTGCAATGCGTATGTAAATACAAGTACAGGTGACCGGGTGCTGATAGTGTACTCATGTTTAGTAAGGTACATGCAGCTGTGTGCAATGCATATGTAAATACAAGTACAGGTGACCTGGTGCTGATAGTGTGTGCTTATGTACAATAATGTACAGATGGCAAGCTGCTGATAGTGTGCTTATATGTACAGTTAATTACAGGTGACCGGGTGCTGATAGTGTGCTTATTTGCAGTGAGGTACAGGTGATCAGTTATTTATAGTGTGCTGATATACAGTAAAAATTTACCGGCTGCTGATAGTGTGCTTATATACAGTATAGTACAGATGACCAGCTGCATATAAGTTGCTACCCATATTATACAGGGTGCAGGTAGCACCAGCTTCTTGGCTACTGTCAGTTTACTAAAGTAAGTAAGGGGCTGAAATTATGGATAGTACAGTTCACTTTTATTGTTTAGCTACTGACAGTGTAGAAAAGTAAAAAACAAAAATCAAAATCTGTAAAACAGCACACACTTTATCTTTAAAGGCAAAAAAAGGGATCTGCCACATCCAGAATGCCACAAAATATATTTCCATATTAACATGATTAAGGGCCTATAGCAGGTCTGCAACAGTCTGTATTCCCTTGGCCCCTGATGTAAGGAAATACAGAACATTTTTAACAAGAAAGGCTGGAATTACACTTGATTTTATTGTACAAAAGTAAGTCAGTTACAGGTGTATGTGTTTATGGAGAGCACAGGTAGGTCCAATTTTTTTAGCTAATCACTATGTGCCAAAGTGCAGTAAGGTATAGCTGTGTGGCTGCTGACCGGAGAGCACTGGTAGCTTCAGTTGTTTAGCTAATGACAGTGGCTACAGTCATGTACAGGTATTCAGTTGCTGATTATATGTATAGTACAGGTAGCTTCAGTATAGCTAATGACAATGTGCTAATGTACAGGTGTTCAATTACTGATTATATTGATAGTTCAGTAAGCTTCAGTATAGCTAATAACTGTGCTAATGTACAGGTGTTGCTGATTATATGTATAGTACAGGTAACTTCGGTATAGCTAATGGCAATGTGCTAATGTACAGCCAGGTACAGGTGTTTAGTTTCTGATTATATGTATAGTACAGGTAGCTTCAGTATAGCTAATGGCAATGTGCTAATGTACAGCCAGGTACAGGTGTTTAGTTGCTGATTATATGTATAGTACAGCTAGGTTCAGTATAGCTAATGGCAATGTGCTAATGTACAGGTGTTTAGTTGCTGATTATATGTATAGTACAGCTAGGTTCAGTATAGCTAATGACAATGTGCTAATGTACAGCCAGGTACAGGTGTTCAGTTGCTGAATGAAAGGAGAGTACAGGCAGCTTCAGTTGTTTGTCTAATAACAGTGCGCTAAAGTACAGTCAGGTGCATGTGAGAATCTGGTGATAATATGGAGAGTAGGTAGGCAGGTAGGTTCACGTGTTGGGATACTGCAGGTGTAACCACAGAGAGAGTATAAACATGTGCAGACAGCTGTCAGTATGGGCAGAGTAACTAGAGGAACAAGTTAATACTTATGGCACTGATCGTGTTGTAAAGACTAGGGATGTTCTGTTCAGTGCAGACACAGCTGGCTGTACCGGTGCTGAGACAGTAACTAAGGGCCAGACAAAAGTTACAGCAGTGGGTTATAAATAACTTGGGAGGGGGACTGATGAGGATGTACAGGACATATATGAGAGTCTGTGGGCTAAATGATAGTTTACCTGTTGAATGGGAATAAAGGACCTGCAGATTCATGTAAGGTAACCATAAGGGCCCTGCAGGATTAAAGGGACAGTCTAGTCAAAATTAAACTTTCATAAGTCAGATAGGGAGTCATTTTAAACAACTTTCCAATTTAGTTTCATCATCATTTTTTTTTTCTCTTTGTATTCTTAACTGAAAGCTAAACCTAGGTAGGCTCATATGCTGATTTCTAAGCCCTTAAAAGTCGCCTCTTATCTGAATACATTTGACAGTTTTTCCACAGCTATATGGTGTTAGTTCATGTGTGCCATATAGATAACATCATGCTCATGCCTGTGGAGTTACTTATGATAGGGCACTGATTGGCTAAAATGCAAGTCTGTCAAAAGAACTGAAATAAGGGGGCAGTCTGCAGGGGCTTAGATACAAGGTAATCACAGAGGTAAAAAGTGTATTAATATAACTGTGTTGGTTATGCAAAACTGGGAAATGGGTAATAAAGGGATTATCTATCTAAACAATTACAATTCTGGAGTAGACAGTCCCTTTAAGTATAGAAACCGGTAGGAGGTAGTAACCTGGAGGGCAGGGAAGCAAGTGATTGCTGAGTACAAGGTACATTATTGTGAGTGTTTAGTGTCAGGTAGATATGTTCAGGCTGAGGTGACAACATACACATGGGGGGGGGGTGACAGCTGCAGATGTGGGGGATGGTGATAACAGATAGTGGAGTTGGAAGTGAATGGTATAAAGTATATGGACACTAGTTATAGGGAAGGGTGATGGACACATGGGCACACGATATGTAATTACATATTGATAGATCCAAGTTAGCACTTAGAGGGAGCGTCAAAGGTGGGCGGAGGATATAAATGACAGAGGGACATCCATAGCGGAGAGCATTAAACACAAGGACAGAGTGACAAGTTAGAATTAGTGATCATTAGCGTCAGGAGGGAGGAGTTGACAGGTTCAGATTATCACTAGATGAGAGAGGGAGTGTCAAGGATTAGTGATTTCTAGATATGAGGGAGTGGGTGACTGGTACATGTTAGCACTAAATAGGAGGGCGATTGTGACAAGTACAAGACAAGAATAGGTACAGATAAGTAATAGACAATATAAATCATGCTTGTCCAGCCTAAGGCTCCAGGGCCATAAGATAATACATTTGTCAGTGTATTTTATCAGCCTCCAGTTCTCTATTCTAATTCTAAATATTTGATGTTCTTGTATAGTTTGGGCCTTATTTTAGCAATTTGTATATTCATTCAGGAAGTGTATACTAATAGAGCTTTAGAAAGATCCATCATTCTGGATGTGTACTGAACATGTTAGCAGATATTGGCACTTGTGTTCACTAAAAAACAGTAGACATTACGTTTCTAAACTATAGCTTATTTCTTAATTGTTTATACATAACCCAAATGTATTGTATACCCATGTGATCATGTACTCAGCACTGCCGGCTAGAAATGAATGAACAAATAATAATATTTATTATTATTATTATTATTATATGCAGCAGAACTTAAATTTCAATTACAGTGGGCTGCATGGGGGGGGGCAAATGCCTCTCCCAAGAATGTTGCTCTTTATCCAGTTAAGAGCTAGATTACAAGTGGAGCGCTAACTCCGCTAGGCATAGTTTTTTTGCGCACATCGGGTAGCGTGTGTATTACAAGTTTTAAAGTAAAACGTTTTTTCGTAAAAAGCTGAACTTTGATACCACCAAAGACTTCAACCAAGTGCAAAAAGTGTGAAAACCCCCCAACCTTACTCATGTTTTTTCAAGTGCACTAACCTGACATGGAAATATGAATCAATCTCTCTCTCTCTCTCTCTCTCTCTCTCTCTCTCTCTCTCTCTCTTTCTCTCTTTCTCTCTTTTTCTCTCTTTCTCTCTTTCTCTCTTTTTCTCTCTTTCTCTCTTTCTCTCTTTCTCTCTTTCTCTCTTTTTCTCTCTCTTTTTCTCTCTCTCTTTCTCTCTCTCTTTCTCTCTCTCTTTCTCTCTCTCTTTCTCTCTCTCTTTCTCTCTCTCTTTCTCTCTCTCTCTTTCTCTCTCTCTCTTTCTCTCTCTCTTTCTCTCTTTCTCTCTCTCTCTCTTTCTCTCTCTCTCTTTCTCTCTCTCCAGAAATATCTATTTAAAAATACTTAGAACATAGTATGTTCTAATATAAAATATTTACAGTATGTAAAACACTTTATGTAATATGAATATTTCATAAATATGCTTTTACATGTTTTCAGCTACTAAACTGCAATGGGCTCCAATGCACACCAAAGAATGAACAAGTAAGGGGAGCTTTTTGGTATATAAGAATGGGTGATGAGAAAAATATGTGTATATATTTATAAAACGATTGTTTGATTTAAGGGGCAACGCATGAAAGTGCAAATATATATATGTATACATATGTATATATGTGGAATAGAAATTATTTTATATACGTAAATAAAAATGCAAAAATGTATGTTGTTGGAAACTCAGTGTTAATTTCGTCGACTAAAACTAGACTAAAATGAGTATAAAACGAAAGAAATTCTGATGACTAAAATACGACTAAAAGTAAAATGACATTTTAGTAAAAAGACTATGACTAAAACTAAATCAAAATTACATTTTAGTCAAAAGACTATGACTAAAACTAAATCAAAATTACATTTTAGTCAAAAGACTATGACTAAAACTAAATCAAAATTTGCTGACAAAAACATTTCAATCAAGGCGTTATAATCAATCCATATCCAATTACTGCTCTTTTGTCAAATTTACGAAACTTCATTTTATGAAATTTTAAGATAAAGACATGTTATATACCACAACAGTTAAATCTGTATTGCATGTTCAAACCATAATACCATAAATAAAAACAGGTTAATAAACCTTTACTCCAGGAGTATATAATGAGTTTGGAAGTTCTAGAGCAGTGCTAATATCGTTGCTGAAAATTTTTCGAATCTGTGAACAATTATTTGATTCTTCCTATAGAAATAAGCATAACCCACCAGTATAGGTTTAAGTTATGGTGTGCCTGTGCTAGCTGCACAAACTTTTGTTGTGTTGAATCACTTGATACTTGTTTTAATTATTAACAGAGAACAGTTTTTGTATTGGGTAATATGTGCAATGGCGTAACAGCCAATACAGTTTACAGTTTTTTTGGTTTTTTTTATATTTTAAAGTTGCACTTCCGTTTGTTTATGAAACTTGGTTTTATTTAATTTTAAGTTTAATAAACAACGGCTAAATCGGTGTCTGTATTGCATGTTTAAACCTTAATACCATAAATAATAACAGGTGTTATGTTTACTCCTGGAGTATATAATCAGTTTGCAAATTATAGAGAAATGCCTAAATAATGCATTACACTTGAACTAAAACCCCTTAGATTTTAGTAGACTAAAATCTACTGGAGATTTATTCGACTAAAATCGAACACAGATTCAGTCGACTAAAACTAGACTAAAACTAAAACAATTCAGATGACTAAAATTCGACTAAAACTAAAATGGCATTTTAGTCAAAAGACTAAAACTAAGACTAAATCGAAATTTGCCGTCAAAATTAACACTGGTTGGAATTAATTGTTATCTACGGTTATATAACATATTAGTGTGGGAATAAATCATCTAAACAGTGTTTCGTTTGAAATAAGAAGTGTACCTTGGAGAATGTAACAGTTGTTGGTGTGAAATATACGATGGAAACAATATAGTAGAAATTACATAACTTTATTATATACAATAATAGATAAATCAAGAAAAATAAAATAAAAATATATTTCGAATTAATAAACTCTAATAGAGTGAATCACACTGCAGTGGATAAAATGGACATAAAATGTATTTAAAAATGTGTATATTAAAAAGTTGGTACACAGTGAATTGTATAAGCTGTTCTCCTGATAAAAATATATAAGTTGATATAGTGCTGGCAAAAAACTTGTGAACAGTATCAAAAGTATCAAATATGGCTTATGTAGGCTTTTTGTAATCAGTCATTATAGAGTCTTTGATGCAATCGGTAATTTCAATGCTGTACATTAAATAATAATATAGCGGTGCTTGACTGAGGTATCAGCTGTATTGGAATTCAAATCAGTTTACTCACGCTTTAGGTCAGAAGAAAAACTTGTGTTTCTGGGTTACAGGTGTTGTTACCAAACAGTAGTTATGATGTTCTGTTACCTGATTGGTTGTATACGTTCAGCTTTTATATTAAAAGGTGAAAGTTGTAGTATGTAGCAAAAAAAAGTTATTAATAGCTATTGCCTTCTTCTAGTTACGATCCAAGCGCTAATAGTATTAGCTGGCGTGTCTTGAGAGGGGGCAATGGTTTTCAAAGCTTGTTAATTTTCAAAGTCTTATTAGTTTTCCAAAGATCGGAGTCTGCTATAGAGACAAGGTTACACCTTCATAAGGTTTGTGAGCGTGCTGGTTGGTTAGAAACTTTGGTTGTAGAAACTTTTGTTTGCAACAGTCCAGACGATCTGGATAAATTGGAGTCTGCAAGCGAGATAGAGTTCCACCTTCATAAGGTTTGCAGAGGTACCGGCTATTTAAGGACTTCTGTTTTGTAAAGTCCAAACGATTTGGGTAAAAACGGAATCCTCCCACACTGCAAGAGTTCCACCTTTGTAAGGTTTGCAGGGGTCCCGGTTTCTATAAAGAGTTGCTGTGCATAAAAGAAAGCTATGATAGCTTAAATGCAGAGTACCTTAAAAGTAGGTATTTGAGGTGGCTTGGGGGTAGAATCGGGCAAATCTACGCGTTTCGGATCTTGATAAAGGCCACGGCCAAAACGCGTAGATTTGCCTGATTCTACAACCAAGCCACCTCAAATACCTACTTTTAAGGTACTCTGCATTTAAGCTATCGTAGCTTTCTTTTATGCACAGCAACTCTTTATAGAAACCGGCACCCCTGCAAACCTTACGAAGGTGGAACTCTTGCAGTGTGGGAGGATTCCGTTTTTACCCAAATCGTTTGGACTTTACAAAACAGAAGTCCTTAAAGAGCCAGTACCTCTGCAAACCTTATGAAGGTGGAACTCTATCTCGCTTGCAGACTCCAATTTATCCAGATCGTCTGGACTGTTGCAAACAAAAGTTTCTACAACCAAAGTTTCTAACAAACCGGCACGCTCACAAACCTTACGAAGGTGTAACCTTGTCTCTATAGCAGATTCCGATCTTTGGAAAACTAATAAGACTTTGAAAATTAACAAGCTTTGAAAACCATTGCCCCCTCTCAAGACACGCCAGCTAATACTATTAGCGCTTGGATCGTAACTAGAAGAAGACAATAGCTATTGTTAATAACTCTTTTTTGCTACATACTGCAACTTTCACCTTTTAATATAAAGGCTGAATGTATACAACCAATCAGGTAACAGAACATCATAACTACTGTTTGGTAACAACACCTGTAACCCGGAAACACAAGTTTTTCTTCTGACCTAAAGCGTGAGTAAACTGATTTGAATTCCAATACAGCTGATACCTCAGTCAAGCACCGCTATTATTATTTAATGTACAGCATTGAAATTACCGATTGCATCAAAGACTCTTTAATGACTGATTACAAAAAGCCTACATACAAGTTTTTTGCCAGCACTATATCAACTTATGTATTTTTATCAGGAGAACAGCTTATACAATTTGCTGTGTACCAACTTTTTAATATACACATTTTAAATGATTTATTTTATGTTCATTTTTATCCACTGCAGTGTGATTCACTCTATTAGAGTTTATGAATTCGAAATATATTTTTATTTTATTTTTCTTGAGCTCATTTATCTATTATTGTATATAATAAAGTTATGTAATTTGTACTATATTGTTTCCATCGTATATTTCACACCAACAACTGTTACATTCTCCAAGGTACACTTCCTATTTCAAACGAAACACTGTTTAGATGATTTATTCCCACACTAATATGTTATATAACCGTAGATAACAATTCCAACAACATACATTTTTGCATTTTTATTTTTAATTTTTATTCACGTATATAAAATAGTTTCTATTCCACGTCCACATATATTTGCACTTTCATGCGTTGCCCCTTAAATCAAGCAATCGTTTTATAAATATATACACATTTTTCACATCACCCATTCTTATATACCAAAAAGCTCTCCTTACTTGTTCATTCTTTGTTGTAATTGACAATTGTTTGGAGGAACATTTGTCGTTTTTAGGGTTAGAGTATATTCAATTATTATCCTTTTTTTCTTGGTGCACTCACTCTATACTTGTTTATATCACTTTGCTCCAATGCACACCCACACACATGTATATATGTATTTGTCTTATATATATATATATATATATATATATATATATATATATATATGTCTGTAAATACATATAAACACACACACATATATATATATATATACCGTATATACCAAGGCTCAAAATTTCCACTAGCCATTGGCGAGTGAAAATTTAACAGTGGCAAGTAAAAGTTAGTTAGTGAATGTTGAGACTGAAGTATGGTGGCATGTTGGAAGTAGCAAAGTTTGCACATTGTATTTGCAGAATGTACATTAAAATCCAATGTATCAGTACCTTGGAAAGATTACAGCAGGTGTGTACTCTATAGGGGATATGATCCTTACCCCAAACAAACCAGCAAAGTAAAGAGAATAGCAGCACCACCAATCCATGATAGCATCAATGAGTATTTATTCAGCCAGACAGTGATGCTCTCAGGAATTGGTGCTGCTGCTATTCTGTTTTTTTTCTTCAGAATGTACATTCCTATTGCATCACTGACAAACACACATTTTGGGCTATGTGCTAAAACTATTACCTAAAGGGATATTATTTACTCATGAAAGAGCAAGAATATGTTATCCCTCTAGGGCTTGAGGGGCCCCATTAGTGCTTAGACTGTTAAACTTCTGAGACAGAAAACCGGCAGAGAAAGAGAGATTGCAGAGGAAAAGTGAAAGTGGAGAAGGTGGAGTTAAGAGAGAATGGAGAAAAAAAGAGAGTGAAGAATTATGAGGAAGGGGAAAGAGAGTGTAAAGAGAAGATATGTTGAGGGAGAGGGTAAAAAGAGAGATTGAAGAGAAGGAGGGAGTCGAGAAAGATAGTTAAGAGCGAGAAGGGAGAGATGATAATTACTAAAAAAAAATCACCAGGTCTGCTATGACCTTCCATGAGTGTCAGCACCCTCTATGTTCATCAACTTCCTTTTTCTATTCAGCTGTTGTTTTTCCCAGAACCTCTAGTTTATGTTAATTTGCTATGGTGTAATATAAAAACAATATTACAAAATGTTTCACAATGGCATAACATATGCAAAGAGGAAGTTAAGTAGTGGGTGCGGTTTGGGTGTGATATGGGTGGAATTAGAAGTGGCCAGTAACATTTTTTCAAACGCTTGAGATTTCATATTTTTGGTCTCTTATAACTTTTTTATGTAATATGTTTTTTTTTAAATAATTTTTATTAGATAGTGTTATTATGAGTGTGAGTGTATGTTTAAATATTATTTTGATGTGTTTTGTTCAACTTTTTAGTCAAGCTTAATGAATATATAGGGGTTTTAAGTTATTCAATACTGACGAGCATTCAAATTTAATTTAAGCTCAAGCAAACACGTTTATTTTCAACCTTTAATACGCATGCTGCATCCAACATGCACAAAGAGCCGCAATAAACCCCTTTTCACGCAAACAGTTACCATGCCTCTCAGTCTAGCCCTAAGTATTTTGTCCCCCCAAAAAAAATTCTATGTATGGCTATGCCCATGCACCCTTGGTATTTAACATGGTGGTCAATTTACCTGCATAATCAAATATTATGATCTAGAACCGCCCCTGGGTCTAGGAAGTGATTCCTGCAGAAGATAAATGCCTATAAAGAGAGGTGCTGTGTAACAATTAAAGGGAAATACACTTTTTTTTTCCTAATCACCTTACTGTATTTGAACCCCTAGGCTTTGGATAACTCTCAAGTGGAGTAGGGGCCTATGTGTTCAGGTCTCTGGACATCCATTGTAAAATGGTAACGATACGTTGCACATTGCAAATAAAAATAAATAAAACATTTTCTGCCCCTTCTATCTGTAGACGACCTACTCCCAAAGATAACTCCGTAGTAAGCAATAGTAATAATATACATGCTGCTGTATATAATGATTTTGAGGATAGATAGGCAACCTGCACTAATAAAAGGCTCCCCTGCATTAGGATTGTACACATTCTGCACACACCTATGTATAAACTGGCTGCTATGGGCCCCCCGGCCCCAGCAATTGAGCCCTGGTGCCACTGCACTTGCTGCACCAATGTTATTTCCGCCCCTGCCTCCTTTTCTGACTACTAGGTATAACAGAAGAGGTGGTTGTGTAGGTGCACGCTAGATATGAGAAAGTAATGTATACTGACACTCATTTACTCTGATGTTGTGACACATACAGATGAAAATGGGGAAATGAGAGATAAATGCAGGTTATTACTTTACATGGTCTTTGTGTATGAGAGAGGTAACTGGTACTGACGGTGACGAATAGGTTTGATGTATGTATGATGTAATTAGAAATGATTAATCTATTAATATGTGGTGACAGTTATAAGTACACAATAAGAATCAAAGAAGAGGTGTTGTATTAAATATGAGCAGTATGTGAGTATAAGTGGGAGTTGGATTGTAAGAAATAACCTGATACTTATTAGTATTTGAGTGACAGCTCCAAACTAATACAGGAGAGAGGGATAGTTACAGCTATGTGTAAACAGGAAGAGGGAGGGTCAGACAGAGGGGAGCTCTAGCTTAGTGACTGGAGGTGATCAGTGTAGCTGAAATAGTCATTGTATGTGTGTGCTTACTTAGTGTGTGACACTAAGGGGCAGAGGGATGTAGTATAATGGAAGCTGCAAACAATATTAGTGAGCAATGAGTTTGACAGAGCTGATGACTGTTATAGGTGAAAAATTAGTAACAAGTAGAAGGGGTTATAAGAAATTGATTAATAGTCAATGGGACTGGTAGGGTAGATAATATATACTTACTTTATTAAATCCTAAAGACACATAAAAGGCACATAGATTATTACTTGAATTTTAATAGACAAAAATCAAACCAAAGATGCAGACAGACAGAGGCATAACTAGAAACCACAGGGCTCAGGTGCAAGAATCTAAGAAGGCCCCCCCCCCCCCCCAAAAAAAAAAGGTGAATTTGATACATATCCTTTTTTTTTTTTTTTTTTACATTTATCACAGAAAAAAAATGTGAGTTAGCTGGCCTGACCCTTCCCGCCCCAGTACTTTATAGAGTGACCACAGAAGTCTGTGACATGGTCCAGCCCCCCGTACTGTATATAGTGGCACTGTATATGGACATTGTTTACCCCCCATGCTGTAATTTGCTGGCTCCACAAACATATACATACACACACACATACATGCATAAATACACACACATTCACATACATACATACACACACCTAAACACCAATGAGTAAAACAGAAACACTAACCTGTAGTCAGAGACACTAGGGAAGCATCATGTCACATTTGCATGATATCAGTGCAGGCAGTGGCAGGTCAACATTTTTTATTGAAATTTGTTTATATTTTTTTTAAAGCTGGTCCCCCACCCTCAGGGGCCCAGTTGCAGTTGTGCACTATGCACCCCCTGTAGTTCTGCCCCTGCAGACAGAGAAGGTTGTGACTTACAGGCGGAAGAAAAAAAAAAGTAATTTTTTGCTTTTTTTTTTTTTTAAATATTATTTAAAAAGTTTGGATTTCAGAATAAGTTTGGATTTGGGAATTTGTACCAGTATTATACCCATTTGTTTGGAGTGAGCAGAGAATCCGTTCTTCATTAGCACCTTGCATCAGCTCACATGTTGCTGTATATATTGGTTGTTTGTGGGCTGGTAGGGTGGGGTAGATATAGGTGGGCTATGTTAGGGGTGGGTTAGATACAGGTGTGCTATGTTAGCGGTGGGGTAGATACAGGTGTGCTATGTTAGAGGTGGGATAGATATAGGTGGGTTATGTTAGGGGTGGGTTAGATACAGATGTGCTATGTTAGGGTTGGGGTACATACAAGTGTGCTAGGTTAGGGGTGGGGTAGATAAAGGTGTGCTTTTTTATGTTTTTTTTTAATGTACCTATCAAAACTATACATTTTTTGTTTTAGTAGACAACTCAAGGTACTGAGGTAGGCCTCGTATATTTCCTGCCACTGTTTCGCCGCCAAATGCGATCATATAAAAAAGTTAACTTTTTCATAAACTTTGTGTTTCTCACTGAAATTATTTACATACAGCTTGTGCAGTTATAAAATAAATGCTTGTAAAAGTTTCTCTAGGGTCCCCTTTGTTCAGAAATAGCAGACATTCATGACTTTTCCATTGCGCAGCGGCATTTAGCGGCCTTCTACCAAAAAGCAACGCCAAAGCCATATATGTCTGCTATTTCTGAACAAAAGGTATCCCAGAGAAGCATTTACATCCATTTAGCCATAATTGCACAAGTTGTTTGTAAATAGTTTTAGTGAGAAACCTAAAGTTTGTAAAAATAAATTGTGAAAAAGTGAATAATTTGTTTTACTTGATCGCATTTGGCGGTGAAATGGTGGCATGAAATATACCAAAATGGGCCTAGATCAATACTTTGGGATGTCTTCTAAAAAAATATATATATACATGTCAAGGGATATTCAGGGATTACTGAAAGATATCAGTGTTCCAATGTAACTAGCGCTAATTTGGAAAAAAAGCGGTTTGGAAATGGCAAAGTGCTACTTGTATTTATTGCCCTATAACTTGCAAAAAAATATAAACATTGGGTATTTCTAAACTCAGGACAAAATTTAAAAACTATTTAAACTATTTAGCATGGGTGTTTTTTGGTGGTTGTAGATGTGTAACAGATTTTGGGGGTCAAAGTTAGAAAAAGTTTTTTCCCCTCATATTTTATATTTTTTTATAGTAAATTATAAGATATGATGAAAATAAGGGTATCTTTAGAAAGTCCATTTAATGGCGAGAAAAACGGTATATAATATGTGTAGGTACAGTAAATGAGTAAGAGGAAAATTACAGCTAAACACAAACACCACAGAAATGTAAAAATAGCCGGTCAGAAAATGGAAAAGTGCTCCGGACACTAAGGGGTTAAATTACCATTAGGTTGCATGAATAAGTTGTATTATGACATGTAGATATCGCCTAAATGACATAAGATATCGTTACACTTTGTCCCACCCCTCTCTCCAAGCTGTCCCATTATACAGATGTAAATATTTCAAAATCTAGACTATTCTTAAATCCAAACGTTTTCCTGTTCCAAACAGTTTGGAAAAAGGGTTTTCTATCTGTACAATATGTACACAGCACCTTATAAAACTTACTTTATTAAATCATAAAGCTGTTTTTATGTGCCTTTTAGAATTAATAAAGTAAGTGTATTTTATCTACCCTACCAGACCCACTGACTATTAATCAATTTATCATAACCCCTTATACTTTTTACTCATTTTTCACCTATAACAGTTGTCAGCTCTGTCAAACTCATTGTTTACTAATATCGGTTGCAACTTACATTATACCACATCCCTCTGCCTCTTAGTGCCACACTCTAAGTACACACAAACACCTAGCACCCGTTACTTGCCAAACTCTCTGTTCTGGGAGGATTATCTAAGAGGTCTCGTGAGCATTGTGAGGTCCTTCAAAGAATTTTAAAAGGCACATGTTAGCACTGTTTATCTGGCTATGCAGAGTCCGAGGTATGAAGAAGAGAAACCTACATCAAAATATGATGCCGGTGGGTTTTTGATGCGCAAGCAGAATCTTCGGGTTGATTGAAACCCCCTGCTAGAACTGCTGGTGCAATGATAAATGTCGACAGTGTATGCTGTCAGCATTTATCGATGTGCAACGGACATGATATGCTACATCGTATCATGTCCGCTCACACCATGATAAATCTACCCCTTAGGCTCTAGGTGAGGAGTAGTCAAATCACCAGTTTGTTACAGATCAATGTACTGTCAATGTATCTGTGAATGTGTCACTTATTAACAAAATTGTTTACTGAAATAGGAAGGCTGACACCCTAATATAACACACAGAGTACATCTGGCATTTATTTAATTATAGGCCGCAAAGATAAAAGCTGAACTCACTAACATATAAGTAGGAAGTTTTGTCTGATCACATGTATATAATATAGTATTCTCCACAGAATATTTTGCCAGCCGGGTGGCGATATGAAGTAGCCGGGTGGCATTATGAAGTAGCCAGGTGGGGGCAATGTAATATTTTCTAAGATTATATCATTTACTGCTATCCAAAGCACACATTAATTGCATAATTTAACGTAAATGTATTTAATGGTAATTTGTGCAATAAAAGTTCAACTTTTCAAATATTAGCTAATTTTAGCTTAATATCGGCTAAAATTTTAGCCGGGTGATCAGTAAAATCAGCCAGTGATTAACCCGCTGAAAAGGTCCTGGGGAAAATGCTGATATATATAAAAGTATATGAAAACCATTCTGTAGCCACTGTTTGTTACATTAAGAGATGGTAAAGTTGTTAGCTATTGATTTTTCTTATTTTCCAAATAAATTTTTGTTTTACTCTCTGTTCTTAGTTTTTTCAGTATGTCAAATTTTACGAAGTGCCCTGCCTGGGCTTTTTTTTTATATCAAGACATACCACAATACCCCACAGCTTTTTTAAAAGGACATTGTACTCAAAATGTTCTATCATGTATATTGAAGAGAGGTGAATGTGTGTGTGTGTGTATATGTGTATGTGTATGTGTATATATATATATATATATATATATATATATATATATATATATATATATATATATATATATATGTATATATATATATATATATATACAGACTTTTTTTTTAACTTTTTTTGCATGAAAACATTTATATCATAGCTTTACAGTGAAACGAACAAGAAATTACAAGGACAGAAGTTAGTTTATTCAGCACAAGAATATCCGCAATAAACCTGCAATTCATTTTGAAATAAATATTAAAGGGGACATTAAACACAATACAGATATTGTGTTTTGCTTTTCATAAAAGCCCCTCCCCTCTAATATTTAAATATAGTTAAACATTTGTTTCAAGATTATTCTTTTGTCTGCTCTAGAGGCACAATGTGTGCATATTACATATCTCACAACTGTTCCGGATCTTGTGGAACTCTCTCCCCTTAGCTTTCCTGGTCAGGGCTAATGTCCTTTTTGACCTGGCACCACCCACAACCTGATGCTCCCTACCCTGCCCATGTCACACCTGTGGTCTGCTTCTCCGGTCATAGCTCTGCCCACAAAATCCCCAGATGGGCTACTTCTAACAACACCCTCTCCCAGGAAATGAGGTATAATATTATAATGTTCACTGAAAACAAGGGGTCCATACATTTTTTAATTATAATGCAATTACCTCTTACCCACCCAAGAAAAGCCCTAAAAATGGTTGGCTTACAAACACATTTTAAAGACCCCCTCAACACTAGGATTGAAAGGTATATTAAAACTTTAAAACTGTCAAAACATTGTGATAACACAGTGACTGCCAGCAATAAACCATTAAAAAAAACTAGTTTCCATTGAGGTGGTAAGGTATGGAAACTGGTGGTAAAATCATTTATTTCAATTAAAGTCTATGGAGCATTTTAATGTAACCACCAGTTTCCAAATTTTACCACCTCAATGGAAACTAGGCCTTAGTCTGTATCTTTTTGTGCACAGGTGGTGGTGAATCAGTGTCTCATTACTTTATTCTGAGTAATCTGCATGTAGTTTTAAATATTTTAATTTCCTGGCTTGTCGGGTTTCCCTGAGAAATTAATTTGAGAAATTGACGCTAAAAGGTACACTAAAACCATTTTTTTTCTTTCATGATTCAGATAGAGCATGCAATTTTAAGCAACTTTCTAATTTACTCCTATTATCAAATTTTCTTCGTTCTCTTGCTTTCTTTATTTGAAAAAGAAGGCATCTAAGCTAAGGAGCCAGACAATTTTTTATTCAGACCCTGGACAGCACTTGTTTATTGGTGCTGTCCAATCAGCAAGGACAACCCAGGTTGTGAACCAAAAATGGGCCAGCTTCTAAACTTACATTCTTGCATTTCAAATAAAGATAGCAAGAGAATGAAGAAAAATTGATAATAGAAGTAAATTAGAAAGTTGCTTATAATTGCATGCTCTATCTGAATCATTTGGGTTCAGTTTCCCTTTAACGGATGACAAAATCATTTGTTTCTTTTAGTTTTTTTGATGGATTAGACCCATAAATAATTAGGGGTTATTCAGAAAAAGGGAAAAAAAATCCATATCCAAAATACCATTTTATATATATATATATATATATATATATATATATATATATATATATATATATATATATATATATATATATATATATATATATATATATATATATATATATATATATATATATATAAAATCCAAAAGGGACTGCACTCTCACTTACTGATATAGCATCTACCAGGGTGCCAGTACAGGGTTACATAACTCATATAGAGAGGACCGCAGTCACTGGATTTCAAACATAAATATCCATTTCATTAAGTGACGTTACTCAGGTCTGAGGAAGGGGATTAAGTCCCCAAAACGTCACTTAATTAATCTATCTCTAGCAGGGGTTTTCAAACCTGCCCTCAGCAGGGTTGCCACCTCTGCTATATTTTCCTGGATACTTATGAGTTATGCATGCTGGAGGGTAAACAGGGGGGAACATGTATTGAGCTTTTGAGCATCACATGAAAAGTGCTGATGAACAGCACAATACATGTTCCTCCCTGCACACCTTACATCATGTGTAACTCATAAGTATACAGCAAAACATGGGCGAGGTGGCAACCCTAGTCCTCAGGACAGATTTTTCAGGATTACCTTGGGTGAGAACAAGTTAATAACCATGTTTACTATTCAACTGATTATTTCACCTATGCTCCAGTTTAGATATCATGAAAATCTGGCTTGTTAGAGAGGCTTGAGGATAGGTTTAAAAACCCTTGACTTCTATTTGTCTGTCTGTCTGTCATATCTATCTATCTATCTATCTATCTATCTATCTATCTATCTATCTATCTATCTATCGTGTTGCTCAGATGCATATGATTTTCTTCTGCTTTCATTTTGTAAAGTCTGTCTTTAACCGCCCGGTCAAGCATATGACCCATTGTCAGGTTTACTGTGCTCACACGGTCATTCACACAGACACCCAGATCACTTGCAGCTGTCATAAGACCATAGACCCACAAGAGAACTACCTGCATATCTATAGAAGCTTCTAAGCTTGTAATGTGGGGAGTGTACTCATTAGAAATAAGGAACTCATTTTACTATATACAGATGATTACAGATTGCTTCTAGGTGTTTAAATTGTAGACACTCTAACGAGGGTGTAATATAGATAGATATTAAGAATGCAGGATGGTACTGGTGTGGGGTGGTGTCATTATTTTTTATAGGTTTTCTTTTATGATTTTCTTATTTCTTTCACTTACATTTCCTGTCCCGGATAACAACATGAAAAAAGTGATACATTTATAGTTGTTGACACTGCCTGATAGAAGGTGGCATTTGGCCACAGGAAATACGTAAGAATGTACCTGTATTTACTGCACACCATGTTAGCACCAATAAAAAATGTTTATGCAATTAAAAAAGGCATAATAGTTCAATAATAAAATGTGATCATGTGATATCCCATTTTATTATCAGTATATTGTGTCTTCTGAATGGACTTTATGTGTTTAACCAACCCATAGAGGAAAGAAATTGTGTAACAGTACAAGTACTATCATGTCTCTATAAAGGGACAGTGTGCTGTAAAAAATGTTTTTACCTTAATGTGTTTCCAATTACTTTTTATACCAGCTGCAGAGTATACAATGTCTGATAAATTGTTCCTTTAGGTTTCTTTTTGTATTTGAAATAACAGATTTGTTCTTTAAAACCACAACCCATCAAAATGGGTTGAACTTGCAGGTAAATCAGATATCCTTAGTTTATCACTTTCTGTACACCCCCCATGAGTCTTTATATTATTGATATAAACCAAAGCCCAATACTTAGAACAATTGAAAATAAAAATTTCATTGCTTATCTCTTCTACCTCTTACTGTGAGTGTAATTTCTTCTGCTGGCTATGTTTACACAGGTTTTCTTTAGCCTATACTTTCTGTAACCTATAGAATCTTTCAGAATAGGCTGGAATACCTCAAGAAAAATCAGCTATTTCAAACGCCGAAATAAAGTAAAAGTAGCTATTTGTAAACTATTTCATAAACTCCACCAGGTAAAAATGGATCATGATGAAACAAATTAAAGAAGAAAAACATTTATGGTAAACTGTGCCTTTAAGATGCAGTTTCCGTCTTTCTCCCATCGAGGGTTGTCAGTTGTACACCATAAGAATTCTTAATAGTAGCTGGGGCCACACAATGCTCCCCCCTTCTTGATCTATTTTCAGTCATGTATGTTTTTCACAATTGAGCAGTCATTTTACCCCATAGCTGCCAGTAACATACAGATCAACCATTTACCTCATCAGCTGCTTCACCACACATTAACATTAGTGATTTGACCACCTCAACTGTCTTATTTCTTTCTGCTCAATATTTGTAAATCATTGAGGCAAAGGGGGCATTTTATATTTAACTAAACCCATGATTTTTTTTTAAAAAAATGGACATTTAAGTGTGCAGTACTTTTGTGAAGATTTTACTGGACAGGGGAAAAAAAGTTGCAATTTTGAAACATGTATTAACTGACATACAGTGTAATATTAATGCTGAGTTTCAATTGTTTTGTGCCATGATTGATGCTTTAGCTCCCCCCCCCCTTGAAGACCTTGATAAAGGTATAAGATATATCAAAACTGTCATTCCACCAGACCCACCTGAATCAGAGGATTTGCTCATGTATTTTTATCATACTGTGTTAGTGGCACATTTTGACTATTTCAGCATCGATTTGTCGTATTTAATTTTGCGCGGATGAGAGTGCGTCATGTACCACCTATGTTCGCCACTCACCTATGGAATGTACATGATGTCACCATGAACAGCACTTGTTCAAGAACATCTGTAAAGGGTGGAATAATACATTTTTTAACTTTGTTGGTCACTATCACCCCTCAATTTGGCGTGTAATTCAATTATTTCAGCATGAAGAAGTGACAGTGAGCAACACTGTCCAACAAGATGCTGTTGGCAACCAGCTTCAAAGGAGAGTTAATCTACGATTTGTGCAGCTACAAGAACGCATAACGTATGTGTTGCTCGATGGCAAGGCCACAAAACTGTAGAAGAGTTTCTTCGTTGTGTAGATTGGAATATTCGTCTTAATCATCCACACTGAAAACAATCACCTAGATTACAAGTTTTGCTTTATAGACTTCTCGCCGCCTGGATGAAGATGGATGTCCTGACTTCAGGAACTGTGAGTAGATTTTCTGGGGTCAGTGTTAGTTTTTTTTGGGGTGTTTTTTTTAGATTAGTGATGGGCAGTAAAAGAGCTGAATGCCCATACAAATGTGTAGCTTAGGTTTTATTTAGACTTAAGTTTTTTATTTTGGGGGTTGGTTCGGTGGGGGTTTTACTGCTGGGGGACTTTGTAATTTATTGGAGGTAAAAGAGTTGTTTAACTTAGGGCAATGCCCTACAAAAGGCACTTTAAAGGGCTATTGGTAGTTTATTGTTAGGTTAGGGGGTATTTTTATGGGGCTATTAGATTAGGTGTAAATTTATTATTTGTGATAATTTTGTTTATTATTTTTTGCAACCTTAGAGTTTTTTTATTTTTTTGTAATTTTAGTGTTTTATTATTTTTTGTAATGTTTTTATTTTTTATTCGTATTGTTAGGATTATTTAACATTGTAATGTTAGGTTTTTTATTTTATTTGTAGTGTTAGGAGTATTGTAATGATAGGTTTCTTTATTTTTCATTTATTTTATTTATTTATTTAAAATAGTAATGTTAGTTTAATTTATAGTTTAAACTTTTTTTTTAATTCACAGGTAAGTTTTTATTTATTTAAAGATAGTTATATTGTAAGTTAAAGTAAGGGGGTGTTAGGTTTAGGGGTTAATATTTTAGTGTGTTGCGATGTGGGTGGCCAGCGGTTTAGGGGTTAATATGTTTAGTTTAGTTTAGTCTTTGCAATGTGGGGGGACGTCAGTTTAGGGGTTAATAGATTTAATTTATAAGTACCGATGTGGGGGGCTGGCGGTTTAGGGGTTAATAGATTTAGTTTATTGGTACCAATTCGGGGGGGGGCGGCGATTTAGAGGTTAATCATTTTATTTAGTGCCGGCAATGTTGTGGGCGGTGGTTTAGGATTTAATAGCTTTAATTACTGTCATCGATGTCAGGGGCTGCGGATTAGGGGTGTTTTTAAAAAGGTTTTAACATTATTCTTATTTTCCCCATAGACATCTTTGGGGTTGCGTTACGGCGATTTCCATTCAGCGATCACAGGTTTTATATTTTTTTTATAACACTTCTCTGTATTGATTTCTATGGGGGAAAGCGTGCACGAGCACGTAAACTGAGCCCTTGGCTTTTATGCATTATGGAGCTTATCGCACCATACCGTACAGCAGAAGGAGGTTTTTGTGTAACTTGTAATGGCAGCACTATGACAAGTGCGATAACACTCATTATTTACGCACCCGGTTTAGCGCAAAACTTGTAATCTAGGTGAATGAATATACATTAAATGGCGCAATATTATGAACAGTATTTTTAATGTTATTTTGTTTTATTACTTAACTTTGCTTAAAGGGATAGTCTAGTAAAAAAAAAAGTTTCATGATTCAGATAGAGCATGCAATTTAAAGTAACTTTCTAATTTACTCCCATTATCAATTTTTCTTCGTTCTCTTGGTATCTTTTTTTAAAAAGCTGGAAAGTAAGCTTAGGACCCAGCCCATTTTTTGTTCAGCACCTGGGTAGTGCTTGCTGATTAGCTGGCTACATTTACAGGCCCATTTATCAAGCTCCGTATGGAGCTTGAAGGGCCGTGTTTCTGGCGAGTCTTCAGACTCGCCAGAAACACAAGTTATGAAGCAGCGGTCTAAAGACCGCTGCTTCATAACCCTGTCCGCCTGCTCTGAGCAGGCGGACAGGAACCGCCGGAAATCAACCCGATCGAATACGATCGGGTTGATTGACAGCTCCCTGCGAGTCAGCAGGGGGCGGCGTTGCACCAGCAGCTCTTGTGAGCTGCTGGTGCAATGTTAAATGTGGAGAGCGTATTGCTCTCCGCATTTAGCGAGGTCTTGCGGACCTGATCCGCAGTGTCGGATCAGGTCCGCAAGCCCTTTGATAAATGGGCCCCTTAGACACCAATCAGCAAGCACTACCCAGTTGCTGAACCAAAAATGGGCTGGCTTCTAAGCTTACATTCTTGCTTTTTAAAATGAAGATACCAAGAGAACAGAAAAAAAAAAATGATAATAGAAGTGAATTAGAAAGTTTCTTAGAATTGCATGCTCTATCTGAATCATGAAAGTTTAATTTTGACTATACTATCCCTTTTAAGAAACGGAGTAAATATTCACTTTTTTGATACTTGTGTAATGCCCTCATCTGTAAATTATATTGTTAGCATGTAAAAAGTCATGTATTGTCAGTTAATACGTTTCAAAAATGCTTAATTGTTTGTTTAATTTGTTTGAATAACATATTACCTTTTTCTGTGACCTTTTTCCCCCTGTAACTTTTTATTTCTGTTTATCCTGCTAAAATACTTAACTATCGGATGACTACTGGACACCTTCGGCAAGTCCTGCCTATATTGGCACCTTTAAGAACCAAGGGTGGTACAATAATGATTACAGCAGGTGATATTGGCACCTTGAAGTACCAGGGGTGGTACAATAATGATTACAACAGGTGATATTGGCACCTTTAAGAACCAGGGGTTGTACAATAATGATTACAGCAACAATTTTGGGTTCAGTATCTCTGTAAATATAGGAATGAGATTTGATTGGATGGTATTAAAAGAGTGGTGTTTTGACACTTCCTAAGATCAATGTGGAAGCACAAAATGCGTATGACCTGTTGGTGCCTGCTCTTTTTTATATTAAAGGGACATTGCAGTGGAGCCAATGAAATGCTCTGTTTCATTAGAGTATGTAATTTGTCCATTACTCGGTGTATCCCTCTGTGTTTCCCCATGTCACATATACTTTCTTATGTATCTGCATATCTTACTCACAGGCTACACTTTTATTACGTACACGCTGTCCCTCCTTTTTATTGTTGGAGTGTTCGGAGGATGGTTAATGGGGTGTTTCCACTACCATTAATGTTCTACCTATTAGCTTTGTACATTAACCTTTAAATTGAAGGGCAGGTATAGGGAGACTCAGGTCTATGATTAAGGCAACTCTATTAGCCAAAACAAGTAAGAACGAGTCTCATAACTTTTGTTGTTAATGGGATGATCCTGTTTTCTTATTTTATTTTATGCCTAAAAATAAAGCTTCTACACTTTCTTATATGCGCTTCCCTTGTGAGATTCAGGCTCACAATCTTCTGTTAATTTAATTGCAATATTATATATATATATATATATATATATATATATATATATATATATATATATATATATATATATATATATATCTATATATATATCTCAATGTAAATATTTGCATAGGAAATTAGTACATCTAGGCAAGTATCCCTGCTTGCTTTCCCCCAGAAATTCTTAATATACAATGTTTCCAATGCACAAGAGAATTGTGGGTAAGATATGCAAATTAGATATGCAAATTCTCAGTTTTTTTGCTTCAAAAATACTGTTTTGACACAGCGATCCTTAAACAGGATTATGACAGCAAACCAGAAATCACTCGCTAGACAAGCCTGTTTCGTTCTTTTTGGAACTCATCAGTAGGAGATAGATAAGTACAGTGTTCTCCATAGACAATTTTGCCAGGGGGGTGGCATTATAAAGTAGTCAGGTGGGGGCAGTGTAATACTTTCTAAAAAGATAGCATTTTCTGCTATTCAAAGCACACATTAAATGCATAATTTTAAATAAATGTATTTAATGATAATTTGAAACATGTTAATATTAGTTTATTTTAGCTTATTTCTGCCTACAATTTTAGCTGAGTAGTCGGTAAAATCAGCCGGGTGGTGCACCCATTAAAGAGGTCCCAGGGAAAACACTGATATACAGTGTGTGTGTGTGTGTGTGTGTGTATATATATATATATATATATATATATATATATATATATATATATATATATATATATATATATATATATTTATGTGCTGCTCTTTGTTTTGCAACCTTGCTTTACTGGCATGTCTTTTTAAAGGGATGGTAAACCCAAATGTTTTCTTTCATTATTCAGATAAAGCATGCAATTTTAAGCAACTTTCTAATTTACTCCTGTTATCAATTTTCTTTCATGTAATTAGCAAGAGTCCATGAGCTAGTGACGTATGGGATATACATTCCTACCAGGAGGGGCAAAGTTTCCCAAACCTCAAAATGCCTATAAATACACCCCTCACCACACCCACAAATCAGTTTTACAAACTTTGCCTCCTATGGAGGTGGTGAAGTAAGTTTGTGCTAGATTCTACGTTGATATGCGCTCCGCAGCAGGTTGGAGCCCGGTTTTCCTCTCAGAGTGCAGTGAATGTCAGAGGGATGTGAGGAGAGTATTGCCTATTTGAATTCAATGATCTCCTTCTACGGGGTCTATTTCATAGGTTCTCTGTTATCGGTCGTAGAGATTCATCTCTTACCTCCCTTTTCAGATCGACGATATACTCTTATATATACCATTACCTCTACTGATTCTCGTTTCAGTACTGGTTTGGCTTTCTACTACATGTAGATGAGTGTCCTGGGGTAAGTAAGTCTTATTTTCTGTGACACTCTAAGCTATGGTTGGGCACTTTTTTATAAAGTTCTAAATATATGTATTCAAACATTTATTTGCCTTGACTCAGGATGTTCAACGTTCCTTATTTCAGACAGTCAGTTTCATATTTGGGATAATGCATATGAATAAATCAATTTTTTCTTACCTTAAAATTTGACTTTTCCCTGTGGGCTGTTAGGCTCGCGGGGGCTGAAAATGCTTCATTTTATTGCGTCATTCTTGGCGCTGACTTTTTTGGCGCAAATTTTTTTTTCTGTTTCCGGCATCATACGTGTCGCCGGAAGTTGCGTCATTTTTGACGTTTTTTTGCGCCAAAAGTGTCGGCGTTCCGGATGTGGCGTCATTTTTGGCACCAAAAGCATTTAGGCGCCAAATAATGTGGGCGTCTTTTTTGGCGCTAAAAAAATATGGGCGTCACTATTGTCTCCACATTATTTAAGTCTCATTATTTATTGCTTCTGGTTGCTAGAAGCTTGTTCACTGGCATTTTTTCCCATTCCTGAAACTGTCATTTAAGGAATTTGATCAATTTTGCTTTATACAGGTATACCTCACTTTACAGCGCTTCACTTTACAGCGCTTCGCTAATACAGCGCTTTGTGGAGCTGAAGTTCAACCTCCAAGGATTTTAAAACAGTGCTGTAATCTTCGTGAGATTGCAAGAAAAGTGACTGGCACCATTTTATTATGCTTAGTTCACTCTGTTTACAGCATTTCAGTGCAATCTGTGTCTCAGTGCTATACTCTGGCAAATTGTACTACAGTGATTGTCACTATTTTACAGGTACAGTATTTATTGAATAGTGTTAAACTAAACTTAGCGCTATTGCAAACCTAATATAAGTTAATTAAAACATGTTTTTAAGTTTTTAAACACACTGGCAAGTGAAAAGAAAGCTAAAACTGCCTTGTTTCACTTTAAGGCGGTTTTCACTTTACAGCGGGGCTCCGGTCCCTAACCCGCTGTATCAGTGGGGTATACCTGTATGTTGTTTTTTCTATTACATATTGCAAGATGTCCCACGTTGAAACTGAGTCAGAAGATACTTCTGGAAAATCGCTGCCTGGTGCTGGAGCTACCAAAGCTAAGTGTATCTGCTGTAAACTTTTGGTATCTGTTCCTCCAGCTGTTGTTTGTACTGTTTGTCATGACAAACTTGCTAATGCAGATAATATTTCCTTTAGTACTTTACATTACCTGTTGCTGTTCCGTCAACATCTAATACTCAGAGTGTTCCTGATAATATAAGAGATTTTGTTTCTAAATCCATTAAGAAGGCTATGTCTGTTATTCCTCCTTCTAGTAAACGTAAAAAGTCTTTTAAAACTTCTCATTTTTCAGATGAATTTTTAAATGAACATCATCATTGTGATACTGATAATGGTTCTTCTGGTTCAGAGGATTCTGTCTCAGAGGTTGATGCTGATAAATCTTCATATTTATTTAAAACGGAATTTATTCGTTCTTTACTTAAAGAAGTCCTAATTGCATTAGAAATTGAGGATTCTAGTCCTCTTGATACTAAATCTAAACGTTTAGATAAGGTTTTTAAATCTCCTGTAGTTATTCCAGAAGTGTTTCCTGTCCCTGGTGCTATTTCTGAAGTAATTTCCAGGGAATGGAATAATTTGGGTAATTCATTTACTCCTTCTAAACGTTTTAAGCAATTATATCCTGTGCCATCTGACAGTTTAGAATTTTGGGACAAAATCCCTAAGGTTGATGGGGCTGTCTCTACTCTTGCTAAGCGTACTACTATTCCTACGGCAGATGGTACTTCCTTTAAGGATCCTTTAGATAGGAAAATTTAATCCTTTCTAAGAAAAGCTTACTTGTGTTCAGGTAATCTTCTTAGACCTGCTATATCTTTAGCGGATGTTGCTGCAGCTTCAACTTTTTGGTTAGAAGCTTTAGCGCAACAAGTAACAGATCATAATTCTCATAGCATTATTATTCTTCTACAACATGCTAATAATTTTATTTGTGATGCCATCTTTGATATCATTAGAGTTGATGTCAGGTATATGTCTCTAGCTATTTTAGCTAGAAGAGCTTTATGGCTTAAAACTTGGAATGCTGATATGTCTTCTAAGTCTACTCTGCTTTCCCTTTCTTTCCAGGGTAATAAATTATTTGGTTCTCAGTTGGATTCTATTATCTCAACTGTTATTGGAGGGAAAGGAACTTTTTTACCACAGGATAAAAAATCTAAAGGTAAATTTAGGTCTAATAATAGTTTTCGTTCCTTTCGTCACAACAAGGAACAAAAGCCTGATCCTTCATCCTCAGGAGCGGTATCAGTTTGGAAACCATCTCCAGTTTGGAAAAAATCCAAGCCTTTTAGAAAACCAAAGCCAGCTCCTAAGTCCACATGAAGGTGCGGCCCTCATTCCAGCTCAGCTGGTAGGGGGCAGATTACGTTTTTTCAAAGAAATTTGGATCAATTCTGTTCACAATCTTTGGATTCAGAACATTGTTTCAGAAGGGTACAGAATTAGCTTCAAGATAAGGCCTCCTGCAAAAAGATTTTTTCTTTCCCGTGTCCCAGTAAACCCAGTGAAGGCTCAAGCATTTCTGAAATGTGTTTCAGATCTAGAGTTGGCTGGAGTAATTATGCCAGTTCCAGTTCTGGAACAGGGGCTGGGGTTTTATTCAAATCTCTTCATTGTACCAAAGGAGAATTCGTTCAGACCAGTTCTGGATCTAAAAATATTGAATCGTTATGTAAGGATACCAACATTCAAGATGGTAACTGTAAGGACTATCCTGCCTTTTGTTCAGCAAGGGCATTATATGTCTACAATAGATTTACAGGATGCATATCTGCATATTCCGATTCATCCAGATCACTATCAGTTTCTGAGATTCTCTTTCCTAGACAAGCATTACCATTTTGTGGCTCTACCGTTTGGCCTAGCAACAGCTCCAAGAATTTTTACAAAGGTTCTCGGTGCCCTTCTGTCTGTAATCAGAGAACAGGGTATTGTGGTATTTCCTTATTTGGACGATATCTTGGTACTTGCTCAGTCTTCACATTTAGCAGAATCTCATACGAATCGACTTGTGTTGTTTCTTCAAGATCATGGTTGGAGGATCAATTTACCAAAAAGTTCATTGATTCCTCAGACAAGGGTAACCTTTTTAGGTTTCCAGATAGATTCAGTGTCCATGACTCTGTCTTTGACAGACAAGAGACGTCTAAAATTGATATCAGCTTGTCAAAACCTTCAGTCACAATCATTCCCTTCGGTAGCTTTATGCATGGAAATTCTAGGTCTTATGACTGCAGCATCGGACGCGTTCCCCTTTGCTCGTTTTCACATGCGACCTCTTCAGCTCTGTATGCTGAACCAGTGGTGCAGGGATTACACAAAGATATCTCAATTAATATCTTTAAAACCGATTGTACGACACTCTCTGACGTGGTGGACAGATCACCATCGTTTAGTTCAGGGGGCTTCTTTTGTTCTTCCGACCTGGACTGTAATTTCAACAGATGCAAGTCTGACAGGTTGGGGAGCTGTTTGGGGGTCTCTGACAGCACAAGGGGTTTGGGAATCTCAGGAGGTGAGATTACCGATCAATATTTTGGAACTCCGTACAATTTTCAGAGCTCTTCAGTCATGGCCTCTTCTAAAGAGAGAATCGTTCATTTGTTTTCAGACAGACAATGTCACAACTGTGGCATACATCAATCATCAAGGAGGGACTCACAGTCCTCTGGCTATGAAGGAAGTATCTCGAATTCTGGTATGGGCGGAATCCAGCTCCTGTCTAGTTTCTGCGGTTCATATCCCAGGTATAGACAATTGGGAAGCGGATTATCTCAGTCGCCAAACGTTACATCCGGGCGAATGGTCTCTTCACCCAGAGGTATTTCTTCAGATTGTTCAAATGTGGGGACTTCCAGAAATAGATCTGATGGCCTCTCATCTAAACAAGAAACTTCCCAGGTATCTGTCCAGATCCAGGGATCCTCAAGCGGAAGCAGTGGATGCATTGTCGCTTCCTTGGAAGTATCATCCTGCCTATATCTTTCCGCCTCTAGTTCTTCTTCCAAGAGTAATCTCCAAGATTCTGAAGGAATGCTCGTTTGTTCTGCTGGTAGCTCCAGCATGGCCTCACAGGTTTTGGTATGCGGATCTTGTCCGTATGGCCTCTTACCAACCGTGGACTCTTCCGTTAAGACCAGACCTTTTGTCGCAAGGTCCTTTTTTCCATCAGGATCTCAAATCCTTAAATTTAAAGGTATGGAGATTGAACGCTTGATTCTTAGTCAAAGAGGTTTCTCTGACTCTGTGATTAATACTATGTTACAGGCTCGTAAATCTGTATCTAGGGAGATATATTATAGAGTCTGGAAGACTAATATTTCTTGGTGTCTTTCTCATCATTTTTCCTGGCATTCTTTTAGAATTCCGAGAATTTTACAGTTTCTTCAGGATGGTTTGGATAAAGGTTTGTCTGCAAGTTCCTTGAAAGGACAAATCTCTGCTCTTTCTGTTCTTTTTCACAGAAAGATTGCTAATCTTCCTGATATTCATTGTTTTGTACAAGCTTTGGTTCGTATAAAACCTGTCATTAAGTCAATTTCTCCTCCTTGGAGTTTGAATTTGGTTCTGGGGGCTCTTCAAGCTCTTCCGTTTGAACCTATGCATTCGTTGGACATCAAATTACTTTCTTGGAAAGTTTTGTTCCTTTTGGCCATCTCTTCTGCCAGAAGAGTTTCTGAATTATCTGCTCTTTCTTGTGAATCTCCTTTTCTGATTTTTCATCAGGATAAGGCGGTGTTGCGAACTTCTTTTAAATTTTTACCTAAGGTTGTGAATTCTAGCAACATTAGTAGAGAAATTGTGGTTCCTTCATTGTGTCCTAATCCTAAGAATTCTAAGGAGAGATCATTGCATTCTTTGGATGTAGTTAGAGCTTTGAAATATTATGTTGAAGCTACTAAGAATTTCCGAAAGACTTCTAGTCTATTTGTTATCTTTTCCGGTTCTAGGAAAGGTCAGAAGGCCTCTGCCATTTCTTTGGCATCTTGGTTGAAATCTTTAATTCATCATGCTTATGTCGAGTCGGGTAAAACTCCGCCTCAAAGGATTACAGCTCATTCTACTAGGTCAGTTTCTACTTCCTGGGCGTTTAGGAATGAAGCTTCGGTTGATCAGATTTGCAAAGCAGCAACTTGGTCTTCTTTGCATACTTTTACTAAATTCTACCATTTTTATGTGTTTTCTTCTTCTGAAGCTGTTTTTGGTAGAAAAGTACTTCAGGGAGCTGTTTCAGTTTGAATCTTCTGCTTATAATTTCAGTTTTTTTCATTATAACATTTAAACTTTATTTTGGGTGTGGATTATTTTTCAGCGGAATTGGCTGTCTTTATTTTATCCCTCCCTCTCTAGTGACTCTTGCGTGGAAAGATCCACATCTTGGGTAGTCATTATCCCATACGTCACTAGCTCATGGACTCTTGCTAATTACATGAAAGAAAACATAATTTATGTAAGAACTTACCTGATAAATTCATTTCTTTCATATTAGCAAGAGTCCATGAGGCCCACCCTTTTTGGGGTGGTTATGATTTTTTTGTATAAAGCACAATTATTCCAATTCCTTATTTTTTATGCTTTCGCACTTTTTTCTTATCACCCCACTTCTTGGCTATGCGTTAAACTGATTTGTGGGTGTGGTGAGGGGTGTATTTATAGGCATTTTGAGGTTTGGGAAACTTTGCCCCTCCTGGTAGGAATGTATATCCCATACGTCACTAGCTCATGGACTCTTGCTAATATGAAAGAAATGAATTTATCAGGTAAGTTCTTACATAAATTATGTTTTTCTTCCTGCTCTTGGTATCTTTATTTGAAAAGCAGAAATGTATGTTTAAGAGCTGGCCCATTTTTTGTTCAGAACCTGGGTTGCACTTGCTTATTGGTTAGTTACATTTAGCCACCAATAAGCAAGTGCAACCCAGGTTCTGAACCTAAAATTGGTCTTAAACATACATTTCTGCTTTTTAAATAAAGATACCAAGTGAAGACAAATTGATAATAGGAGTAAATTAGAAAGTTTTTTTTTAAAATTGCATGCTCTATTTGAATCATGAAAGAAAAAATGTGGGTTTACTATCCCTTTTAAGGTTCAAGGTTCAATAAATGTAGATATAAGCATCCTGTTATAGTAAAACTTCTAAAACGTGTGATGGAAACTTATTTTATGCTAATTTAAAATCAGTTCTAGCAGCTTCTGTTTCAAAGTTATGACGTCTAATTATTTATGCAAGATTATGCTAATTATTAATAGCAGTAATTTTCCCTAGAAAGGTGGCAACCCTAACTGATTCGCCAGCAGTGACTGGATATAGAGTTCATTATTGCCTAGTTGCTGAAAAATGTATACAACCGTCTATAAATATGCACCGTATGATGTGTGTGTATATACTGTATTTACTGTGTGTGTGTGTGTGTATATATATATATACTGTGTGTGTGTGTGTGTGTATGTATATATATATATATATATATATATATATATATATATATATATATATATATATATATATATATATATATATACACACACACACACCAATATTTAGGTCTGGATTACCATTGGAGCGCATTCAATAACTCAGTGCGCTTAATGCTTGAAAAGATATGCATGAAAAAAACATATGAAAAATGTATTAAGTATATTAGTTATATTTATACATATTGATAGTAAAATAGTGTTTTTCTTTTATTTAAGGGACAGTAAAGTCAAAATTAATCTTACATTTATTGGAAAGAGTATGACATTTTAAACAACTTTCCAATTTACTTTTATTATCAATTTTGCTTAGTTCTCTTAGTATCATTTATTGAAGAGTAATCTTAGGGCTCAGGAGAGTGCATCTGTCTTTAGCCATCTGGTAGCAGTGTTTGCAACATTGTTTATAGCAATGTTATGCATAGTTACAAACACTGCTGCCATAGACTCATACATCAGCCTACCTAGATTTAGTCTTTAACAAAGGATTCCAAAAGAGCAAGGCAAATGTGATAATAAGAGTAAAATTAAGTTTTTAAAAAAAATGTTTACTCTTTCTGAATTATGAAAGTTTAATTTTTGACTTTACTGTCCCTGTAAATAAATTGTTTGTATATGTATGTGTGTGTATTTGTATGTGTTATTGTTTATACATATGTATGTATGTGTTATTGTTTATACATATGTATGTATGTGTTATTGTTTATACATATGTATGTATGTGTTATTGTTTATACATATGTATGTATGTGTTGCACAATTTTAAACTTAAAGTGATAGTAAACACCAAAAATGTTATTGTGTAAAAATTAGATAATCCCTTTATTTACCATTCCCCAGTTTTGCATAACCAACACTGTTGTAGATATATCCTTTTTATCTCTGTAATGACCTTGTATCCAAGCTTCTGCTGACTGCCTCTCAGATCTTTTGACAGACTTGCATTTTAGTGCTGTCTTTTAAATAACTTCACGTGCGTGAGCACAATGTTATCTATATGAAACAGATAAACTAAATCCCTCTAGCTGTGAAAAACTGTCAAATGCATTCAGATAAGAGGCGGCCTTCAAGGGCTTAGAAATTAGCATATGAACCTACCTAGGTTTAGCTTTCAACTAAGAATAACAAAGAGAACAAAGTAAATTTGATGATAAAAGTAAATTAGAAAGTTGTTTAAAATTAATTTGAAGTTTACTATCCCTTTACATTTCATTTCAGCACCATTGTTTATATCTAAGTGGAGTTTTACACACCATTGATTTAGTGCTTGAGCAAAAGCCAACATGATTTTGTCAGCAATCCTCTATAGAAGTATATTATGTGAGGGATTTAGAGTACGCGCCGTATCCATCATGCAGATGTTAGCGCCTCCTATACTTTTGCTTAAAGGGACGCTGAACCCAAATTTTTTTCTTTCATGATTCAGATAGAGCATGAAATTTTAAGCAACTTTCTAATTTACTTTTATTATCAATTTTTTTTTCATTCTCTTGCTATCTTTATTTTAAAAAGCAGGAATGTAAATCTTAGCAGCCAGCCCATTTTAGGTTCAGCACCAGGGATAGTGCTTGCTTATCGGAGGCTTAAATTTACCCACCAATAAGCAAGCATAACCCAGGTTCTCAACTAAAAATGGGCCAGCTTCTATGCATCACATTCCTGCTTTTTAAATAAAGAGAACAAAGAAAAATTGATAATAGGAGTAATTTAGAAGTTGCTTAAAGGGAGATTATACACTCAATTTTTCTTTGCATAAATGATTTGTAGATGGTCTATTTATATAGCCCATAAAGTTTTTTTTTTTTTTTAAAAATGTATAGTTTTGCTCATTTTTAAATAACATTGCTCTGATTTTCAGACTCCTAACCAAGCTCCAAAGTTTTATGTGAATACCGTCAGCTACCTTCTCCAGCTTGCTCCTGTTTGTGTAAAGGGTCTTTTCATATGCAAAAGAAGGGGGAGGGTCTTATTTCCCACTTGCAGTGGGCTTTCCAACTGCCTTTTTAACTGAGCTAAACTGAGAGCTTCTAAGTAAGTTTTTATACTGGATTTTTATATCGGTATCTGTGCATCGTATTCTTTATAGTAGTGTCTATTACATGCAGTTATATAAAAATGAGTGTATACTGTCCCTTTAAAATTGCATGCTCTATCTGAATCATGTAAGAAAAAAAAATTGGGTTTAGTGTCCCTTTAAGCGTTGCTTTCACACTAATAGGAGCGTAAAAGCGTAAAAAGGTGCTATTCATCTAACTTGAGCAATGTAAGAGCACAACAGCGCTAATATTTTTGTGCTCTATGTAATCTAGCACTTAGTAGATAGATTAATATTTATTTTACTTCTCAATAACTGGGACATCCAGCAATTTTATAAAGCCATAATAGTAAAAATATTATTTTATTACAATTGTCCCTGTATCAAAGAAGTACCGCTTATAAGAGAACTGCTGGTTTTAATCAGCTCACTGGTCGGTTGCGCGACCCTCATGGAGTTAATTTTTTTTTCACTATAATGGCCCTTTAATCATTTTCAGGTGTCCTTAGATAGCTGTATTTTTTGCCTGGTCAAAGTGCTCTATAAAAACTAAGAGGCATAGAGAGTCAATACCAGTATGTGTTGTTACATGTAAGTGTTGTCACTATTATTGACACCCAGACTGGAGATAGGGAAACCGAGTATCATTGCAGCAGTTGTCATAGCCACTAACTGTAAACACATTGTTTTGTGAAAAATAGCAACCCACAATGAAGTTAGTAAGCACTGCTTGATAACATTAAAGCGACACTGAACCCAAATTTTTTCTTTCGTGATTCAGATAGAGCAGGCAATTTTAAGGAACTTTCTAATTTGCTCCTATTATCAATTTTTCATCGTTCTCTTGCTATCTTTATTTGAAAAAGAAGGCATCTAAGATTTTTTTTATTGGTTCAGTACTCTGGACAGCACTATTTAATTGGTGAATGAATTTATCCACCAATCAGCAAGGAGGACCAAGGTTGTTCACCAAAAATGGTCCGACATCTAAACTTACATTCTTGCATTTCAAATAAAGATACCAAGAGAATGAAGAGAATTTGATAATAGGATTAAATTAGAAAGTTGCTTAAAATTGCAAGCTCTATTTGAATCACAAAAGAAAAAAATTGGGTTCAATGTCCCTTTAAAGAAAATAAAATAGTAACATAGTGCTCTAAAGGATGTTGAAATAAACGTATTATACATAATGCAAAGGAAAAAATAAATACAATTATCAGATGTAGTAAAGTAGATTTATATGAATATAACAGACAGAATATATGGAAAATAAAAAAGTTGTAAAGATTAATAAATCCAGTTTAATTTTAAGAAAGATAAAATATTAAATGAACATGATATTCAAAATTACTATTCAAATGACTTATATTATCTAATTTGCCTTTTTGGTATCTTTTGTTGAAAAGCATACCTAGATGGGGTCAGGAGCAGCAATGCATTACTGGGAACTAGCTGCTGATAGGTGGCTTGTCATTTGACTCACTAGATGTGTTCAGCTAGCTCCCAGTAGTGCATTGCTGCTCTGGAACTGAATTTAAATACGAGTTTAACCCTTATTCATGTTTTTTTTTTTTGCACTTATGCCTTAAAAAATCCTATAAGTTAAAATGGCATCAATCATGACACAGAAATGTATATACATATAATGTTCCATAGGTTTATACCCACATATGTACTAAATTCTACATTATTACTTATAAATGTATAGGTTAAACAAAATGTAAGCAGCACTCTAATACCGTATACACACTGTATATGCATTTGTCTAAGCTGATGACAATATAACTGATTATTTGTATTTATTCTTGCTAAGAGCATTCTATAGCCTACCAGCACCATTTCTGTGAATCTTCGGTTTTCACAGTTTTTTTTTCTCTCACTTTTATGGAATTCCACAATTGACCAGTGCTGTGGCCTGGCTTTGATTTAAAGGCTCTTGGGCTTTGCATTGAGTCAGTGGCCAATAGTTATCAAGGTCTGGCGGACCTGATCCGACACTGCGGATCAGGTCCGCCAGACCTCACTGAAAACGGCGAGCAATACGCTCGTCGTATTCAGCATTGCACCAGCAGCTCACAAGAGCTGCTGGTGCAACGCCGCCCCCTGCAGACTCGCGGCCAATAAGCCGCCAGCAGGGGGGGTGTCAATCAACCCGATCATACTCGATCGGGTTGATTTCTAGCGATGTCTGTCCGCCTGTTCAGAGCAGGCGGACAGGTTATGGAGCAGCGGTCTTTGTGACCGCTGCTTCATAACTGCTGTTTCTGGCGAGTCTGATGACTCACCAGAAACACGGGGCATCAAGATCCATGTGGAGCTTGATACATATGCCCCAGTATGTCTGTGCTTTGTGTGTAAGTGTGGTTAACATTTCTGATGCATGACATCCCGTTGCCTCTTGGTTTACCTTTGCTTTTGTTTGCACCAACCATGTTTATTTGTTTGTTCCTG
The DNA here is from genome assembly GCF_027579735.1 of Bombina bombina. Taxonomy (NCBI): domain Eukaryota; kingdom Metazoa; phylum Chordata; class Amphibia; order Anura; family Bombinatoridae; genus Bombina; species Bombina bombina. The sequence goes on from NC_069499.1 coordinate 1,332,106,737, forward strand.
CTGTTCTTCCAGCTTGTGTTTATTAGAATTTGCCACAGTTTCATTGCCTCCTAAATAACTGTGTACTGTCCTACTTTGCTGAACTGTATTCATTGTCAGTAGAAAAAGTGTAATCTCTGGCGCCCGGTTAGTAGTGAGTACACTATCCAAAAACCCCTTCCAAAGGCAAGGAAATAATTGGCCTCTTTAAAACCACTATGCAACTAGATTATATATAAAGTGATGGATGCACAACTAATAAGGAGCTAAAGTTTTACAAAAAAACTGTGAAATAGTTAAAATATAAATATATCACATAAAAACATATAATACAAAAGTTCCAATATCAATATTTTATTATATAATTGATCTATAGTGTGCACATTGGAAAAAAATATATATTTATATACATAAAAACAAATCAAATATTGAAATAATCCAAATCCTAAAATAATGAATTCATATACAGTACCACAAGTTCACAGATCCATATATCAAAGTATCTCCTTAAAAGGAAATTCTCACTAGAAGTCCAAAAATTCATGTGAAAAAGGAAGTCCAAAGAGTTAAACTAAGTACTGCATAGATATGGATTGGCTGGATGCAAATGGATGAATGCAGAAATCACTAAAACAGGTGTTCTGGCAGATCAGCCAACCCTTCAGATTAGTCAATTCCGTCACTTCCGGTGACATGGAATCAGATGTCTCACTGCAAATCCCCTCAGTGCGCATCGAGTCACAGCATTAAACATATATATGATGCACTGTAATTCCTCCATCTTCACTATCTTTTTGCCCCTTGAACCCACCAGGCAGAGGCAAAAAAAAATAGTGAAGATGGAGAATAACAGTACATTGTATATATTTCGGGTTAGCAAGCAGTTCTGTTGTAGAGAGTAGCTGGAGAATGTGGTGACAGAATTGGCTAATCTGAGGAATTGGCTAATCTGTCAGAACATCGTCAGAAAAAAAAGAGTCTGCAGGTATGACGGGCCCCTTGGGACAAGAAAGAGCTACTAGTTTCAGAGAGATTGCTATACACTGTATGAGATGTTTGGATTGACGAAAACAAGAAGAGCTGAGTATCCATGCACAGTTGGAGACCCAAGGATCAAAGGTACTTTGTGGATTGCTCCAGCCTTGCAGCACCTCTTGTTCCACCAACCTAGTTTACTAGACTGAACTTTATATCTGATTTGATACTTTGGGGCATATTTATCAAGCTCCGTACGGAGCTTGATTCCCCGTGTTTCCGGACCGCTGCTCCATAACCTGTCCGCCTGCTCTGAGGCGGCGGACAGAAATCAACCCGATCAAGTACAATTGAGTTGATTGACACCCCCTGCTAGCGGCTGATTAGAGGCGAATCTGCAGGGGGCGGTATTGCACCAGCAGTTCACAAGAACTGCTGGTGCAATGATAAATGCCGACAGCGTATGCTGTCGGGAATTTATGGATGTGCAGCGGACATGATACGCAACATCGTGTCCGCTTGCATGATAATAAATTGACCCCTTTGCCTGTTACATTTTATGTTGGCCTTGCTAGTATCCATTCTCTATCTTCATTGTATGCTGCATATACCGCTACAGATGCTGTTCTCTTCATATTTGCGTTTAGCCTCTGTTACTACTTAACCAGTACCAAGATAATGCAAGTGCTTATTTAAAACACAAGATTGCTGGCTATTTCTCTTTTGTTTGTCCTGTCTATGTCTACTGATTTTTCTCTGCTAGACCACTCTATGCTATTTTTCTTGGGCGGTCATTCTTTTCTTGTGCCCTGATTATTTCTACTTATATATTGTCCTTAGTATTATTATCTCCTTCACTTAAATTAGTTTTACTCCTTCAGTTGTCTTTTTTGTTATGGCTGTATCACTTCTATTGTCTTGGATATCTGCACCACTTGCCTCGTTTGTCTCTTTTGTTGTATTTTTCTGACCATGTTTCTTTGCTCTGACTGTATACATTGATTTTCACTCTTGCACTAAGTATATTTTACCCCTTAAAGAGACATGGAAACCACACATTTTCTTTTATGATTTAGATAGAGCCTAACATTTAAAAAAACAAAATAAAAATGTTCTAATTTACTTCTATTATAAAATGTATTTTATTATCTTGGAATCCTTTGTTAAAATGTAGGTAGGTAGGCTGAGGTACTCTCAAGTACTATATGGCAGCAGTTTTGCATAAATGGCATATTTTCCATTAGATGACTTGGTTGCAGTTTATGACTTTAAAATTAAACACTTTGCAATTGTAATATAAAATGTTTAATTATTTGTAGTAAGTACATCTCTGCAGTATACTTTCTATATTAATTGAACACTGCAGACTTCACAAGCCCAATCCTGCTACATATCTGTTCCTAATTGGTCTCAGCAGAGATAAAATGGTACTACAAATCAATGCTAACAAAATAGCAGTGGCTATCCTTGTCTAATCCAGCAAAAGATCTGGACTGGTTCATCCAAATAAGTTGAGTGGTGAGAAAATAGGAAACCATTTCAAGTTAAAGGTACATCATGAGACCCAGGGCTCCATGTACTAAGCAGTCAGCGAGCTACCCGCAACAAATCTCGCGTCAAAATTCGCAAACTGATATGTACAAAGCCGTCAATTATGTTAAAACTCGCATCTTTAAAATTGCGAGCGTACTTATCCGCCAAACCTCGCTACCGCTCCATTTTTCACTGTAATTAGACACATTTGACCACCAACTCGCCAAAAACGAATGTACTAAAAAATCTATTTGTCCGCTCGCTACAATTTCCGCTCCCACCTCGTTATTTTTGCCTCGCCACCTTTTAGGTGGCGGGCAAGGTACAAAACAATAGGAAAGTCAATCTAGACGCCAGTCTAGACATATATAAAAGGCAGTAATATCAGCATTGTACTTACAGCATAACTGGCGTCTAATTTGTCTCTCATTTCCATGTACATAAATTGCGCCCAATTTGTCGACTGTAATTAAAGAGTAATCTATATTTTAAATTTGTATTGTATAGTTGTCAATCTTTATAATTATTTTTATATTAATATTTATATATTATCAGATCCAGATGAAGCCATATCCAAATTGTAAATAAATATTACAAAAATAACGCTCTGTTATCACTCTTCAAAAACTTTTGAACAATAATAAAGTTGTTTAGATAAGTTGAACTTTTATAGGAGCAAAATTCTATTCCCGTGACTACTATGATGTTCGTGACACCTTGCATGTCACGTGTTAATAATTGGCCAGACAATTCAACTGAAAGTTAAGTACATCAGCTTAGTCGCGGCGAGCGAGGCGTCAAATTTATCAACAATCCGCAACTGCTCGCGGCGGGCTAGACTTGTCTATTTATTGGGGGAATATTAGTACATAGCGACAGCGGACACCATTTCGCCCGCGGCGAGTAACGGCGAGTTTATCCGCGTCTACAATGACGGATGAATTGACGGCTTAGTACATGGAGCCCCCAATGTTTTTCTTTCAATATTTAGAAACGGCATGCAATTTTAAACAACTTTCCAATTTACTTCTGTTATATAACTTGCTTCATTCTCTTGATATCCTTTGTTGAAAAGCATATCTAAATAGCCTAAGTAGCTGCTGATTGGTGGCTGCACTTAGATGCCTCGTCTGATTGGCTCACCCATGTTCATTGCTATTTCTTCAACAAATGATATCTAAAGAATTAAGCAAATTAGATAATAAGTAAATTGGAATGTTGTTTAAAATTGTATTCTCTATCCGAATCATGAAATCATTTTTTTGTGTTTCATGTCCCTTTAAATTACAGGAAAATTGGCTAAAATAAATAGATAAAGTATACTGAAAAGTTTTATTTATTATGTATAACTAAATATTCTTTATTACAATCACAGACATCCCAACCTGCAAAAACTCATTTCAGGGAGGTGGCTTCACCGGCTACTGCGCAACCCCCCCCCCCCCCCCGGAAAAAAAAAGTGGTTAATGTCCCTTTAAATTGTTACCTGGCCAAATAATTTATATCTTTTTTTTCTTTTCTTTTTTTATATATATAATATATGTGTGTGTGTGTGTGTGTGTGTGTATATATATATATATATATATATATATATATATATATATATATATATATATATATATATATATATATATATATATATAATGTTATCCACACTTTGTACTGCTCATGGCAGAAATTGTAAAACTGAATTAAAATACATAATTTTTTTAGATTACCTTTCTCTCACCATTACGAGACACCCTCCCCTCTGTTACAGGCATAGGTTGCTCCACGGCCACCTGACCTCTTAAGAGTATGGGAGTCTGCAAAATATAGAGGTATGGGAGTCTGCAAAATATAGAGGTATGGGAGCCTGCACAATATAGAGGTATGAGAGCCTACACAATATAGAGGTATGGGTGTGTCTGCACAATATAGAGGTATGGGTGTGTCTGCACAATATAGAGGTATGGGAGTCTGCACAATATAGAGGTATTGGAATGTCTGCAAAACATAGAGGTATGGGAGTCTGTACATCTCACCTATATATAACAGGTCTGCTGCTGTCCGCACTAGAGTAGAGTAGAGATCAGGAAGGGGGCAAAAAGTCTAGAGTGGAACGCAGTGACTATTTACATTGAGCTATAACGGAACAGTGACACCTAGAGGTAGAAATGAAAAGTGCAGGCACACATTTGATTTTTTTCTGGCACCGCTATTTCCAGGAGATTGTGTTTCATTTGCAGGTATCAGGGAGCTGCTATTTCAAAGCTGGAGACTCCTGGACCTTCTGGGAGAGTTGGGATGTCTGCAATCTTAAAGTGTTAGGTGTGACAAAAGGGCTCATGTTTACAGAACATGGATTGTGTCAAATTTAGTCTATAATTCAAATGGGGATTTATGTAGTCAGTTTGATAACAGAAAGGGGTGTAGTCACACTAACTGCTTCCCAGATTAACAGGAAAGTCATATTGTAGAAATATTCAAACAAAACTTTATTTAGCATCCTGTCCTGACATCTGATCAGAATCTCTACACCACAGCAGCTGTTTTCTCTGGCCATGTGCCCACTCCTATATAGTCTGTCATATTGTATTGCAGCATGTACAGATTATTATGGATCAGGTGTTTTGGTGCTGCCATAAGGGGGAAAATAAATGACTTGGACTTTTCAATATGTGTTTTGTCAACATGGAAGGAAATGTATGTACATGGATATAAATGCAGATGTTCCATAGTTGCCAACAGTCCCTGATTTCCAGGGACAGTCCCTGGATTTTGCTGTATGTCCCTGGATTTTTTTTTTGTCCCTGGAAATGTCCCTGGGAATGCTACCTCTTTTGCCCAACATTTGGTATGTATATATATATATACACACACATATACATATATAGATAGATAGATAGATAGATAGATAGATCTAGTTTATTATTTAAATATAATTAATTCCTAATGAAATAGTGTTATTATTGAAAGGGTTCACATATTATTTGTCTGCCTAATTTTAATGCTGTGTTATAAAAATAACCATATGCCCAGAATGTGTTCCAGAGACTGGGTAGGTGTAAGAGCTTGGTGCTGTAATCTGTATAATAAACTATGGATAAGTCTAAATTATACTATTACTGGGTGTTTTGATTGCAGAACTGAGTGGATGGAGCAGTTGAACAGTAGGTAGTCAATACTCCAGTAACCTGCATGCTTGCTCTGCTGCAAAGTGTCCCTGGAATTTTTTTTGAAATGTTGGCAACTATGATGTTCAGACATTGCATTTAAATGAAAAAGTTAATGCCAGCCCTGTATCTAATAGACTAAACATTTTTAGTGCTTATTTAGTATACAGTTGTTTCTTCAGTTCACAGGGAGTTAGCATTTGAACACAAATATTTAGGCCTTGATGATATAATCTTCGCTAGCTCAAATCTACTTTTTCTCGTCAACTCTCGCAGGGCTGCCCGGTGCAATGATCGTAAAAAAGGGTCAGTCACTGCGAGTGGCGAGATGGCTTTTATTAAAAGTATTGGAGCTCGCTGGTTAGGGAAACTTCGCTCCTTAGTGCGAAGTTAGCAGGGAGCAGGAGGAGCACTTTAAAACTAAAATCCTGCAGCCAATATCACTCACATTGCGCTGCTTTCTGCTTATAGCATCTTACATTCGCCTATATTTTAGTATGCATTTGTTTTTCTATTGGGGTTATAAGTGTTCATATTGTTTTGAGAAAAGCTTTGCCACCTTTTAGTTGGCGAGAAAAAACTGTGAGATTTGCAGACCTTTTCATATATGCCCATGGAACGCCTATGTTCAGCCCATTTTACGAAAAAACCCCAACAATTACGCTTTGCGTTTTGTATTTATAAGTTCATATTTTTGTGTGATTTGTGTACATCCAGTGTAATACAATTGCAATTTACACTGTGCATATTTAATTTGATGTATTCCTGTGTAAATTACATATACATTTTAGTTTCTTGTTAACATACGATTTTTGGTGCAGAATTTTGTTACGATTTTTGATGCACCTTAACAATACAATTTTTCCCTGCTTATTTTTGTGTGAATGGTTTAAATATTTGTTTTGTATGATGTTTAAAATACAAATTTATTTGTCCATTTTTCATATGAAAATGCAGTATACGCCCCTTAGCGAGACACCCTGTTTTCAGGGTAAGAAGTGGCTTTAGATCATTCCACCAGGGAAATAGGACTGGCGAACATTTGTTAATAATCTTAGTTTTTTTTTTTTGTTTTTTTTTTAAAGCTCTCACATTACTAATCATTCACATAATGTCATAACACTGCATGATATGTGAGAGTTTTAACCCTTTCGTGTCGGGGTTAACATGTCTACATTGGAACAACTGTTCCGATGTAAACAAATGTAAATCTTGCGATCATGCACATGAGCACGAGATTTAAATGATGGAATCTCATCAGGGGGCGTCCCTATGATGCTAGGCATGCCCTCCAGACCACGATCCTATCATGGAAGCGCCAGTGGCTTCAGGAAAGCCAAGCGATTAGGACGTTGTATTTCGTCCTTCGGCACTAAAGCCCAGCAAAATTCGTACGTAATACAAAGTCCTAACGTCGTTAAAGGGTAAAAAAACAAAACAAAAAACCCCCTAAATATTTGTGTTCAAATACTAACTCCCTGTGAATAAAATAAACACCCTGCCCACGATTTGCCATTCACTGTTAACCACCTTTACACAAGGTGATCCACATGATAATGGGAATATGTGCTAAATAATACTATGTTTCTCTACATATACAAACACACATATATTCACACAAACACACACCCATATACACACATACACATACAGTTGTAATCAAAATTATTCAGGTTTATTGTCAAAATGTACAGCCTTTCAGCTGTTTGCAATGAACAAATCAAACAAAAGCAATTGAAATAGCTCAATACAGCGAATGCTTCAAGTGGTTTCCCCAAATTCAACTGAAAATGCAACTTTGAATGAATTCTACAGTCTCAAAATTATTCAACCCCCTGAATAGAATCCCTCACAACAGCACAAATATGCAAAAAAGGTGTTGTCTGAAGCACACCTGATACAACTAATCAAGGGCTTCATTAGTTGCACCAGGTGTGCGTGAGCTAGAACACATTAAATACCTGAACTGGCTAGAGTTTTGTTGAATGTCACGCTTGACTGCATGTTAGAAATATGGCTAAGTCAAAAGAATGGTCCAAAAAGTTAAGAGAAGAGAACATCAACCTTCTCAAACAAGGAACAGGATACAAAATTATAGCAAAGGCACTGAATGTAACTAGAGACACTGTTGGAAGCATAGTTCACAAGTTCAAAGTTAAAGAAACAGTGATTGCACTACCTGGAAGGGGCAGAAGAAGGTTGCTATCAACGGCTGCAACCAGATTTCTTAGAAGGCAGGTTGAGGAAAACCCTTGAGTTACTGCAGCAAGACTTGGCAGCAAGAGGCAGTGAGGTTTCAGTTTGCACAGTAAGGCGAGTACTAAACAAAGAAAGTTTCCATGCCAGAACTCCAAGATGTACATCACTACTGACCCAAAGGTTGGCTCCAATATGCTCAAAATCATATAAATAAGCCACAGAAGTTTTGGGATTCTGTTCTGTGGAGCAATGAAACAAAAGTGAAACTTTTCAGCCCGATGGATCAGCGGTATGTCTGGAGGAAGAAGAATGAAGCATACGCTGAAAAGAACACCCTGGGGCTGTTTTGCACTGGCACTGGAAATCTGCTGCATGTGGAAGGCAAGATGGATTCTTTGGAGTAACAGGAAATCCTAGGAAGCTTGGGCATCATTGGACCTTCCAAGAGGACATTGATCCCAAGGATACCTCCAATTCCACCAAGACTTGGTTGCAGAAGAAGTCCTGGAATATTCCACAGTATCCATCACAGTCACCTGACTGGAACCCCATAGAAAATCTCTGGTGGGATTTGAAGAAGGCGGTTGCAGCACCCAAACCCAAGAATATTACTGAACTGGGGGCCATTGCTCATGAGGATTGGGCTAAGATTCCTCAGGAATGCTGCCAGAAGCTAGAGCCTGGCTTGTTTGCAGCAGGACATAACAGCAAAAGGGTGCTCTACTATGTTCTAAAAATGCTTGCCATGAAGGGGTTGAATACTTTTGAGACGGCAGAATTTATGAAAAGTTGCATTTTCAGTTGAATCTGGGGAAACCACTTGAACCTTTCGTTGTGTTGAGCTATTTTAATTGCTTTAGTTTGATCTGTTCATTGCAAATTTTGACAATAAACCTGATTTGCAATGGGGGTTGAATAATTTTGATTGTAACTGTATACTATGCAGCCACCAAGCAGCATGAAAGTATTAACTTTACTGTCAATTTAATGTGCTTATTTACGTTCACTTGCATTGCATTTCAACTGTGTTCTGATATTGGTAATAATAATAAATCGTACAAACTGTTTATTTTCTTAAAAAAATGAGAGGGAACATTAGAATGCCTTTTATACACACCTTTCAGCAATTTTGCAAAATTGAGAATTCTGTGGTAAAAAAACAACAACTTTGCAAAGCAAATTAAAGGGCCACTGTAAGTAAATATTTTCTATGCCTGTTACTAACTAACTACCCCAAATACGCTTTTTATCAATAGCATTTCATTAACATATCTCTACCGTATATCAGAAATCTTGTCTGCAAATGTAATTGTTTTCCAAACCCACTTCGTGGGTATCCTTTGCTCTGTACCAATCCGTTTACAATACCTAGGTTTCAAAATGGCGCTTTAAACACAAAGTTATTGGTTTAAGAATTTTGAACATGCAGTGCTGAAAATAGTGGGCAGGATAACGTGACATCATCGGCGAATAAAAGATATAACTTTTAGAACGTTATGAAACTTCGTTTTGGAGAAAATATAGGTCAGTAGGTTTTAATTAATGTTTATTAACTTTAATATGTTAGTTGTTTAGCTTAAAAATTATAACAGAAAGTAATCCTTTAATTTAATCATTGGAAACAGTTCTGTCATACTGTTGTTGTGTCGCAGTATAACTCTAAAAACTCTGAATATGAATAAGCATTATTTAAATATGTTAAAGATAATAGTTTGGTATGAATGTTTAAAAAAGAGCTTTTTTAACATGCACTGCAACTAAACCTTAAAGGGACATTGTTCGTTTAACTTTCTAAGTTACTTCTATTATCAAATTTGCTTCATTCTCTTGTTGAAGAAGCAGCAACACAGTACTGGGAGCTGCACTACTGGGAACAAGCTGAATTCATTGGTGAACCAATAACATGAGACATATATCTTCAGCCACCAATCAGCAGCTTCTAAGTTTATTTAGGTATCCCTTTCAACAAAGGATATCAAGAAAACAAAACAAATTAGATAACAGAAGTAAATTGGAAAGTTGTTTAAAATCACATTCTCTATCTGAATCATGCCCCTTTAAACACAACAAGTTTTTTTTTCTTAACTCTTGTTACAACAGTAAAGGAGGCAAGGGAGCATTAGTTGGTATAGGTAAATAAAAAAACAGAACTACAGTATGAAACCGTCTAATATTTGTGGCTAGGCATTAGGGACTCTGAGCTCAGGAGGTTGATGGGGTGGGTTCAGTTTCTGGAGTTTGATGGGGGGGCAGTAGGGTTTCAGTTTTGTGGGCGAGGTTGTGTCACATGGGGATGGGGCGACATGTGGATAATGGATGGGATTGTGGGTACTTTTTATACTGGCCCCTTTTTATATCTTAATCACCTTTGGCTCTGTTTTACAACAGTATGGTATTTCAGGTTCAAACATAACATAGCAACGCCTCTTTCAAGTGTCTAGAATAGAGAATATATATGAGGGGCCGAGAGGAAAAATGCAGTGCCATTGCTAGAACTAAATGTAGGAGAGGAAAACAAAACTGTTAGTTGGGTAAACCAAATTCATAGAATAAAAGGAGCACATATAAACTATGTACTGTAATTAATTGGGTCACAAAATGAAAACACAGTTAGTGACAAATTAATCGGTTTGGAAATGTCGTCAAGATGTTTATTAGTTTTGTTTGGTTAACAGTTTTATTTTAATTTTGGATATTGCAAATTTATCAGTTGATATCAATCTCTCTTTAAATAAAATAAATGCTGCAGAGAAATCAAGTTCAGCGTCTTGTGAGTTCCCATCCTTAAAGGGACAGTAAACGCCTTATAATTACAAGGTATTTCTGTTGTGTTGCTATAGAAAAACATCACCCCAGTTTAAACATTTTTAGAACAAATTAATATTGTTTTTTTTTTTACTGCAATTATCTTTCAGTAGCCAAAGTCCACCCACCATTTGCATTATTTGGTGAAGCCAATCTAGGATTTAGTCTACTGACAACAAAGCTGGTCTTTTTTCATAAATGTAGTATACATTGCATTGTTTTGTAGTTGTTATCTGATAATTCCAATTAGGGACAGATATGTAGCAGAATTAGGTTTGAGAAGTCAGCAGGGTGAATTGCATGTTCTGAGAAATAGAAATTGCTGATTTTTTGTGAATGTCCCTTAATTGGCTTTTCAATGAATAGTAAATATTTGAGATGTAAAACTTAGCTTGGGTTGAGGGCCCTGTCAAGAGCTGCACTGTTGTAAATCAATCAGTTCTCATGAAGGTGATCTACAAAACAGCTGGGTTCGTAGGTTTACATGCTAAGGGGGTTCAGGTGAGAGGAGAGGAACAGAGGTAGGAAAATGTTAGTGTATATTGTATGCATCCCTGAACAGTAGAATCTTTAAAGAGTGCTTGATACTATGAAAACGAGGGGAGTCTTGTGGAGCGAGGCAGAGAGTTCCACAAGATAGGGGCCAATCTGGAGAAGTCATGTAGACATGAATGTGAAGAGGTATCAAGAGAAGAGGAGAGAAGGCGGTCATGAGCAGAGTGAAGGGGATGGGAGGGAGAGTATCTGGAGATGAGGCCTGAGATATAGGTAGGAGCAGTGTTATTGAGGGCTTTGAAATCATGATTTTGTGTTTTATTCTGAAGGTTAGAGGAAGACAGTGAAGGCATTAGCAGAGAGGTGCAGTAGAGAGGTGTGGAAGATCAGCCTGGCAGATGCGATCATTATGGATTGTAAAGGAGATAGATGGCAGCAAGGAAGACCAGAGAGGTTGGAGTTGCAATAGTCTAGATGGGAAATGATGAGAAAGTGGATTCAAATCTTAGTTGTGTCTTGTCTGAGGAAGTGGCAAATTTTGGAGATGTTTTAAGGTGGAAATGGCTGGAACTGGCCAAAGACTGGATGTTAGACGTGAAAGAAAGATCTGAGTCAAGTGTGACCACAAGACATTGGGCATGCGGGGTTGAGGTAATGATGTTGTTATCAACAGTTATAGAAAGATGGGGAACAGAGATTTTGAAAGTGGGGGGGGGGGAGATAAGGAGCTCTGTTTTGGAGAGATTTAGCTTAAGGTAGTGAGAGGACATCCAGGATGAAATATTTGAAAGACAGTTAGTGATACGAGTTTGTAAGGAAGGGTATAGGTCTGGTGAAGAGAGGTAGATTTGGGTATCATCCGCATACAAATTATGTTGAAACCCATGGGACTTTATTAAGGAACCTATAGATGATGTATAAATTGAGAAGAGAAGGGGACCAAGGACAGAGCCTTGTGATAGCCCAACGGAAAGTGGTACAGGGTCAGAAGATGTGCCAGAGAAGGCTAAATTAAAGGTACGATTAGACAGGTAGGAGGAGAACCACATAAGTGCTATGTTGCAGATGCCGAAAGATTGGAGGGTTTGGAGCAAGAGATGGTGGTCAACAGTATCAAAGGCTGCAGACAGATCGAGAAGGATTAACAGAGAGCAGTGGCCTTTTAATCTTGCTGTAATTAGGTAATTTGTAACCTTAATGATTGCTGTCTCTGTAAAGTGTTGGGGGTGAAACCCAGATTACAATGATTAAAGAGGGAGTTTAATGTGAGGAAATTTGATATGCCTTTCCAGAAATTTTGAGGCAAGAGGGAGTAGGGAAATAAGGCAGTAGTTGGATTAAGAGAAGGTTATTGTCTGCCTTTAGCTAAGCAGCAAACAAAGGGGAGACTAAGATCTTGTGCCATTGTTATGAAGTGACCCATACTAGGATCCAAATAAGGGCAAGATTTACCCTTTTTATGGCCCTTGGGAGGAGATGTTTATTTAAAAAAAATAATAATAAAGAAAACAGAAAAAAAAGGACTGCAATTCCCAAAATGTATTTCAGAAAGGGAGGTGTAGGTAACCTGTACTTAACAACTACTTGTGTGCTAAATAGAAGCACCAAATGGGGTGCCAATCAGTGGCGTAGTGTGGGTTGTCAGCACCCAGGGCAAGGCAAGTATTGCGCCCCCTAACATATTAGCACTGACTAAGTCTCTTCCACCAGTGCAGTGGGGATTGGCAAATTTGCTTTGAATCTAGGAGCCAGCTAAACAACTTAGGAGACAGTTGTTTTTTTTTTTGTTTTTTTTTAAACAATCAAAGCTTTATTTTTAACGACAGAAATAACAGATCTTAAATTTACAAATAAGGAAGACTAGAACCAAACATCATGAGCATCTAATTTATGCACTGTAAAAAAGTAAGTAAAATTTAGACTGTCACTTACCAAACACATATATTTTTTATTACAGGCAGCAGTAGGCTAGCACTAAACTTCCTTGTCGCCTCACTTCCTGAGTTTCAACCGCACAAAACTACAGTCAGGCTACAGACCAGATTGTCAGGATTACCTGGTGTGAGGGCAGGTTAATACCCATGTTTACTAATCAGCTGATTATTTCACCTGTGATCCAGTTCAGATATTTTGAAGATCTGGCCTGTTAGGGAGGCCTGAGAATAGGTTTGAAAACCCATGTGCTATATCAATGAAAAGGCTTCCTTATCTATGTCTGAGGAAACAATTGAAAATACACATTTTAGTATCTAACTCTCCCACTCCCCATTGGGAGCATGATTATTTTATTCCCATTTACATAGCTTTTCTATTTGCAGTACTTAAAGGGACAGTAAACCTTAAAAATAATGTTATATAATTCTGCACATAGTGCAGAATTATATAACATTATTTAGGTGCTATAGCCATAAAATCATTTTTTACCTTTTAAAATGTAAAAATGTCAGCGCTTTTACAGACCCGCTCTCTGTCACAGGAGCGAGCTGCACTTAGTGCTATGGCGCGGTCGGGCCGGGCTGTGACTATACAGCTGGCCCGATGCGCTGACTGAATATTACAGACCCGCTCAGCAGAGAGCAGAGAGCGGGTCTATAAAAGCGCTGACATTTTTACATTTTAAAAGGTAAAAAATGATTTTATGGCTATAGCACCTAAATAATGTTATATAATTCTGCACTATGTGCAGAATTATATAACATTATTTTTAAGGTTTACTGTCCCTTTAAGTACTGATATTTTCAGTATAGGTGGGGATACAACAGGCATAAACAACTATTCCAAATGACAAAATAAAGGTAAAGGAGCTATTTGTAAATTATTTAATACACTCCATTGGGAACTCAATGGAGAACATATTACAGTACCCTTTAATTAGGCTGACCATATTGCCGCTTTAAAAAGGGACACATATGAAATATACATATGTCAGGGCTGTTTAAAGAAATGTTTTGTATAAGAAACTTGACTTACTGTATGCATTTTTCATATGTGTCACTTTTTAAAGCGGCAATATGGTCACCCTACCTTTAATGGGCAAAACACTGTTTAATTACAACATTTTTCTCTGCACGTGCATGTGAGCATGGCTAGATATTAGAAAAGTAAAACAAATGCTCCTAAAATCTAAAAAAAAGCCCTCTGGGAAACAATTCAAAATATCATATAAAAATAAAAGCTATTACCTGCACTACAAAGCTAGTTTCAACTGGACCCACAAAAATATATACACAGTAGCTTTAATCCAGAAAAAAACACATACAATAGCACCAGCAATATAACAAAATAACCACCTGTGGTTACTCAGTTGCACCAGATTTATGGACAATTTCCTATTATTTTTAGAAGATTGTTCTCATCAGAGACTTTTTAAATATATATATATTTTATCATTTGGTTTTCTTTATATGTTTACCCACAGGGGGTTATTTTGTTATATTGTTGGTGCTTTTGTATGTGTTTTTTTTCTGGATTAAAGCTACTGTGGATATATATTTGTGGGTCCAGTTGATACTAGCTTTTTATCGCAGGTAACAGGTTTTTATTTGTATAAGCATAGCTAGATATTCTCAGTGCACCAACATTTTAAATATTGTAGCTGGAATGTCCCTTTAATACAATAATTGTCAGCATTAGGATCATGAAAAGAAATGTTTATGACTTTATCATCACTTTAATGCAGAAATTACATGCGCTAACAAATTACATGTCAGTTTTGCATGAGAAAAGTCTTAGGAAATTATAGTAACTCAGGATATAGAAACTGGATCCCCTTTATAAAATCTAGATTCTATAAGAATTTTTAATGTGACACAACCACATTAGAGGGTCGACATGATATACTGTAGCGTATCATGTCCGCCAGACATCGCTGAATGCCTACGCTGTCAGCATTTATCATTGCACAAGCAGTTCTGGTGAACTGCTTGTGCAATGCCGCCCCCTTCAGTTTCGCAGCCAATCGGCTGCTAGTAGGTGGTGTCAATCAACCTGATCGTACACGATCAGGCGGATTGATGTCCGCAGCCTAAGACCGCTGCTTTTTCATTCCTTTTTCTGGTGAGCCTAAAGGCTTGCATGGAAACAGGGCTATTTGGCCCCATTCGGGCCATGATAAATCGTCCCCCAGGTGTTGGATATGATAAATAGAATATCGTTGCATATTTCAGATCATGTGGGAAGAAGAGATTTAAACAATTGAATTTTTAATTCCAGAGTATCATTTTACTGATGTATTGTGGGATGTGGATGTTGTGTCACACTGTATCATAGTGTAACTTGACAGCTCTACCCAATGCCCATTGTCTTGCACTGAATTCTAGTTTTTTATTTTCCAAAAACAGCTTTATTAATATTAGAAAAGCAAGTTACAATGTGCATTGTCAAAGCTCAGAGTTATCACAATGTACATATATTATTTTCATGCAACAAGTATTGCTGTCATAATTTTCAAACATATCAACGGTAACATCAACAAAAACACTCATTGATATCATAAAGAAAAATTATATTCTGTCGGAATAATGGGCCTAACGTCTCTTTTCGCATCATTGGTACTAAATTCTAGTTTTAATAATTGTTTTGGGATTTTTGCTATTTATATATTGTTTGATCTAAATGCATCACATACCCAGATTATCCATTACATATATAAAGAAAATGACAGTGAAGTATGTCACTCTCCTTTCAATGTCATTGTGTAAAATATTGATCTGCCAGTAGGATTGGGAGTGACTAGTTGCTATGACTTGCTTCAAATGACAGGTGTGCGTGCAGATAATATGGCCCATCCTGACAAAGTGCTATTTCAGAGGACGAAGGTTGAAGGTGTGTACATGACAAGCAGATATCTAGTAGTCATTGCTGGTATCACTAGGTTAAAGGGACATAAAAGAGATAAAAGAGCAAATTGAAAATGCTGTAGGACAGGATGTTATTATTGCACATTGTTTGCATATAACGGATTAAACACATAGTAAAAGTATTCTCCAGAGAAGCAGCACACTACTGGGTGCTAGCTGGTCACATTTGGTCAGGGTCACCAATACAAATATTGGGGGCTTTTACTAAATCATTGATCCATGTACGTGCACACTTTATTCTTGAGTGTAGTCAAACATGAAAATGCTGTAAAGGTAATAACACACAAACAAAAAAATACACACAGAAACACTCTCACAGACACTCAGAAACACACACTCACACAGATACACACACAATCACAGACAAACTCACAGAAACACTCACTCTCACTCACAGAGACACCCACCCACAGACACACACCCATAGACATAAAGAAACACACACACACATGCAGACACACTGACAATATCACCTTCCAGATTTATCTCAGGAGGGACCCTAGATAAAGTGCACAGCAGCCAATGATATGATATCTGTTTACATTTTATAATGCTCCCACGGTATGGTACATTAGTTCATCTACACAGACAAAGATCTGCAAATATTATAACCCAAAATTACTTAAATATTTATATAGTCACTACAAGTTCACTCAGCCTTCTCCAGACTCATCTGTCACCATTAGCAAACCCTTCTTTTTCCCAGAAAGATCCGCACATAGTTAATAAGAGGGAGGCTAGCGGCGTGGAGGCTGCAGTTTATTAATTGTGAGGAGTGTGACATCACACAAGGGAGTTCAGCCACCACATTGGAGTATTCGACTGGTAGCGATAGCGGAATGAACAGCAGCAGCTTGGCAACCAGCAAGTAACTTTTATGCTTTGCTGTTTATCTGCTGTTGAATATTTCTTCCATTAGTACTTGTAGGACACCTGCCACTGGTTACTGAATACGCCTGGGTGTGGTTAATCCTATACGATCGGGCTGATTGACACCACCAGCTAGCAGCCAATTGGCCATGAATCTGCAGGGGGCGGCATTGCACATGCAGTTCAACAGAACTGCTTGTGCAATGATAAATACCGACAGCGTATGCTGTCTGCATTTATCGATGTGCAGTGGACATTATCCGATATATCGGACCATGTCCGCTCGCACCTTAATAAATAGGCCCCTAAGGGCCTATAGTAGACCTGAAACATTGTAGCTGTTTGTTCCTATGGACTCTGTGATGAAAGAATAAAGGTCTTTTTAACAAGATTCTGGAATCTATACGTGTCCTTTCAACAAAGTATACCAAGAGAACAAAGTAAATTTGATTATAGACGCAAACTTAGAATATGCAATTTCAAAATATTTTTTATCTGAACCATTGCTTTTTTTTGTTTACTCTCATGTCTTTTTAAAGTTGAAGGGAACAGTCTACCAGATTGTGAACAGTTTTAAAGTGACACTAAAGTAAAAATTAAACGCGAATGAAGTGTACTGATTTTCTTTTTTTACCGTTTAAAGAAGTTTTTTTAGATGTCCTCTGAAAAACTGTGGGCAGATTGTGGTGAAAGGAATTTTCTTTTTAATCAGTGATGTATAATAATTCTGCATATCTTAGTGGGATACAGTTTTCAAAAACCAGTTGCATGTAGCTGAATAGTAATACCACATAATACTTCAGCTGGGATGTCTCATTTTCTTTCATATTTTCAAAGAATTGTTCAGTGTAAATAGGGCTAGATTACAAGTGGAGCGCAAAATATTGCTTTCATATTTGTGCTCCACTAAGTAATACCAATGTGCGCTGGTATAAAAAAGTTAGCCGAAATGCTGTAAATCACTTCCATAGATTCCAATGGGAGCCTCATTCTCATGCCGGGAGACATGGCATGAGGACTAGCGCAGCGAAGGAGGTAAGTCGCGCAACGATGGGCATCAAATTGAAATATATATGTATATGCTTATATACATATACATTTATGTGTTTACATGTGTAAATAAATGAAAACTTAACATTTATTCAGTATGAAAAAGTTAAAAGTCCATAATCCACATGCTTGTAAAAACAGCAAGACAATACACAAAGCAAACAGCTGTGCAGGAAATACTTTTCAGCTAAAAAGCCTTAATCATAGCTAGTCTAAAAAGTGAAAAACACACTAGTTATAACCCTTCCTGAACAGCTATTGGTTAAGAACAAAGAATTACACAGCTGAGAGGTAATCATATATAAAGCCTTAAAGGGGAATTTCCATCTCAATAATAGATTTTACACATAATAGATATATACACACTTTAAATTTTACATTGTAATAATGAGCATTATCTGAGACTAAATGTCAGCTGCTTAAACACATTCTGCCCAAAAGAACAGTAGATTTCAGTGGCTATAAAATACATGGTAAAGATCATCCTATATAATAAAAGGCCAAGTGTGTTTGTCCGAAGCTGTCATGCGCAGTAGACAGCACAGCACGAGGACAAACACACCTGGCCTTTGAGAGTCTCTAAGTCTCTGCTCTGCAGCGAGCAGAAGTGGGCGTGACCGAGCGTGGCCGGGGGCGTGGCCGAACGTGAATGGGCGGGGCCAGGCAGGCCGTGAAAGGCTGTGCAGTCTGAGAGCTCAAAACAGCTCAAAAGAGGGGAGAGAGGGGGTAGGGAAAATATAAGAAAGGTGAGAGAGAGATCAAGAGGGGAGATAAAGAGAGCACAAGAGAGGGAGCAAAAGAGAGGGGGAGGGAGAGCAAAAGAAAGGGGACAGAGAGATCAAAAGAAAGGGGGGGGAGAGAAAGAGAGGGGGGGGGGAGAGAGAGAGGGGGAGGAGAGAGAGAGGGGGGAGAGATGAGAGAGAGAGAGGGGAGGGGGAGGGAGAGAGAGAGGGGAGGGGGAGAGAGAGAGAGAGAGGGGAGGGAGAGAGAGAGGGGGAGTGAGAGAGGGGAGGGGGAGAGAGAGAGGGGAGGGAGAGAGGGGAGGGGGAGAGAGAGAGGGGAGGGGGAGAGAGAGAGGAGAGGGAGGGGGAGGGAGAGAAAGAGGGGAGGGGGAGTGAGAGAGGGGAGGGAGAGAGAGGGGAGGGAGAGGGAGGGGAGGGAGAGGGGAGGGAGGGAGAGGGGAGGGAGAGGGAGGGAGAGAGAGAGGGGAGGGAGAGAGAGAGGGGAGGGGGAGGGGGAGAAAGAGTTGGAGAGAGAGAGGGGGGAGAGAGGGGAGAGAGGGGGAGAGAGGGGAGAGGGAGGAGAGAGAGAGGGGGGGGGAGAGAGAGAGGGGGGGAGAGAGAGAGATAGAGGGGAGAGAGAGAGATAGAGGGGGGAGAGAGAGAGATAGAGGGGAGAGAGAGAGATAGAGGGGAGAGAGAGGGGAGAGAGAGAGATAGAGGGGAGAGAGAGGGGGGGAGAGAGACAGGGGAGAGAGCGCAAAAGAGAGGAGGGAGAGAGAGCACAAAAGAGAGGGGTGAGAGAGAGCACAAAAGAGAGGGGGAGAGAGAGCGCAAAAGAGGGGGGGAGAGAGAGAGAGTGCAAAAGAGGGGGGATAGAGAGAGCGCAAAAGAGGGGGGGGGAGAGAGCGCAAAAGAGAGGGGGGAGAGAGAGCGCAAAAGAGAGGGGGGAGAGAGAGAGCTCAAAAGAGAGGGGGGAGAGAGAGTGCAAAAGAGGGGGGAGAGAGAGCGCAAAAGAGGGGGGGATAGAGAGAGCGCAAAAGAGGGGGGGAGAGAGAGAGCGCAAAAAAGGGGGGGATAGAGAGCTAGCGCAAAAGAGGGGGGAGAGAGAGAGCGCAAAAGAGGGGGGAGAGTGAGAGCGCAAAAGAGAGGGGGAGAGAGAGAGCGCAAAAGAGGGGGGGAGAGAGAGAGCGCAAAAGAGAGGGGGGAGAGAGAGCGCAAAAGAGAGGGGGGGAGAGAGAGCGCAAAAGAGAGGGGGGAGAGAGAGAGATCAAAAGAGAGGGGAGAGAGTGCAAAAGAGGGGGGGGAGAGCGCAAAAGAGGGGGGAGAGAGAGCGCAAAAGAGAGGGGGGGGAGAGAGAGATCTCAAAAGAGAGGGGGAGAGAGAGCAAAAGAGAGGGGCAGGGAGAGAGCGCAAGGGGTGGGACCGCTGTACCCTGCAAAAAATGGCCCGTGTGAACGGGCTTTAGGACTAGTTACATATAATGCGCTAAAGCAATATTATAACGTTGTAGCTCAGAGGGGTACTATACACACTGCTCACGTACTATAAAAAATTCCTTACAAAAAGAGCTTTATCATCACATGGATATATAATATATTTTCATTCATCTATATTAACCTAAATCATAATAGTAGAGATCTTAAGATCTTACTTAAAGGGACAGTCTACACCAGAATTTTTTATTGTTTTAAAAGATAGATAATCCTTTTATTACATATTCCCTACATTTGCATAACCCACACAGTTATATAAATACACTTTTTACCTCTGTGATAACCTTGTATCTAAGCCTCTGCAAACTGCCCCCTTATTTCAGTTCTTTTGACAGACTTGCATTTTAGCCAAACAGTGATAGCTCCCTGGAACTTCACATGCTTGAGCACAGTGTTATCTATATGACACACATGACCTAACACCCTCTAGTGGTGAAAAACTGTTAAAATGCCCTGAGAGAAGAGGTGGCATTCAAGGGCTTAGAAATTAGCATATAAACCTCCTAGGTTTAGCTTTCAACTAAGAATACCAAAAGAACAAAGCAAAATTGGTGATAAAAGTAAATTGGAACATTGTTTAAAATTACATGCCCTATCTGAATCATGAAAGTTTATTTTGGACTAGACTGTCCCTTTAAATTAAAAAACTGAACTGGGATTAGCTCCTAACGGGTATCAAACCATGGTTTAT